>NC_137020.1:394808-797308 GCF_032717465.1 Coenobita brevimanus
CAAGTGTAATCGGCCGAGAGAGAGAGAGAGAGAGAGAGAGAGAGAGAGAGAGAGAGAGAGAGAGAGAGAGAGAGAGAGAGAGAGAGAGAGAGAGAGAAATGAATTCCCCGAGCTAGGCAACTAAGGCCACATAGCCCCGCTGGGGTTACAGGAGGGAGCTACTCCTCCCGGCAGAGAGAGAGAGAGAGAGAGAGAGAGAGAGAATGGAATGAAGTGCTTGTTGGAGATATGTAAGAAGGCATGGATGAGTGAAACTGTGCCTGCAGAGTGGAAAAAGGCTGTGATAGTAATGTGCAGTACAATAACACTGATCATCAAGACTGATATACTGAAGAACATCACTAACTTATAATTCCGGATTTCTGTACTTGCCTACTATTTTTATCACAGATATTCATGCATGGTAAATATGGGTGAGAGGAAAACATAGAAAAGTACTCTCCTTTCTTATGGTTGAGACAGCTCTTGTATTACATTCTAGCTAATGCAGTGCGATGTAATTTTGCTGAATATAAGTCACTAGAGTTGAGAGTATTTAATTCTTTATTTCTGCAACGCTTTTGACTATATAGATCCCAGCTTCATGAAGACCCCAGAGAGGCTGCACAATCTCTCCTATATTGGGCTCTGTGTCTTTCGAAACGTTGAGAAAAAATAAAACAAATCCGGTGACATACAGTACGCTTTTCTGTATCTGTATTGGCTATGTTCAAACAAATTTATTCAGCATAGAGATGATTTTTTAACTGACTGATTTAGATACATCCTTCATTAACCCTCTCACTGTTAAACATTGTTAGCAGGTAAATTATAATCGTCTGAAAAAAAAAATGATAAGAACGTTACTAGAATCTCGTGTTCAAGTGGTGGACTATTTCCTGTGTTTCCCCAGCACATCTATACTACTCACTGGTCACAGGGCCGTAGTCTCGTTCATTTAAGAGGGTCTCTGGTACCTTATCTACGCAAACTTTTTTTTTAACCCCTAACTACCTTGTATGTGCCACCCATATGATTCTGTCATCGAGATACTGTGCATAAATAACACATAAGAGAATTTTAATGCGTATGCAGATGTTAACAAGTGAGGAAGAGAAGTTAAGATCCTCCTAAGCTGACTAGAATATGGTCCTATAAACCAGTCAGGTACAGTCCTCTACAGAAATTGTATCCTTTCTCATGGTTTTTTCTACATGGACTCTGAAAAAAGGTTTGGTGAATTCTCCGCAGCTGGTACTGAACATTTTATCTGCCCACAAATCATTACTAGTAGTGTCAGTTGCTGCTGATTAATTACACTGATTTTCAACGTCCATGCAGGGCGAAGCAGGAGAAACGACTAGTTTTTCGTGGTTATCTGTAAATTCGTCTTATGTAGACCCAGCCCCACACTTCACCTCTATGCGACAGGCCCTCTCTTTCCCAATCTGATCCCCGGCTTAGTGCGCGCATTTTGAGCATCAACAAACCTGCGTAACTTTGCTACGTTAAGCGCCAGTAAAGCCGCTAACAATGCATTAAAGAAGAACGTTATTGAATTCGCCGTAAGCCCTGGAGTCTACACGGACCAGCGGCATTATGAGCAGCTATGGGATTACCCGTAATGGCGTCGTTACCAGCCTGTTGAGGTAGTATCGGACGCTGCCTACCACACTTTTACACGCTCAACATTACACGCACGCACAGGACATCTCAGAAAAAAGTTGATATGCTTTGATTTATTACCAAAAATCTACTTAAAGTTTAATCATAAAGAGATGGAGTATTGCATGGCATCAGCTACGTTTCAAGAACTCATTCATTACATGTTCACTGCTGAACAAAGGCGTCCCTAGCCGTCTCCACGAATTCTTTGACAGGGTCAATCTCTCCCAGGTTTTGCCTGCAAACTGCTGTGCCTCATCTCCCTACCTCCTTCTTGCTGTATGACCTGCCCACCTCCATAACTGTTCTTTTATAACTTCTATAATGTTTTATATTTTAGTCTGATCTCTTACTCAAGTTGATCTTTTCCTGTCTCTCAGAGATAATGTCTACACTGAACTTTCCATTGCACTCTGAGAACGGATTAGGTATCTTTCCATTGATTTTGTCAGCTTCCAGGTCTCACAACCTTACGTCACAGCTGGGATTATACGATCGTCATACGCTTTTTGTTTCTTGCATGCTGGCAACCTACTTTTCATGATGTCTCTATTTAGCAAAATCATCCCATTCCTTTGTGATGCATCTTTTTATTCTGTTTTGGTGGTCTCTCGTTGGATTTAGTATTTGTTCCAAGTAGTTTTACTGCTCAACTTCTTCAAGAGTTTTTATATATTTTGATGACTCTCTTGTATTTGGATTAAACATCAGCTTTACTCCGGTTCATCTTTAGCCATACTTTGAGACATGTCTTGCAATGTCTCTGCTGTTTCTTAGATTAGGAGAATATCATCTACAAATCATTAATGGTTCAAGTATTCTCCATCTATGTCTGCTTCTTTGTTCCTCCATTCTAGCTCTCTGAAAATGCATTCAAGGCATGCTGTGAATTATTTTGGTGAATTTGTATCCACTGATGCACGCCTTTGTCAGTCTTATTTTTTTTTTTTCGGAGTCTTTATATAATTTAACAGAAGAAATTCCCTCTCTGTTAATTGTTTTGGACAATTTTACAATGTTCTCGTTTATCCCTTGATCCCGCAGTGAGTTTATAATTGCTATTTGCTGTACTGAGTCGAAAGCATTTTCTTAAAAATAAAGAAACAGTGGTTTATTACACTGTGTGGTTTTCTAAATTAGGTGTGTCATTGTGTATCGATGAAAAGTAGTTGAACACTCACATCGGAATCATGACTGCTCACGAGGATGGTTTTACTACAAATTCATTGTTATTTTTTCCATAGGGACTTTCGAGTAGAGATTGTAAATAACTAATAATTAGCTAATAGGTCGACTGTTGGTAATATCTTTTGGGTCACCTTTCTTGTAAAGCAAAATAATTATTGCATTACATCATGATTTGGGAATTTTCTCCTTATTATAATGGGTTTATAAGTGGGCCAGTTGGTTCTGAACGACGTATAATCCTGCAACCGACAGTAAATCTGCTTCCATTCCATCTTCTCCTCGGGAGTTTACTATTTTCATACTTTTAAGAGAAGATTATTTCACCTGGTTTTACCTCTGGTATTTCACGTGTACTAACTGACAGGTCAACTGTTGGCACTAATATCTTTGATGCAGAGAGAGAGAGAGAGAGAGAGAGAGAGAATTGCCTCGACGTCGCCCTGTCGTCTACCATTTGGGTGAGCTCTCTCTCATATACCTGTCCAACCCATCCTTCTATCTCATCCATGTCCCCTCCCCCATTCCACTTCACTCACATGCACTCATCTAGTCAGTCTCTCATTCTTTACATGGTCAAGCCATCTGAAATTACTTCTAATAACACTTTCAGTCACATCCACATGATTAGGCTACCACAACCCTCCTTTACTCCCCATTGTCTGTGTCTTTCAGTGCAACTCACATGTTTCGCTCATATAACTCATTTCCTCTCTTCTTACTCTTGATTTATGTCCTTCTAATAGGGTCCAAGCTTCACTTCCGTACGTTAGTAAGGGGATCATAATACTGTCATTCAGCAACATCTTTACTTCCATGCTCACTTCCCTATGCATTATCACTGCTTTAGCTGAAACAGTAACCTTTCTCCTCTTTTTTACCCTGTTAAGCACTTCATACTCTAAACTTTCATCCTTACTCATCGCACTACCTAAGTGTTCGAATGCACTCACATTCGCAATTTCCTCACCATGTATGTCGTGGTTTCATTTCTCTCAAGACCATAACTTTGCTCTTATCCATAGTTACTGTGGATTCCGTTTTCTACATAGGCTCCAAGACTCATTCACTAAGTCTTGCAGCTCACATTCATCTCCAAAACAATACAGTATCGTCAGGAAACAACAGTACAGGAAGTTTCCACACCCTATCCTCTTTTTAGGGACACTCCAACATCCACTACCCCACCTAGTATCTCTTTTACTCCATCCATGCCCATGTCACACCCCTGCTTCAGTCCAACAGTCAGATAGAAAAACTCACTTATTTCACGATGAACAAGCACTGTAGACCTAGCTCCCTCGTACATTCTTTTCACACCATTCAGTAACTTGCCTTCTGCTCCATATATTTTCATTACAGTACCTTCCACATTCCCTGTCTATCCACTCTGTTATAAGCATTCCTCAGATCAATGAAGGCAGGACACAACTTCTCTCCCTTCTCTAGGTGCTTTTCCACCAAACATCTTGCACATCTTAGAACGAATATCTGATTAACGCAGCCTTTCCCTTCCTAAAAGCCGTTTGTTCTTCTCCAGATAATTCCTCAATTATTTCCGTAACTGTATCGATAAGTATCCTACCGCATATATGTATGTATAATCTCAGTCATTTCCACTGGCACCCCACGGGATGCATAGGGCCTTGATGAACTCTCTCCACCAATAACTGTCTCTTGCCTTCTCCTTCAGGTCCCACCAACACTACTCCCCTGTTTCTTTTCATTACCCTCAACCAGGTTTCCCTCGGCCTACCTCTGCCCCTTCTTCCTCTTGCAGTCCACTCTGGCACATCCTGTATTAAACTGTCTTCTTTTCTATATATGTGCCCCAGCCAGCGAGACAATCTCACGTATTCATCAACTGGTTCCACTCTCGCAATATCCCCTACTCTTTCATTTGTAACGCTGTCTTGCCACTTTACCCCAAGAATCCTTCTCAGTATTTTATTCTCAAATCCTAATATTTTCTGATCTGTTGCAATTGTACTGTACCATGACTCATGCCCATAAATTAAAATTGGTCTAACCATGGACTTGTAAATTTTTACCTTAATATGTATCGAAAGCAAATTATTATTCCAAACAAATTTCAACATTCCAACAGCTCGCCAAGCCTGTCTAATCCTTTCCTCAATTTCACTGTTTAATAATCCATTAGATGCTACAATCCCTTCCAGATTTTTAAAACATTTTCTACATTATTCACCACATTATTCCCAGTTAAACAATCGATTTGGTTCTCCATGTCAGTACAGAGAAGGCCAGAAGGAGTTGCAGTGTGTGTTTATAGACTTGGAGAAGGCTTATGATAGGGTACCGAGAAAGGAACTGTGGTACTGTATGAGAAAGTCAGGAGTGGCAGAGAAGTACGTGAGGATGGTAAAGGACATGTGCGACGATAGTGTAACAGCAGTGAGATGTGCAACAGGAATGACTGAGGGTTTCAAGGTGGAGGTGGGATTGCATCAAGGATCGACTCTGAGTCCCTTCTTGTTTGCAATGGTGATGGACAGATTGACAGATGAGATTAGACAGGAGCCTCCGCGGACCATGATGTTTGCGGACGACATTGTGTTATGTAGTGAGAGCCGGGAGGAAGCTGAGGCAGAGCTTGAGAGATGGAGATATGCACTGGAGAGAAGGGGAATGAAAGTAAGCAGAAGCAAGACTCAGTACACGTGTGTAAATGAGAGAGATGGCAGGGGAACCGTGAGGCTGCAAGGTGTAGAGGTGGCAAAGGTAGATGAATTCAAATACTTGGGGTCAACTGTACAAAGTAACGGAGAGTGTGGTAGAGAGGTAAAAAAGAGAGTGCAGGCGAGATGGAGTGGGTGGAGAAAGGTGACAGGAGTGATTTGTGACAGAAGGGTCTCTGCAGAAATGAAAGGGAAAGTTTATAAGACTGTAGTGAGGCCAGCCATGTTATACGGAATGGAGACAGTACCACTGACAAAAAGACAGGAGGCACAGTTGGAGGTAGCAGAACTGAAGATGTTGCGTTTTTCACTAGGAGTGACGAGGTTGGACAAACTTAGAAATGAACATATTAGAGGGACAGCACACGTAAGTCAATTTGGGGACAAAGCTAGAGAGGCGAGACTGAGATGGTTTGGACATGTGCGGAGGAGGGATATGGAGTATGTCGGGAGGAGGATGCTGGAAATGGAGTTACCAGGCAGGAGAAAGAGAGGAAGGCCAAAGAGAAGGTTTATGGATGTAGTGAAGGAGGACATGCGGGTGGTAGGTGTAAGAGAAGAAGATGCAGGAGACAGAGTAAGATGGAGACAGGTGATCCGCTGTGGCGACCCCTAAGGGGAGAGCCGAAAGGAGAAGAAGAAGTTCATATTAATAATTTCAGTCTTTCCACAATTTATTACCAATCTCACTTTTTCTCCTTCCTCCACCAGACAATCAAGCACCCTCTGCATCTCGTTAATACTTCCTCATATCAGTACAATATCATCAGCATAGTCCAAATCCATCGGCCTCTTATTTTCTTTCCAGTTAATTCCTGCACCTGTTCTTCTCACAACCTTTCTCATAACATAATCCATAATCAAAACAAACAGCAAAGGCGAAAGAACTCCTCCTTGAATCAATCCAGACCTAACTTCAAACGGATCACTCAAAGAACCACCCACCAATTACTCTACGAAAAGTACCTTTATGGTGGCTTCCAATAATTTAAACTTTTCTGATATATCATAGAACTTCATAATTTTCAACACAGCTCCACGTGAAACACTATCAAACGCCTTTTCGAAATCCACAAAGCACATACTAAGTGGCAGTTTTGTCTCATTAATTTGTTGCAGTAGATGCCCTACAATAAAAATCTGATCAGTACAACCTCTACCTTTCTAAATCCCGCTTGTTCTTCTCTTAAAATTTCATCAATGACCTTCGACCTGCTTACTGAGACTTGAAGAAGCTCCATTCCAGACCTGCCACTCAGGCTAATTCTGTTCAGACAGCAGAGGGGCAGCTCATGTATAGGGCTCACTGGGCTAAGTACTTTGAACAAATCTATATGGCTGAACCTCCCAGTGGGATTACTGTCCCACCAATTGACAGTTGTAGAGAAATAAAAAATGCAGTGGATAGGCTGAAAAGTGGTCGAGCAGCTGGTGTTTGTGGCATCCAAGTGGAACTAATTTATTCAACGCTGTGGGTGAAGCCATGATCAGGCATTACACACAGTTATAGAAGCAGTCTGGCAGACTGGTATCATTCCTTCTGACTGGACAAGGGGTCAGGTCACTCCTATCTGGAAAGGGAAAGGAGACCAGCATGTCTGTAGTAACTACCATTACTACCTTGCAAATGTGAAAGTGTAAGAAATGCCTCTAAACTCCGGATGGCACCATCCAGTGAGGCAAGGGGGACAATGACCTAAAGTTGTCTGGCCTCACCCAGCCCGAGTTACTGGCAGGATATAAATGCCACATAAGAGGATCTCTTCCTCTAACGTTGGTTAAATGTGAAGTCCTGAATTGGTGAACCTATCAGATGTAGAGCTGTTTCCCCATTGGTGGCGAAGGCAGATGAAGATCATCTTCGCTATCAATGGAGGACCCTGCAGATGAGGGTGATCTTAGGCTCCTAAAGGCTGAGAAGGTAAGGAAGACTGCAGCATGAGGAGAACACCAATCATCTTGGTTCCCTTGCTATTGGCATACAGCCGAACCCTGTCATGACTGTGGGGCAGCTGATGTGCAGCAAATGCTCCACACTAATCAGAGTCACGCAGAAACATCTCATCAACCTACACCATCATCACAATACCAAACTTCAAGTCCTCTGACGACTGGCTACTGGCAACAGGAACAGGAGAGTGAACTCTGGAAGTCCTTAGTTATGACCCAGCATGGATAGCAGTGTCTACCAAGAGGTCGTTTGGCACTCGAATGATGCTGAGTGCAATCTGGCAGCATTAGACAAGACTGAGCAGTCCTACTCAGGGCCCAATCTGCTCACCCCTTGAGGGAAGGGAGCTACAAAAAGTGCCCCAAACATAGTCTGCTTTACGTAAACGCTGGTGAGGGTTCCACACCAACAGGTTCATCGAAGGTGGCCAAGACTCAAGGAATCGAACGTAGAACTGGAAGAGAGAGAGAGAGAGAGAGAGAGAGAGAGAGAGAGAGAGACAGACAGACAGACAGACAGAGAGAGAGGGAGCAGGAGGAGGAGGAGGAGGAGGAGAAACAGCAAAAACCAACAAATAATCTTTGACACACTGAACATATGAACACTGATGGACAAAAAACAGAGGAGCAGACCTAAAAGAAGAACAGCACTGGTAGCCAGGGAAATGAAAAGATTCAGCGTTGACATAACAGCAATCACTGACACAAGAGGAGCTGGGGAGGGACAGCTGGAGGCAGAGGGCAGCAACACATTTTTTTTTTCTTTTTTTTAAAGAGGAAAGCTACAGAGGGTCAAAGAATCAATGAAGTTGAATTTGCCATCAGAAACAGCCTTTTATCCAGACTGCAAGAAAGGATGATGGGCATCAATGAACTCTTGTTATCTGTTAGACTAAAGCTGACCAACACCCAATAAGCTACAACCATCAGTGCACATGCCCCATCACTAGTTGCAGGAGAAATGGCCAAGGAGCAGTTCTTTGCCTGCCTGGTCAGTGAACTAAGGACAGTGCCAGTAGTTGATACGATCATCCTTCTTGGAGAGTTTAATGCAAGAGTAGGTAAAATTACAAACTTTTAGGGAAACACGGCTGAGTAGGAAACATCAATCCAACAGCATCATGTTGCTAACATTCTGTAGCAACACACTGTTTCAACAACCTAGTAAATACAAAGCATCTTGGAAACATCCAAGATCAGGGCAACTGGCGTCTTATAGACTACATAACTGTGATGTTATATTACAGAAAAATAGTTATCCTCAGAAGAGCCAAGACACAAACAGATGATTGTTGTACTGATCACCTCGAATGTTGTACTGATCACCTCATCTGCTTAAGAATGGAGCTACACTTTGCACCTGAACGTCGATTACAAGGCAAAACGCCCCAGAAGAAAGTTAATGTGAAGGTAATGAATGACTCCAAGAAGCTTCGGGTATTCCAGCACAAACTGGCAGCTGAGCTTGCAGAAGATGGTTGTCAATCACGTGAAAATGTATCTGAGGCATGGTAATCCCTGAAGACATAAAATGCTCAACGAATCCAACCAGTCAGTAGGATTTGCTGACACTACATGCCAGAGTCGTTAGATGGCATCAATGAAGTGATTAAGAACCCCATTCATTGGAAACGTTAGAATTTCCAACTATGGCATAAACACATGCAGTTTGACAGAAAACGCATGTAGTACCATTAAGCAGGGTCCGAGTCTCAGCAAAGAATACAACAGCTGAAGAATGACTGGAAGAGATCCAAATCTGAAGAATTACAAGAAATGGCTGACAGGCAAGACATGCACTCCCTTTTTTGATCTTTAAAGACTATCTTTGGCCCTCGAACTCAAGGTCTTGTATCGTTAAAAACAAGAGAAGGCGATCGACTGTTGGTAGATCTGCATACCATCAACACTAGGTGGAAAGGTCATTGTGCGGAGTTCCTAAACAGAAAAACAGGAGCTGATGAGACTGCCCTTGAGACATTTCCACAACTCCCAATAAATGAAAAACTGGTCAGTGTACCAGATCCAGATGAAGCAAAAGAAGATTGTATGTCAACTGAGCAACAATACAGCTGCTGGAGAAGATGGGATACCTGCAAAGCTTCTCAGAAATGGAGGTGATACATTGGCTCTCCAACTCCAATTCCTTTTTGCGCTGATATATAACCATGAAAACATTCCAGAGGAGCTTTGGCATGCAAGCATTGTAACACTCCTCAAGAAAGGAGACAGATCCATTTGGGGTTACTACATGGGTATATCTCTACTGGCTGCTGCGGGGAAAGTTTATCATCGGGATGCTGATAAATCACTTGTTACCATACACTGAGGTTATAGTACCAGAGCCACACTGTGACTTTCGTCCACGCAGAGGAACCACAGTCACAGTTTTCACCGCAAGAGAACTTTAAGAAAAATGTCAGGAACAACAACTCTGTATTTTCCTTTTTCGATCTGACAAAAGCCTTTGACACTATCAATAGAGAGGCACTACGGGGAATTCTTTCAAAAATAGAATGCTCCAAAAATTTATCAAAATCTTACAACTTATGCATGACATGAAGGTAGCAGTGCTTTCAAAAGGAATCAGCACAAAACCCTTCTGCATCAGCATTGGAGTGAAACAGGGCTGTGCCACTGTACTCATTCTCTTCTCAGTCTACATGGCTGTCATCCTACACCTTGTTGATGAAGAGCCACAGGAGGGCATGCCAATTACATTCACTGTGGACAGAAACATTTTTAGTTTAACAAGACTTAAGGGAATGGACAGGAACATTTTCAGTTTAACAAGACTTAAAGCCAACTTTAATTAACACAAAAATTTCTTGAGCAAGAGTCAGAGAACTTCAATATGCCGAAGATGCAGTTGTAGCAGCATACTCTGAGAACAGATTACAAGCAATAGTTAATTCATTTTCTAACGCCTATGAAAAGATGGGTCTACAGCAGGGGTTCCCAACCTGGGGTAAATTACCCCAAGTGGGGTAATTTGGTCTTTTGTGAAGGGTAATGGGGGAGGTAACAAAAAAAAAAAATCTAAAAATCATACCAGTTATGATAGACTTTCAGACCTATACTAAAATTCAGAGATGAATGTTTAAAGTCATGTTTATTTGGTATCAGTGTTAATAATAAAAATAAATTACTCCTTGCAATAACTCTCTTGGTTTTAGCCTAACCTTTAATTAAGTCCTACATTCAAACTAAAATCTAGGCATCAAAATGTTAAGCAGCTAAAATGCAATTGTGGAAACATAAGCAATGAGGGGTAATGAGTGAAGGGAGGTGTGGAAAATGGGGTAATGGGTAAATAAAGGTTGGGAACCCCTGGTCTACAGCTATATGGAAAAAACAAATCCTTTACCAACCACCTCCAAACAAACACTGACCTCACTAGTAGTCATGGTTGAAGAAGACTCTTGAAGCCACAGATAACTTTCTCTGTCTTGGCACCTAACTGTCCTAGAAGGCAACCATAGATGAGGAAGTACATCATCGACTTGGTTGTATCAGTACTTCTTTCGGCTGCCAGTGAAACTGCTGCTTTGATAACCTTGATCTTGCCCTTAACACAAAACTGATGGTTTTTAAATCAGTATTCATTTCTACCTTGCTCTATGGTGCAGAGACATGTACAATGTATGGAAGACATCTCAAGTGCTTAGAGAAATTTCACCAACGCTGCTTGAGACAAATCTGGGGTATATTTTGGGAAGGACACATCACCAACACCAGCGTCTTCGAACATGTACAATTAGATAGCACTGAAGCTTACATTGCCCAAAGACAAGTATGCTGGGCCAGGCATTTAGTATGTATGGACGATAACAGGTTCCCAAAACAAGTATTCTACTCCCAATTAGAACAAGGATATAACAGAAGAGGAAGACATTTCAGCTGCTGAAAGCACGTCTGAAGAAAAACATGAAGCCATCTGCCATTGCCCCCCCCCTCTCCCGACATGTGGGTGGAACTTGCTTCCAACTGCCGAGACTGGAGAAGGCAAGTCTACAATGGTGCTGCCACTCTTGAATCATGTTGAAGGCAGGACGAAGCTGCCAAACGGCAAATGCGCAAGGGCCGTGCAGAAGCCACTGCAAGGGAGGCACCGTTTCTTGATAATCATATCTGTACAGTGTGTAGAAGGTCATGCTATTCATGAAATGATCTAAGCAATTCTCATACTCATCACCAGTGATGATATACTGAGGAGACATCTTACCTGCTATCGAGGGACTGCAAGAAAAAAGAGTAACTACCCTTACAGTGCTCAGTAAGCCAGACAGTGTTCTTGCTCACATTTCAGTATAGTCCATATTATCCATAATCCAGATGATAAGATTTCGCATTGTATATGTTAGGCCTACGGGGCTATGAATTCACATAGCTCAGGTATTTGGCATTGCAGTTATTTGTGTAGAAGGACACAAATTTGCGTCTTCAGGGCACTGGTGTTCCCTGACTTACTCTACGGCTTTGAGACATGGAAACTAAACAGTAAGACTTCAGCAGCAGATTCATTCCTTTGGTACTAAATGCCTTTGCTGGATCATGGGATATGGCTGGTACAACTGGGTGCCTAATGAGCGACTATTCCGTTAGACTGGATTGAGGCCTGTTATCCACATAATACATCAGCACCAGATCCAGTTACATGGGCACTTGGTGCGTTTTCCTGAGGTTGATTCTGCTCACCGGATGATCTTTAAGGGAGTTAATCCAGTTGGGAGGAGACCACGAGGAAAGCCACAGAACTCTTGGCTAGAGCAGGTCTATCACGCCTGTCTACAGATACTTAGAGAAAAGTCACTGCATGGAGGGACCCCGTGGGTGAGGGTGAGTGGGGCTATGCGCCCTGATGATGATGATGACAGCTGCTACTACTACTGCTACCACTACAACTACTACCACCATCATCATCATCATCATCATTATTATGATTATTATTATTATCATTATTATTACTATTATTATTATTATTGTTACTATTATTATTATTATTATTATTATTAATTATCATCATCATCATCATCATCATCATATCATCATCATCATCATCATCATTATTATTACCATTATTATTATGACCCGATATAAACAAATCCTGGTGAAGTGGTTGATGTAAGGCATGGACGAAGGAATTCGATTTTGAGAAAAAATCGTCCGAGGTCAAGTCACAATCTGTCAGAATTCAATATCACAGAGAAAAACCAAGAGTCAAGGTTAGTGTACTCAGTTTTGATTCGATTAAAGCAAACTGGTGACAGCAGTGAGGGTAAGACAAGGACAAAGGGATGCGGCTTCAACAACACTCAGTCGATGGGCGAAGACACCAGCAAACCCTGTCTGTCTGTCTGTGTGTGGACAAAATAACAAACAGTTTTGAATGGACCAAAGATCAAGTCAGCTTAACCAATTTAGGTCAAAATTAGTCTAATGTTTTGGCAGGGTTCAGGGTAAAAAAAAAAAAAAAAAAAAAAAAAAAAAAAAAAAAAAAGGCTTTGATTTTTAGAACCACCGTTGAAGGTCATGATCAAAGGCAGGGTCAAATACTGGCCCCTATAACTCAAGCATTTTTTATTCGATTTAAATCAAAATTCGTGGAAGGACTGACAGTGAACTAAGGATGAAGAAGTTCGGTTTTGAGAATTGTAGTTCAATGGCGTAGGGCACAGGGCATGGCCAACCCCAACAGTTTTTATCACATTTAAACCACATCCACTAGATGGGCAGGGGATTGCACAGGAATGAAATACCATATTGTGAGAACAATTCTTCGAAGGATGAGGTTAGAGAGAAAGTTAAATCACCGGCTCTTAGATTTTTAGGGAGCGGGTCTCTCTCTCTCTCTCTCTCACCTTGGTAAGATTAGACAACAAAAAGTAGCCTCGATGTTGACATTCAGCATCCTCAAACCGCGAAAACACGGGGGGGGGGGTGACGTAGAACTTTTAATGTCAATCGACATGACCTTTGCCATAAACCCATTTTCTGCGTAAGGTGGTAAAGCCAAAGATTGCTTTACGACTGCAGCAGCAAATCCACAAACTGTTATAAGCAGTGTTACAGGTAGAGGGTAGGGAGAAGACTGCATGACTATTTTGTGTGCAAAGTAGCACAAGCAAAACTGGCCCGGTGACTGGAAGTATCTCGCCCACAAGCTTTAATGAGCGGCGGTGATTCTGGCGGATACGGTGGCGTGCCGCCAGAGCTAATGCATTCCTCTGTACATTTTGAGATACAAATTACCGCCTGAAAAACTCAGGTGAAGCAAAGGAAACGAAAGATTTTTTTTTTTTTTTTTTAATGTTGACTCGTGTGTAATGCAATGAAGCATCATCCTTTGACTCACCGA
Source organism: Coenobita brevimanus (assembly GCF_032717465.1). Taxonomy (NCBI): domain Eukaryota; kingdom Metazoa; phylum Arthropoda; class Malacostraca; order Decapoda; family Coenobitidae; genus Coenobita; species Coenobita brevimanus. Next base: position 408,645 of record NC_137020.1, read on the forward strand.
AAACAATGACGTCTTTCATAACTTAACAACTGGTAGCACCAGACGACACACGGGTCTTGGGAGCCTCCAAGCAGCAAAACGGCGTGAAAAGTCTCTCATAAAGTAAGTGCCATCGTGATGGCAAAAATAAAAGAAATAAAGACGATATCTTGCTGAACGAGGTAATATATAACGATTTTAGTCTTGAACACAAGAGATAATTCATAGCTTAAAAGAAACCATCATCCTGTGGACAAAAGTAGCACCCAGAAAATGTAACGCCCTCGCACTCCATTCTTTTCCTAACGTAACCCTTCTCTCAAGTTTCCGAAAATATTAGATACAAACTGTTTATTTGGTTTTGTTTGGTCAACGTTTCACTTAGCCTTGTGACCTTGACATTTGACCTATTGTTCTAAAAAAACAAGGGAGGGAGGTTCCTCACTTTCTGTCAACAGCTAAATTAAGTTTGGTTAAAATCGGATAAAAGCTGAGTCATTTTATTTACACACACACACACACACACACACACACACACACACACACACACACACACACACACAGATCAAACATCCGTTTTTGGTTTATAAGCGTTGGTGTAAAAATAATCCTACACAGCAGGTAGTTTTAGAGAATAGTTTTGCTGTCGCGGAGCAGGTTGACGACTGTGCTTTGTATGATGGGTCATTTCTAATCCCACTAAAATTATTTACACACAGCAAAAATAAAATGTATAAATAGTATTTGCAGTAAAGAGGACACTGCTTAGAGGATGGCAGAGCCGCCTTTGGGTCAACATTTAGGTCGTTGTTGTTGGTGAAGTACCCCGGTCTGTCTGGTCCAGCATACCCATCAATCACTGGCTAGTTATTGTCGCTCCAAAGTCGTCTCGTACAGTGAAGCGACGTTACCTTGCGACAGCGCATCACCACAAGGGCGAGGGAATGAGTGTGGAAATTTTGTTCCCGGATGGATGCCGCATTTACGCATCTCCACCCAGTTAGCAGGGGCATCACTGCAAACTTCGTTTCACCCTGTCATTTGGTCATATGTTTACCACCAAACTATATAAATGGTTTCCTGGGTTGCAAGAAGCCAATACGTGTAAGCTTGTCACTCAGTGTCGAATCACTTGAAGTGGAAAGAATAATAATAAGAGGTGACAGAAAGACGGGAGAAAAATTGGAAGAGGGAAGGACAAAAAATAAAAAGAATATTAAAGGTGAATGAAAAATTAGGCAGCACTACATCAAGTGAGTGGATGATGGGTGTCCCCATCTACCACCGGTAATTTAGGCAAGGCACAGAAAAGGTGTGGTTGTCTTCATAAACATTCTTGAGCCACAGATCCATACATGACTGCTTCTTTTAATTATCAACTTCACTTACACAGCCGTCAACTGCTTCACAACCAAACTAGAGGGAATGGGAATTGAAAAATAATTCAGGATATCGATTCTAAAAAAAAAAAAAAAATAAAATAAAAAAAACTGGTTATTTGTGAAATGTTTAATCACACCGCTATGATGATGGAACATTAAAGTTTCTTCTTTATAATTCCAGACGCATTTACTTAACTAAGGAAAGACTTCTCTTCACTACGGAGTTAATGACGGCTATATCCTCCTGTTCGAACATCATCTCGTAAGTTAAATAAAATCGCTTGGTGGCAGCAAAAATAAGATGCAAAAATCCTTGGACTGAAAAGGTTAAACTTATTTATACGACTTCCCGCCTGGCTAAAGGTGTAGCGTACATTTAGTACTCCATTAATTCTACTGTCTGTCCTGTTCCATAATTTCAGAGAGTGCATACCCCAACGCTTCCATATCCGGATCCCCCTAAATCTCTGGTCAACCGTCCCATGGCTCACCGTCCAAAATTCACTGAAATTCGATAATTTTTGAGACATTTTGTAGACAAGCATACAAACATTTACGGTTGAATACATAACCCCTTCAACTTCGTTAACGAAGGAAATAAAGTGTCAGTGGAAGAATAATCTCACCAGCTAAAGACAATAGCTACGTTCTGTGGCCAAAAGCAGAGTACATCTGTTCAGGATAATGAAATCGTCTGATTGAGCAAAAATTATAGAGAAAGAGTAATCACAGTGAAAAATGATTGCAGCGTTACAGAGACTGCGCTAAGCGGTACAAAACTGGGTCGATAGGTGGGACTGATACGGTAGGTATTTCTTAACTAAAAAAAAAAAAAAAAAAAGGCATCTGGCTGTTGCAAGTAGGAACAGGGAAAAGGAAACTGTACCAGTGGTTACTGCTTAGAGAAAGAGTTTACTGAATAAAATCGCATGGATGTAGCAAGAATATAAAGGAAAATGGTAATTGTAATGGAGGAGTTGCAGTTTAGACAAATGAAATTGACTTAAAACTCCATGGAATCTGGTTGAAAGGTGATGCTTATATAAAGATGGGTAGAGGCCTCGTCCCACCCTGTGTTGGCTTAGTTGCAGGGATGTTGGCAAGCCGCTTATAGCCTTTGTGGCCTAAGACACGGGGCGTGAGAGGCGTGGCAGGGGCTCAGCGTGCTACACAACTAAGGCAAGATTTTCTTTTCTCTCATGAGCCAACAACAACAGCCACTACTACTACTACTGCTGCTGCTACTAGTACTACTACTACCACTACTACTACTGCTACTACTAATACAACTACCACCACTACTACTATGGTACTATTGCTGCTGTTGCTGCTGCTCTTTCTATTGTTGTTGTTGCTACTACTACTACTACTACTACTATTACTACTAGTAATAGCAGTAGTAGTGGTGGTAATAGTAACAGTAATAATACTAATAATAATAATAAAAATAATAATAACAATAATTATAAAATAATAATAATAATAATAATAATAATAATAATAATAATAACACTAATAATAATGTCTATCTATCTATTGCCAGACGCATTAATCCTGTAAAGGGTGGCCACAAACAAATCGCCTCCATGTTGCCCTGTCCCTCGCCATTTCACTGCCCTGCTCCTAGCTCACACCCCCCTCTCTCATGTACCTCTCCACTCCATCCCTCCATCTCATCCTTGGCCTCCCCCTCCCACTCCCCCCCTCCACCTCACTCACATACACTCTCCTCGTCAGTCTCTCACTCTCCATCCACTCCACATGGCTAAACCACTGAAATTGCTGAAGCAATTTCTCACTCACTCAGTGTAGTGGTGCATCAGGGTAACTCTCTACTGACTGGCAAACAAAATGATTTCCTGTAAACCAGGAAATCATTTAAGACGCTGGATGTTAACCTTAATAACCAACCAACACGTGTTCCCTACGTGTCAAGAAGTGGGTTGACGGAGGGTTAATGCCCCTCCTCTGAAAATAACTAACTAAAAATACAAACAAGAAGCTTGGACCAGGACTGACCAAAAGGTGACGACCATGGACGGAACAAAGGACATGGTACGGATTGCAACTTGGAATGTAAGGGTGCGAATGATGAGGTGAAAGAGAGATTGTCCAGGTGTCTGAGAGTGCAAAAGTGGACAATATGGATTAACTGAGGCTAAATGGAGAGGTGAGAGTGTGAGAGAAAGGGAGTATGGATGGGGTATATGTGCAGGAGTAGGTGAAAATGAGAGGGTAAAAGAGGGTGTATGAATTGTTGTGTGCAAGAGATGGAAGGAGAGTATGGATCAGCTGGATCAAGAATTATGTGGGTACGATTGAAACCAGGAATACAAACGTGTGTGTGTGTGTGTGTGTGTGTGTGTGTGTGTGTGTGTGTGTGTGTGTGTGTGTGTGTGTGTGTGTGTGTGTGTGTGTGTGTGTGTGTGTGTGTGTGTGTGTGTGTGTGTGTGTGTGTGTGTGTGTGTGTGTGTGTGTGTGCGTGCGCGCGCGCCAACGCAAGATCGTGCAGGCAGTGTGAAAGAAGAGTTCTGGGCAAATGTCGAAGCATGCATGGAAAAGTCCGAGAGATATGAGTGTTTTTGACTGGAGATATGAATGGAAAAATAGGGAATGTGAAGGTAGGTGGTGTAGTTGGTGAGTGTGGTGTGTCTCAAAAAGTGGATGAGAATGGCAATGCTCTGGTGGACATTTGCACAGGGAGGGGGATGGTGATAGCCTATACCCACTTCAGGCACAAAATGATCCTCAGGTATACATGTGTACTGACGAGAAGAGTGGGTGGTTAACTGAATGAATGGCTGGGAGATGAAGGGAGGTGAGAAAAGAGGAAGAGGTCAATAGGATGGAAGTAGTGGAAGCAATGAAGAGTGTCAAAATGGGGAAAGCCCCAGGAACTGATGTAGTGTGTGGTGAAATGTTGAAGCATGTGGGAGAGATAGTAGTAGAATGGATATGGGAGATGTGCAGCTTGGCCTGGGAGGAAGGTAGAGTCCCGGAGGATTGGCAGTCAGGTATAATTACTCCCTTGTACAAAGGAAAAGGAGAAAAAGAAATGTGTAGTAATCAAAGTGGCATTTGTCTTCTTAGAATATTAGAATACGTTTATGATAGGATACTTATTGACAGTTATGGAAATAACAAAAGAATTAGTTTGAGAACAGGGAGATTTTAGGATGGGAAGAGGCTGTGTAGATTATATATTCATCTTTAGGTCTTTAGTGGAAAAGCTTCTAGAGAAGAGAAGGAAGCTCTATGTGGCCTTCATGGATTTGGAGAAAACATGACAAAGTGGACAGACAAGGAATGTAGAGAATATTAAAAATATATGGAGTAATGGAAAGTTGTTTGTTGAATGCCGTGACGAGTATATATGAGGTTGCTAAGGCTGAAGTGCGTGGGGAGAGTGAAATGAGTGATTTTTCTGTCTGATTGTGGGACTGAAACAGGGATTTGTCAAGTCTCCATGGCTGTTCAATCTGTATATGGATGGGGTTATATATAAATGAGATACAAGGTAGGGCAGTGGATGTTGGAGCGGCCCTAATGAGACAGGGCAGCGTTTGGAAACTTCTTGTACTGTTGTTTGCAGATGATACTGTATTGTTATGTGCAGACGAAGGACAGCTGCAAGGCTTGATGAATGAGTATGGGAGAAAGTGTAAGAAATGGAATCTAAATGCAGGGAAGAGTAAAGTTATGGTCTCCGAGAGAAATGAAGTAACTGAATGTACAGTTAGGTCGTATGATGAGGAAATGGAAAATGTGAGCGCATTTAAGTACTTGGGTAGTGTGACGAGAAAGGATACTGTAGAAGTTTGGAGGTTGATGTGCTTGAAAGTGTACAACAAGGAAGAAAGGTTGCTGGTTCTTTGAAGGCAGTGATAAGAAATAGGAAAGTGAATATGGGAGTAAAAAAGTCGCTGCATATAGTATTGTGATATCAACTCTAACATTTGGAAATTGGAAGGACGCAAGTCAAGAGTGAGAGCAGTGGAAATAAGTTTTTTGACAGGAGCAACAGGAGTCACATGGAGAGACAGACTGATGAATAAGGAAGTGAGGGAGTGTTGTGGTGTGGATGTGATAGGAAGCGTTAGGAGAAATACAATGAGGTGGTTTGACCACGTGGAGAGGATGGAGAGCGAGAGACTAACAAGGACAGTGCATGTGAGTGAGATGTGGGGGGGGGGGAGAGAGAGGGAGGAGGAGGCCGAGGATGAGATGTAGGGATGGAGTGGAGCAGTTTATGAGAGAGGGGTGTGTGAGCTGGGAGGATGGCAGTGAAATGGCGGGGGACAGGGAGACATGAAGGTGATTTGTTTGTGACCACCCCTTACGGGATTAAGGCGTCTGGCAATAGACAGATAGATATTTAGGGACTTTTAATATGACTCAAAAATTTTAACGGATTTTAGCCTATGACCTTGAGATAAATGTCAAGGTCATTCATACAATGCAAATCATGTTCACTCCTGACCCACTACATTTCCACCAAGTCTGGTCAAAATCGGCCTCTTACTTTCCTGTTTAGCACGTTCAGGCATAAGGCGGCCATTTTGATTTTCCTTTATATCTCAAAAAATAGTTGTTGGATTTCAGTGTCAATAACCAGGTGTACTAGTATATGTTGACGACTACATACCGTACTGGAACATTTGCAAAGCAATCGATTCAATAGTGCTTGCTGGAGGGAATATATATATATATATATATATATATATATATATATACCTAGGCTGCTTCCCCCAAGGAGGGAGCTGGTGCGGCGCTAGTGCGAGAGAAAAAAATGTGCCCAAAGAAACCTGCAGCCACGGTACATCACTTCTGAAAATTACAAGTCTTTATTTCAAACGGTCTTCGAATGCCAGTCTTCTGGATCTTCTTCCGCTCCCCCCAATAAAAGAAACAATATCTACATTATCAATAAGAGCTCCACAGGTTTTAAAGTGAGGTGTTGTTTTTTTAATATATAAAGATGCAGCAATATGATATTCCTCTATACATTACGTAGGATAATATCGTTCGTTTATAGATTTCCTGCACCTATAGTGCAGGCCGGGCCATACATTAGCTCGGTAGGATAATTTCCAAGCACATAAAAATTAAGTGCGTTTGCAGACGACGTTAGATACAGGAATACCGAGTGTTTACATATTTTGCTCAGCTAACAGCTTAACACGAATAATGCTCCAGTACTTGGCCCTGAAGCGATAACAAGAAATCCCATAGTAGATAATCACTCTATATAGGTTACTTTTTGTTGAAAATCCTTAACTTAGACTTCTAACTGGAATATGAGGCCATCAGTCTAATTACCTCGCGGCGAAACACGAGGTCCAGCTTCTCATCTAATGTACTTTACTTCCACTTTATGAAAATATCTAGTTTCCTTAACACTGTCTCCTTCAGTGTATATTACAGTATGGCAAATCTTTTTATTAATGGGAAAACTACACGTAAAATGAATATACCTTACCTGGCAAAGTCGATGATTGTCGCTGGCAGACCAGATCACTCTTCCGACCTTATTTTCCCATATTTTCCTTCTTCTCGGATCTCTAGGGAATCTGAAAAGACGCATACGAGGTTCAGGTCTGTTTGTACATCCATATGTAGCACAACCAACCATATTTACAGGCAAAAAAGTACCAGCAACACACCACATCACGTCTTACTTAGCACCAACCAACAGTCCGATTTATCAACATTACCATTCGGCACTTATGACGGTTTTTACGAAAGCAATCAAATACAATACATGTGTAGAGATTTAAAATTAACATAAATCTTCATTTGTTCAAATAAGGACTATACCTTATAATTAAACGACATCTTGGTAGGCAATTAGTCACATTCCTCAGTAGGTGGCGAGATATACTCTATGACAAATCTGCAGGCGCCCATGAAATCCAACCAATCAGCGAGCAGCAGAAAATATTGGCTATCCTGGAGAGGCTTTCCCCATGGGTAACACCACGTAGTTTGTGTAACCGCCGCCAGGGGCCCAAGGCGGCGCTGATGTTGTTTATCTACACCACCGATACCCACTTTTTTTTAAATCAGCTGATGAATTCGGAAACTATAATGTCATGGCCCACTGCTTAGCTTATGTAAGCAACAGCGAAACAGAAACAACAAGCTAAGAACAGTGATCCAATTGCATTAACACTGTGGAGGCGACGAGGGCAGATGTTTTAATGTGGCGGCCAAAGCTACACGCTGGCTGCGGAGATAGCCTCTCCATATTATAGACCTCAGTGGTTATACTGCACACTTTGTGTGGAGTAATACATTACACATAAATTCAAACCAGGAAACGTATCGAAGTGTTAACTTCTAATATATCACTGCGTCCTGTTGTTCATTTTACATAATTCTTAGTGTGATATACTATATATTTGATTTGATATGACGTAATGAAGGCACAATTTTTTATCTTATATTCACCGTTTTCTTTGAACGTATGGCAGTGCAGAGTGACCAAAACAATCTGAAACTCTGCCATCACTTCTTGGGGCGACTGTGCATATACACAGAAGCCACCTTTGTCTTTAAACTGAATATAATGAAAGTAGGAGGATACAGAAAAGAGTATGCTGTCAGTTGCCTCATACAGTTATGTCTCTGTGAGGAAAAGGTGAGGTTTGGAGGAAGATAGGTGGTGCTCAACATGGAGAAAGTTAGTGGAAGGGCAGTGAATATTGCAGTAATGATTCATTATTTCTGTTCCACGGTTTGTGTGTATTATTGCAACCAGTGCTAAGTGTTAGTACTGAGCTGAATGTGTCACAAATACTTGAGAAAATTAATTCTGTCACCGTTACCATATGGTCGGGATAACTTCAGTATATCTTCAAGTTAACACCAGACGATTTTATCCGAACTAGTGAGTCATTGTACTGAATTATTTGAGTTAATTTCCCTTACTCTTATAACGTCTTTTCAAATCATATTCTTGCTACTGCCAGACGATGTCGCTTAGACAGTGGGAATCTTTTGATGAGGCCTGGTTAATGGAAATCATGTGGAATTCCTCTTGTGGAATCCCTCTCTGTCTACTTTGTCGTATGTTTTTTCCAGATCCATGAATGCCATAAACACCTTATGGTCCCTTCTCACAAACCTTCTCTGCTACGTGTCCCTGCAAATATTTGATCCACACATCCTCTGCCACTCCTAAAGCCACCCTGTTCATCACTCGCTAGGACTTCTGATATCTCTCTTACTTTATAATATTTCTTCCATATACTTTCCCTACCACACTCAATACACTTACGCCACGATAATTCTTGCACTCACTTCGCTCACCTTCATTTTTGTACTGGGGTACAATCACTCTGCAGGCACAGTTTCACTCATCCATGCCCTCTTACATATATCCAACAAGCACTTCATTCCACTCTCTCCACTACACTTAAGCATCTCTGCATACACCTCATCAACCCCAGCTGCTTTCCCATTTTTCAGCCGCTTCACAGCACTCTTCACCTGTGTGAGTGTCACGTCTCCTGGTACTGGATTCCTTCTCTGCACACTCCCCAAAAGCAATCATGTTTACGGCCGCTCTGCTCTCTCTATTTCCATTCATCAGGCTTTCAAAATATTCTTTCCATCTGGTCCTTACTTCATCTCCATGGGTTAATAATCTACCACCTGCATCCTTCACATCATCACATTTCAGTCCGCTTTCACTTTACATTATTGCAACTCTTTCCAGAATAACTTCCTATTATCAGAGTAGTTCGCATTCATATTTCTTCCTAGATCATCATTTACATCCTTCTTTTTCCTCTTCACTAGTCTCTTTACGTCCTTCTTGCTCTCAATATACTCAGTTCTTAATTCAGGTGAACCCCTGTCCTGTAACCACTTGAGCCACTTCTTCCTCTTTTCCTCCGCCGCTCTCTTAACCTCCTCGTCCCACCATGCCGTACCTTTCTTCTTTGTTACTCTTGCCACACCACACACCACTTTAGCATTCCTAACTAAGCAATCCCTATATGCATTCCACAGGCTGTCCAGATCCATTTCATTCCAGTTCACTGATTCTAACTCCTCCTCTACTTTGGTCCAGTAATCATCTGCCATTATTACTGTAATTCGACTTAAAACATTACTAAGAGAGATATGCGTATGTTTGGATCAGGGAAGCCCTGCTACAAATACCTGAAATATAGTCCACTGAGCATACTTTCTTGTTCAGGAAGGTCATGGTTAGCTCAGGTTAGAATAGGCTAGTTTGTTAGGAAGGCATAAGGTAGGTTATACAGTATTATGCCTGCTGTGATCAGAATATGATAGGTTAGTATTTAAAACACAGTATTATATATGATGTTAAACTGATTAATTACGAAATCGTCCTGGGAAGAGAAAAATATGGGATAATTGTTGGAATGGCTAATACTTTCCAATTTACGAAGCCAACGAACGTCGTGGTCATATCCTGTCAGTCTTCAATTGATATCCGGCCAGTCGTTCATAAATATGGTGATTATACATCTTTATTAATCTATATATATTTTCAGACACTCATATCCAGTGTATTAGCATGTCATGTTACCTCCTGCAATACAGTATTCTTTACGCGTCAGTACTTCCACCAATGATGATTTGTTCTCGCCTTGGTATATCTGTTGGTTATTCTGTCTGGGTGACTGCTAGAAAACTATGAAGAAAAAAAATGGATGGAACTACAACAGATTTAGACTGATAATGGAGGACTATCAGAGATAGTAGTTACACAAATTTGGGTGGGAGAAGGTCAAAAGTCAAGATTTAAAAATGCGGATGGGGCTCTCTTTGCGGAGGTAAGCGCTGCTTGAGATTGCTGGTGACACTAAGCATGTAACCAAAATTTCCATCAACGAGGTAACAGTGTAACAGTGTACTTCGTTTAATTATGCTGAGACTCAATGCTCTTGTCACTTTTACACGTGCATTGTGTAAATCTTTATACTCCCTATATTGACTACTTTCAGTACGATGATCTTTATCTTATTCTTACTACTGCCAGACTATTTTTAGCATAGAGAAAATCCCTCGTAGTTAAAGGGAAAACTGAAGTCTTAAATCTTAAAAAAAATAATGTTCCCATAAAATTCAATCGTGTTTTTAATTCCACGCAAGAGAAATGTCTTCCGTTTTCATTAAGCATAATTCAATATTGTCTTGTATATTACTTATCAAGGATTCGAATGAAAAGCAAACTGCTGAATGAGGAGCAGGGAAGTGCAATCTGTATTTTATACTTCCCAGTACGGGGTCGTAACAATGAATATATTATGATGCCGTAGTATTAAACTCTTGCGTGACCCGAAATTAGGTTATTGGTCTTGTGGCCATATTGATGCACGCGCTTAAGTTTAAGTTCTTTAGAAGATTGCTTATAAATATGTTTCCTTCCAGTCATACCTCTACGAAGCATTTCACAATCCATTTAATGTGTTTACAAAGGGCTAATGACCTATGGCAATTGTTGATTCTAATGGAGATCTGTTACTGTTATATATGACTAGGATTCTTTGTAAATACGGCTTGTGGATGGTGCTAGCTTTGCTGCAATGTCTTGATAGGTATTTTCTGAACTGTATTTTTCACCCCACCTTCACTCTCATGGTCCGCACAACTCTGACAAGAGAAAACTTTTGAAGACTCCTATAACAGAAATCATACTTTGAAACTTATTCATAATCCCATGGCTGGAATAACGATTGTCTTCTGCTTCAGCTAATCCCAGATGATTAAATTCAGGTGAGGATAAACCATAGAAGCTTGTAGAAGAAGCTATTGTTGCAGTGGCCCAGGTTTATCTGAATCTGAACATGATGGATGGATTGCCTGCAGATCAACATCATCCTTGAGGGCGACATGGAAGGATTTGTGGGGCATTATTATAACCGGATAGCTCAGGTTATATCAGTATCACCACGTACAGGCTTTCCTCTTTAGCACAAGAGTAAATGCTGTCACCAGTAGTCCTCTCATTAGTGGGAGACATTTTGTATTTTATTCTAGCTGACGACAGTCAGCTTTATTCATATAAGTGGGGCCATATGAAGTTGTGAGTGCTGATACTGTCACAATAACTCTCTTATCATCGTGGCAGCTCTAGTATTCCACTCCAGCTGAGGGCAGAAGAATTTACTCAGTTAAGTCTTATCATAGTAACCTGAGTGAATTATGAACAAAGAGGTCACGGTGATAATGATGTAATAATTTTATTTTCATTTGAACAGCTCTCAGGGGAGGACGTTAAGAGACAGCAAAAGACCTGTCGAACGGTCAACATACAATACACAACTGAAGTATGTAAAGCGATGCAAATGACATGCCTGAACCCCTTTACCTTGACGGTAGATGGACAGTCTCTACTCCACAGAAATTAAAAAGCCCATTTGTATATATATATATATATATATATATATATACTGTATATATATATATATATATATATATATATATATATATATATGTATATATATATATATATATATATATATATATATATATATATATATATATATATATATATATATATATATATATATCATCAGCCGTTTGAGTGTCCACTCAGTGTCCAGGACCGGCCTATCCCTACCGAAGTGGGGATGATACAGCCAATGTATCTCCACCAAGTGGCTTAGGCAGTCTATGAGAGATTGTATTTAGGGTGAGAAGTGCTTGACAATGTAATTGCAGTGTTGGAATGGCTTTGGATGTGTGTGTAGTCTGTGAACCAAGTATAATCGGCCCAAGCATGCCAACTGGGTGCAAGCATACTTTGTAGTATGCGACACTGGTTCAACCACAGCACCCCTTGTGTCCGCCAATGCAGCACGTGGCCAGAAGAACGCTCCCAAAGTTTATTACCCTGGCGGGGCGTGAACCCATATATACTGTATATATATATATATATATATATATATATATATATATATATATATATATATATATATATATATATGCACACTAATGCCTTTTATTAGAATATCGACAGCATGTACACAAACAGGAGACATGTACTAAAATTGTATATTATAAACTAAAATCAAAGTTTAATTAAAATGCATTTCTCTATTTTCATAGATCCTCAGTTAAAAATAGTGGCCCAGGAAGAGGTGTGCTTCCTGCGAGCGATTGATAGCCACTGATATTTGGTATGAATTGTCCACTGTTGTTAGTTTCATTTCGAGTTGTGTGAAGCTTCAGTTGCCCCATTTTCGTAATTCGGAAAAAGGTTTGTTTTTTGAAGCTTTAACTGGGTCAGTGTCTCATAGATCTCTGTTCAGTAATGGTTTAAATCTGATTATGAAATATTTTTCCTTTGATTTTCTTAATATTGGATCATCCTTTTTTACTTTATAGAAGGGCATAATATTGAAGTTTGGAGAACATTTTTTTTGCACATTTAGCTATGTGGGTATTAACATATAAACCTTTACCGTGATTAGTATGATCCCTATGTAGGTTAGTACGAAGCCTGAGATTTGAGGTCTCGCCTATATAAATCTCTTTGCATCCACCGCAGCGAATTACGTAAATGCAGTTTTGTGTCGAGCATCCCATGTTTTCGTTAATTTGGAATGTGTAGTTGACACTGGGAAAAGTGAATTGACTGCCTTCAATTATTTCCATGCAGAGTTTACATTTTTTGTCTTCACATTTCTTCACTTTGAAACTAGATAAATTATTAAACCTAGCCCTTATTAAAATTCTTTTTAGATTATTGGGTTGCCGCTTTGCTTTAATTAAGGAGACATCTTTATATATTTCTTGTGTTTCAGGTGCTTTTTGAAGAACATTAATTGTACATGAGACTTCTTTAAAGTGATCATCATAATTTGGGTTATAGGTTGTTATATATGGTATTGTGTGTGTATCACTGGCTGTTTCTTTATTACTGCAGCTCCGAAGGTTGCCTATGGGTATTTGTTTTGCTCTTTCTATGCCATTTTTTATTATACTTTTGGGATATCCACGTTGTCGAAGAAAATCTTTCAGTTCACTTAATCTTATTTCTTTTAACTCAGGTTCTGAAACTATTGTGCATATCCTCCGTGCTAAATTAAATGGTATGTTATTTTTTATGTGTTTGGGGTGATTAGAACTATATGTTAGATAATGTTTTGTATCAGTTTCCTTGTAATGAATGTCAGTAATTATTTTCTTATCTTGCTTAATGAGTTTTATGTCTAGGAAAGTGACTGTGTCTCCACTTGTGTCACATGTAAATGTTAGTTTGGGGTCCAGGTTATTCATGATGTTTACGAGTGTTGAGAAATGTCCATCTCTCTCGTCCCAAATCATAAAGATATCGTCTAGGTATCGCATATAGTTCTTTTTCATTTTATCCGCTACTGTTTTACCAAAATGTGCTGACACCTGAGAATATAAGGTGTTTTCTAAGTAACCCAATACAAGATTGGCATAATTTGGCGCAAATTTTGTCCCCATTGCTGTTCCTGACACTTGTAAGTAATTTTGCCCATTAAATTCGAATGAGTTATTTTCCAAAATTAAACAGCATCCTTCTTTTATTAGATCTGCAGGTATACGATTTGTATTATCATAGTGTTCATCAATCCAATAAGTGATAGCTTCATATATATATATATATATATATATATATATATATATATATATATATATATATATAGATAGATAGATAGATAGATAGAGAGAGAGAGAGAGAGAGAGAGAGAGAGTCAAGAATGTAGATGTATTAGATGATGGCCAACGGATGTTTGGTGGCCGGGTACTCTGATGCTAAATCTTCTCTTTTCATGCTATCCAATTCTTGGCTTCTGGTACCCCACCCCCTCTTATGGTGAGATTGAGGATGATGATGATGATGATGTAATTCGGTGTATGTCCAAATGTCTCATGGCTTAAGCTTTTAGAGTACCACTGGGGTTAAGGTTAGTTGCTTTGAGTACCGGTTCAAACCCTCATTCATCATTTAATTATGTAAAGTAGCCGGAGGTGTAAATTGGTCGCCTGACGTTAACTTCTTCACTATCATACATATTTTCCTGTGTTAAAAAAAATAATATTTTCTTGGCTATCCCATGCTACACTGAATAAGCGGGACAAGATAATTTTCATGCGCCATTAGGTACACAAGTGGGCAACTGGGTTGGGATGATGAGAATGAGGATGTAATCAGTTCATTTAATGCTTTGCAATAATTATTCTACTTCTGTCATTTCTTTTATTAGCTTGGCGAGAGTTTCTCTTGTTGAAATCATTTGCCATTACACCCGAGCGCACTGAAAATGTAACGCTAGGTGTGTGTGTGTGTGTGTGTGTGTGTGTGTGTGTGTGTGTGTGTGTGTGTGTGTGTGTGTGTGTGTGTGTGTGTGTGTCAGTGTGTGTGCAGGAGTAGACTGTAGCACCAGTCGAGCAGGGCAGTACTCCCGAGGTGGATGGAAAGCTGATGACAGGGAGTGCTGAAGCTCCCGTTTCATCAGCCCTCAGGACTAGTTCCTGACCATCCCCCTTTGCTGAACTTTTTCAGTGTCTCAGTTACACAGAGAGTAGGCCAGCATGCTCTCCAGTACAAATTTCTCTAACTATCTTCACCAAACTACATGCACAGTACACACTACACTTCCTATTCAAAATTCACCAAAAATGGCGTCAATTCACCCAGCCTCGGAGTCCCCAGGGGGGGGGGGACCATAAATGCCCCCGCCATCTGCCCCTCTCCCGTTGACGACTCGAGGTGCCTGGAACCACTGTCTGACTCTCTTCTTCTTCATTTCTGCAACATTCGCGGCCTTTCATCTAACTTTCGCTCTGTTGAGCACCACCTCTCCTCCTCTAAACCTCACCTTCTTTTTCTAACGGAGACTCAGCTGTCTGAGGCAACTGACAGCAAACCCTTTTCTGTATCCTCCTACTTTCTCTATACTCATTTCAAAGCCAAAGGTGGCTGTTGTGTATACATACGCAACGACTTATCTTGCTCTCGTATTCCTGAACTTGATTCTTCTGAATTCTCCACACTCTGGCTTCGGCTTTCCTGTCATTCTCTGACTAAATATATCTGTGCTGTTTACTTATCCCCTAATTCTACTGTCTATCAAAAATTCTTCGACTATCTTACTTCTACGATGGAACACATTCTGTCCATTTCTCCTTTCTCTGAAATCTCCATTCTTGGAGATTTCAATGTTCACCACCACCTTTGGCTCTCCTCTCCTTTCACGGATCCACCTGGTGAACAAGCCTACATCTTTTCTATCCTTAATGACCTAGAGCAGCTTGTACAGCACCCTACCCGTATCCCTGACCGCCTTGGAGAGAGCTCCAACATACTTAACCTCTTCCTCACAACTAATCCTTCTGCTTACTCTGTTAATCTTTTCTCTCCGTTGGGCTCCTCCGATCACAACCTTATTACCTTAACCTGTCCTATCATTCCAGTACGGCCTGTGGACCCTCCAGGGAAACGTCGTCTGTGGCATTTTGGAGCCGCGGACTGGGAGGCCCTCAGACAGTACTTCTTTGATTTTCCCTGGAATGATTATTGCTTCCATGGCCGTGAGCCATCTGAGTGTGCCTGGCGCATTACGGAGGTTATTCTCTCGGGCATGGAAGCATACATTCCTTTCTCATATCCTTTGACTAACGCAAGAAAGCCTTGGTTTAATCACGCTTGTTCTAATGCTGTCCGCAACAAGGAGAAGGCCTACAAAAGGTACCAGAGCCAACCCACCCCTGAATCACATAATCTTTACGTTTCTGCCCGGAATCGTGCTAAGTCTGTTCTTCGCTCTACTAAAAATAATTTCATCCATACTAAATGCTCTCAACTCTCCAACTCGAATTCTTCCCGCTCCTTCTGGCATCTTGCCAAAAATCTTTCTAACAACTTTACCTCATCATCCTTCCCTCCTCTTTTCTACTCTGATGGTTCTGTAGCTATTTCTTCTACTGATAAAGCAGATCTCTTCGCACAGACTTTCTCCTCCAATTCCACCTTAGACGATTCCGGTGCTGTTCCTCCATCACTTCCCCCCTCTGACTTCCTCATGGCTAACATTAAAATTTCTTCAGTTGATGTATTTTCTGCCATCACTGGCCTCAGTACTAACAAGGCATATGGGCCTGATGGGGTCCCTCCTGTTGTTCCCCAGAACTGTGCTTCTGTGCTTACACCCTGCCTAGGCAAACTATTTCGCCTTTGTCTGTCAACTTGTACCTTTCCTTCTTGCTGGAAGTTTGCTCTCATTCAGCCAGTCCCAAAGAAGGGTGACCACTCCCAACCCTCCAACTATCGTCCAATCGCTTTAACGTCCTGTATTTCAAAAGTTTTCGAGTCAATTCTTAATAGAAAAATTTTAAGACATCTTTCCTATCACAACCTTCTTTCCGATCGTCAGTATGGGTTCCGTCAGGGACGCTCCACTGGCGATCTTCTCACCTACCTTTCAGACTCCTGGTCATCCTCCTTTCGGGACTTTGGCGAAAGCTTTGCCACTGCACTTGACATCTCAAAAGCTTTCGATCGAGTCTGGCATAAATCTTTAATTTCCAAACTGCCCTCCTACGGTTTCTATCCTTCTATCTGTGCCTTCATCGCTAGCTTCCTTTCTGGTCGTTCTATAGCCGCTGTTGTAGACGGCCATCGTTCTTCTCCTAGATCTATCAACAGTGGTGTTCCTCAGGGCTCTGTCCTATCACCAACTCTCTTCTTTTTATTCATCAATGATCTTCTAAGCTGTACATCTAACCCTATCCACTCATACGCTGATGACTCCACCCTTCACATTTCCATTCGGTTCCCGCAACGCCCATCTCAACAGTTACTTCAAGAAACAAGGGATGAGGCTATGGCACACCTAATGTCTGACTTGGCTCATATCTCTGACTGGGGTAAAAATAATATGGTTGTCTTTAATGCATCTAAGACTCAGTTCTTACACCTATCAACCCGACAAAATCTTCCACAGGTATACCCACTAATGTTTAATAATATTCAGCTTAATCTTGCATCATCCTTGAACATGCTTGGGGTTTCATTTACTCGGGACTTATCTTGGAAAGATCATATTACATCTCTTGTAAAATCTGCTTCCAAGAGATTGGGTGTGCTAAGCCGACTCCGCTCTTTCTTTACCCCTACACAATTGTTGACTCTATACAGGGGTTTTATCCGCCCCTGTGTGGAGTACAACTCTCATGTGTGCGGAGGCTCCCCACATACAGCTCTTCTCAATAGGGTGGAGTCAAAGGCTTTTCGTCTCATTAACTCTCCTCCTCTTACTGACTCCCTTCAACCTCTGTCTCTTCGCCGCACTGTTGCATCTTTATCTCTTTTCTATCGCTATTTTAATGGTCACTGCTCCTCTGAACTGTCTGCTTGCATTCCTCCACCTCTACGACGGGCGCGTAGCACCCGTCTGGCAGCAAACTCTCATCCCTTTTCTGTCCAGCTCTCTAATGCAAGAGTTAACCGTTACTCCCAGTCTTTCATTTATGCAACAAGTCAGCTCTGGAACTGTCTCCCTCTGTCTGTATTTCCTGCTGCCTATGATCTCCAGTCTTTCAAACGTAGTGTGTCCAGGCATCTCAAAATGATCGGATCTTGAATTTGGCTCTCTGTTGTATTTTGTTTTTCTCTTGGAGGGAACTGTTACTGCGGGCTCATGGCCTTTGGTTCCTTCTTCCTCGCATAAAAAAAAAAAAATGTGTGTGCTAAAAAAGAGCACAGTAACTTAAGCAGTTTTGATTCAATATGGAAAAACCTTTGTGGAAAGGCCAATGGCCAGATCGGGGTTTTTCTGATGCCTATGAGAACAATAGATTAAAGATGAAAGTCAGACAGCAAGGTCAACTTACAGCTTTGAACAAAGTTAGGTTGTACTGTACTTTCTGGTAAAGTTGAAGATAAAGCAAGGATGAAGGTATTCTACTGTGAGAGCAGTTAATCAAAGGTCAAGGTTAAAGTTCAATGTTAGACCACATAATTAACCCTTCGTGGGCAAATGGGGTCCCTGCAGACCCCAGCATGTTTTTAAAATGTTGCCATTAAGCCATTTTTTACTTTCACAGCCTGGTCTCTCATGACTTTTATTGTAAACGGTTATATCCTCATAAAATCTGAGCAAAAAATCTCGCACGATTAAGGAGTGACATTGCAATAAATGTCAGTGGGGTCCGCCAGTACCCCACCTGGCCTATCGTGTGACTAATTTTTTTTTATATATTTTTTTCAGATATTTCAGATTATAAACATTAGGACAATATCAATACCAGCATCAAAGTTTTATACCTCAATGGCGGTGGGAGAAGGTGACCAAGAAGAAAATTATTCAGATGGTGATTTATCTGTATCCGACGCTGATGATTATGAAGTGCTTGAACGATCGGACAGTGAAATTAGTGTGAGTAGTATTGAGTCTCCTGTGAGTGCTGATGATAGTTCTGAAAATGCAAGTGGTGGTGGTAATACAGAAGATGCTCATCAAGAGGATAAAACAAGAAATTGTTGTACCAGATTTGACCATTATTGGGATAGTTTTATTTTATGATCATGCTAATTTACTTTACACATGAACTTGTTATTATTTTGAGAACCTGTTCCAAGAATACTGACAAATCAGACGTTCAAATAAGTGTAGAATCAGTACTTCCATACTCAAACTTGAATAAAATTGTGATAAAATGAAAAAAATTATGTTAAAATAATAATAATAAAAAATCAAAAACAAAAACGGACACTTGGTGGGTTGGTCCCACGTGCCGTGTCCTGGGCAACATATGTACAAAGTTTAGTAGATATAACTTTATGAATATGGCAGAAATACACCATTAAGGTCTGGGGTCCGCCGGGACCCCATCGGCCTTCCATATATATATATATATATATATATATATATATATATATATATATATATATATATATATATATATATATATATATATATAATGCTGTTCACCGATCTGCTGCGTAACGTGACTTCTTGTCTGACTGAACAAAGTAAAACTGGAAGGAAAATAATGAAAGAATAAGAAATGCAAAGTAAGGACTATGAGGAGAGAGTTAAGCATGGGTGAGCGTGAGAGGTGGCGGCTTGGCGTGTGAAAGGGCAGGGTGAAGAATGGAAGGGGCGGAGGAGGCCGAACACGGGAGAGGTAATGCGAGAGGCAGAGGCGGAGGAGGAGGCAGTGAGGGGGAAAAATGTGGGAGGTGAGTCGAAGCTAAGAACAAGAAGATGCAAAGTAAGAAAATGTGAGAGTAAGAAAATGTGAGAGTGAGAAAATAAGAGTGGGGAATATATGAGTGGGGAAAATGTGAGTGGGGAAGAAGCTATGTCTGCGGGAAATGTCAGCGTCGAAAATATGACTGAGAATTGGTGAGTGTGTGGAAAATATGAGTGTGGAAAATGTAACAGTGTGGAAAATGTGACAGTGTGGAAAATGTGACAGTGTGGAAAATGTGACAGTGTGGAAAATGTGACGGTGTGGAAAATGTGACAGTGTGGATAATGTGACAGTGTGGAAAATGTAACAGTGTGGAAAATGTGACAGTGTGGAAAATGTGACAGTGTGGAAAATGTGACAGTGTGGAAAATGTGACAGTGTGGAAAATGTAACAGTGTGGAAAATGTAACAGTGTGGAAAATGTAACAGTGTGGAAAATGTAACAGTGTGGAAAATGTAACAGTGTGGAAAATGTGACTGTGTGGAAAATGTAACAGTGTGGAAAATGTGACAGTGTGGAAAATGTGACTGTGTGGAAAATGTGACTGTGTGGAAAATGAGACTGTGTGGAAAATGTGACTGTGTGGAAAATGTAACAGTGTGGAAAATGTGACTGTGTGGAAAATGTGACTGTGTGGAAAATGTGACTGTGTGGAAAATGTGACTGTGTGGAAAATGTGACAGTGGGAAAACATGAAAGTGGGAAAATGTAAGTGTGGGAAAATGTGTTTAAAATGTGAGTATGTGGAAAAAGTGTGTGGGAAGATGTATATGTGTATGTGGAAAATATAGGTAGAGGGAAATGTGAAGGATGTGGACGTTCTTACAGGGAGAAAATGTGTAAGTGGGATAAATGTGAGAGGCGAGATAGGAAATTGAAGAGAAGTCGGCGGTGCAATCTTTAGCAAGTGCAGCTCGCAGTTAGAAAAATCCCGAGTTCGATTCACCTCAATACATTTCACCATAATCTCTGTACTCTGCAATATAAATGGGGACCAAAATATGATATCAGTTATTGCCGGTCGTGTTCTTAGGAAACAGTGAGGCAGCACAGGTTTAATGTCTGCCTTTTGACTTTCGTGCAGTTGGTGGATAAAATTCAATATCTTAGTCTTTATTAGGAATATAACTCAACAGGTGAGTCCATGCTAGAAACAAGATTTGTATTGGGGATTATAAGAGAGAGAGAGAGAGAGAGAGAGAGAGAGAGAGAGAGAGAGAGAGAGGACAGCCTGCCCACCTCACCTGATTCCCCATCAAGTAGTCAATCACAGTTGGCAGAGGAACAAGCCATTAAGGAAGAACTATTATCTCACACCCCTGAGGATCTGGTCAACATCATCATCAACCAGCATAACGAACTATCTGCACTCAAGTCCCTTGTTGGAGCCTACAGAGCCAGGAGAGAACGTACTTTGGAGCATCACGCTGCCCTGGCTCAAGCCCTAAATGCACTGGACGGGCTAGCCCAGGTTAAGCAATTGTGTTCCCCTTCTACGGCATCCACTCAGGCTGTCAGTGCACATCCCAGCAAAATCCATTGGCATTCTTGGTGGAACTCTGATAAGCCCCGTGGTCTGAGAAGTGACATACGACACCCAGGAAGAAACTCGAGTAGTTAATACCCAACCACCTCACTCCACCCAAGACACAATAACACTAACACCTCTGACACACACACCGACACACACACACTGTCCCCCCACTCCCCCAATTCATCCACAACAGCAGACAACCTCCAGTCACACCACCAACCACAACCAACAGATCAGTCTCTCATAACAGACCAACGAGGCAAACACAGGACAACAGAGCAGCTCAGGCAGAAAGGGAAATAGAAGACATAACAGTACTAGCTGCCACAGTCGAGACCACGCCAACAGCCACTGCACATCATCATCTGCAGCTACTGTAACAGGTGTGGTCACCAAGACGAACAGTGCCGTAATCTCCAAGCAGAGGAAAGAAAAGCCCTTGAGTGCATTTACTGCCTTAGGCGAGGACATACTGCCGACAACTGCCACACCAAAGCCGCTGAGGATAGGCAGGAACGTCCCCTGAGGGCATTTCTAGCTGTTAGGTATCATCCACCCCCCTGTCACTCCCAGACAACCTCCTACCCCACAGTTTTATCATTCGTGGCACCATCAAAATCAAATATGAGTACTAGCATCCTGTTGGCGAACCTGAGGGGATGCAGAAAAAACGCTGGAGAATTGACCCACTCATTTGTCCTCAGAAACTACATCGACATTGTAGTGACAGTTGAGACGTTCCTAGACGAGGACTGAGTGACCACTTGTGATCGGATCCCTGGGTACTGCCACTGGATTTGTCGCAACCGCCATGGTGGACAAGGGGGAGGCATTACTGCCTGTCACAAGGAATCATTGCAGTTTCTCCCATTTCAGTTGCCAGTGATGCTAGAAATCATGTTTTTTTCGGGTCATCCTTGCTGACAAGAGTGCCTTTCTACTCTGTGCACTCTATCGACCCCAGTGGCAGGGTTCAGCACCAATTACCTTCCTCAGTGAGCACTTGGACAAGATCATGGCAACCAATAGCCAAAACTGTGTCATCGTGGGTGACCTGAACCAGCATCTAATACAGCACGCATTTTCAGAACTCACTGTAGTACATGGGCTGACTAATCATGTAAACTTTCCAACACACATCCATGGGGGCTCACTGGACCCTATTCTCACCGATTTGCTTGAGGAGAGCATACAGTGCTGCCCAATGGACCGAGTTGGCAGCTCCTATTACAGTGCTGTGCTGTCAAAGATAAGCCTCACACCAGCAAGAGAGGAAGTTAAGGAAAGGGTCACATGGTCGTGGGACCGCGCTGACTGGCCAGCTATCAGACATGCCTTGGCCACCTCTGATTTTTTTTAAAAGAAGGAACCAAAGGCCAGGAGCCCGCAAACCATTCCTTCCAAGAAAAAACAAAAACAATACAAAAGAGAGCCAAATTCAAGATCCGTTCATTTTGAGATGCCTGGACACACTGTGTTTGAAAGACTGGAGATCATGGGAAGCAAGAAATACAGATAGAGGGAGACAGTTTCAGAGCTGACCTGTTGCATGAATGAAGGACTGGGAGTAACAGTTAACTCCTGCATTAGAGAGTTGGACAGAAAAGGGATGAGAATTTGTTGCCAGACGGGTGCTACGCACCCTTCATAGAGGTGGAGGGATGCAAGCAGACAGTTCAGAGGATCAGTGATCATTGAAGTAGCGACAGAAGAGAGATAAAGATGGCAACATGGACCATGACGCAAATACTCTCACCTCTATATTAATCAACCTGCAGCTACAACAGGTACCCCATAGGACATATTTAGCCAATCCAAAAGATCAATCTTGTTTTGGACACAGGTATTGGGTCACTGCTGAGAATAAATACAAAGCATGGATCCGATATAAGCAACATCCAACTCATCGAAACAAGAAATTGCATAACCAGTCATGCAGGACAATGACCAGGGCAGCAAAGTGGGCAAAGAGGAGGTGGGGGAGTAACTTGAAGCATAGGATCACCAGTAATGAGGAAGATGCCAAGCTATGGTGGGTCCTGGTCAAATACAGACAAGGCATAATCATGCATGATAGGATTCCTGCCCTGAAATCAAGCAGTGGAGATCTGGCTACCAGCAGCCAGGAGAAGGCCAACTGTCTGGCTAAAATGTTTAGCAGGAACATGTCCACACTGGATCCTAACAGGCAGCTGTTCATGCTGTCCTGCCTGAGTACATCAAGCCTTGACACCCTGCACTTCACTGAAGACACAATCAAACGGCATTTGAGGAACGTCAATCCTTAACCCCTTACCTGTGGGCCGTCACTACCATGACACTCGTTACATGAGTACCATACCGCAGGGCGTCACTTCTGTGACCCAGGGATTTTTTAAATCGCTCGGGCTTTCAAGTGCGGTCTTGTATCATCTGTCAGTACTGCCAGTGTGTAGCTATAGGCAGTGCTGCTAATACCGCTAGTACTTGCATCCAGTGTAACCAGTTTAGCCATTTTTGTGTGTTTGCCTCACCTCCCCACCTCCCCTCCCTTACCCCCTCCCTCGCCTAGCCACAGACTGGCAATGCAACTCCTGGCCGTTTTTTTCCATTCACTTTTTCCTTGAAATGTGCCCTATGTCCTATTCTCATACTAAAAAATATATAAAAGAAAGGGAAAAGGCTAACTGATACTGCCATTGACCATGAAGTACATAATTTATCACCTGGCAACACCCCACATGCACTTGGTCGCTAATTTTCCCTGTTCATTACCCGTTGAAATGTCCCTTATGACCGATTCTCATACTAAAATATATATATATATATATATAACCGGTTGTTGAATGAGGAGTTTGACTGGGACAGAGAAGGTTTGGAGCCAGCAGATCCAGTGTCTGGCCCTTGGCCTTTGATTGATGCTGCTACTGTGAGTGAGGGAATAGGCAGGATGAAGGTGGGGAAGGCAGCAGGTGTGTCTGGGTTGACTGCCGAAATGTTGAAGGCCTCAGGCGATATAGGGGTGAAGTTAGTCACTGACCTGATAAATAGGATTATTTATGAGTGTGTTGTCCCAGATGATTGGCTGAAGAGTGTAATTGTAAATGTGTATAAAGGGAAGGGTGATGCCCTAGAAAGAGGAAATTATAGAGGTATAAAGCTTTTAGATCAGATAATGAAGGTAATGGAGAGAGTTTTAGAAGGTATGATTAGAGAAAGAGTGAATATTGATGGGATGCAGTTTGGGTTTATGCCAGGTAGGGGGACTGCTGATGCCACATTCATCGTTCGACAGCATCAGGAAAAATTTATTGGTAAGAGAAGGGATTTTTATTTTGTTTTTGTTGATTTGGAAAAGGCCTTTGACAGAGTCCCTAGAGAGGTGGTGAAGTGGGCAATGAGAAAGCTTGGCTTGGAGGAGTGGCTGGTTAGGGTGGTTATGGCTATGTATGTGGGTGCTCACAACCAGGTAAGAGTGAATGGAAATTTGAGTGATGGGTTTTCTGTGAATGTTGGTGTGCATCAGGGGTCAGTTTTGAGTCCCATGTTGTTTATCATGGTACTTGAAGCCCTTTCACGTGACCTTAGAAACGGACTCCCATGGGAGTTGTTGTATGCTGATGATTTGGTGTTGATTGTAGAGAATGAAAGGGAGGCGGAGGTAAGGTTTAGGAGGTGAAGAGATGGTATGGGGCACAAGGGCTTAAGGGTAAATGCAGATAAAGCAAAAGTGATGATATCTAGGGTTGGTGGTGGTACTGTCAAAGACAAGGGAGAGTGGCTATGTGCAGTTTGCCACAAGGGCGTGGGAAGTAATTCCATCTTGTGTGGTGTTTGTGATAAATAGGTGCATAAGAGATGTAGTGGTATCAGAGGTAGACTGCGAGATAATGCTGATTTTATGTGTACGGCGTGTCGGAGAGAGAAAGTGGAGATTGTCAGACGTGAAAGAATTGAACTTGCTGGTGAATCTCTTGAGTGTGTGGAAAAGTTTTGTTATTTGGGAGACATGTTGTGTGCCGGAGGTGGGGCTGGAGCTAGCTCTGTGGCTAGCGTGAGAAGTGGTTGGCAGTGGCGTCACTAGGGGTCAGATTTTGAGGGGGCTGTAGCCCTGGTGTAGGTAGAAGGGGGAGGGGGGGCGAGCGAAGCGAGCCTATGCAGCTGGGGGATACGGGGGAGCGCTGTAAGCCCCTCCGGAAATTTTTTTGGAAATTGAGCAGGTTTAGGGGCATTTTTGAGGCCTATTGATGAAGAAAAAGTAAAATAAGGTCTCACAGGCTATTAATAAGAAACTTATAGGACACATGAATATTGATGGGCCTAATACCAGGTATCAGTAAGCCTTATGATATAATGTGTACAAGGTAATTGTATAAAGCTTTTATGCAGATAATAGTTTTTCTTCAATTGCTAGTATTATGTAGTATCATAACGGTTTCTTAGTCTTACCATATTAAATTTGATAATTCAAAGAAGCTCTTTATTCAATGTATATAGATATAATTGCCAAGAGATATCTTCCATTACCGGTACTGTGATAGGAAAACAAAGCCATTCACAAAAAAACAAAAATTATAAAATAGATCTCGTGCCGGTTCTTCAGCAGGTATATCAAGGTTATCACTTGTGCTGGGCGGTGGCTAAAAAAATAATGAGAAAATATATATATATATATATATATATATATATATATATATATATATATATATATATATATATATAGAGAGAGAGAGAGAGAGAGAGTTTTAACCTACTTTCCCACTCTGTACGTTTAGGACAATATATTTGCAACAATGAGAAATAACCTAGGCCTAGCCAATTTAAAAATAAATCAATAAAAAAAATCCTGGCTTAAGCTTCATAAAATGACTACTGAAATAGTTTGATATAGGGCTACTTACACATGTCTGAATGGGTTCAGCCTTGGGGTTATCTGGGGTTGGTTCTGGCACCTCATTCCCAATAACAGCAACTTTTTCTTGGCACTCATATGAGTCATCTTTGGAGGTGCGGGTGCGAAAGAATTTCCTTATGTCACCCTGTACCTGAGGATTTTTAGATGACCTTTTCATCACTTGAGTGGCTGCTGGCTGATATCCGCAAATGTATTATTGCAGAACAGCCTATAAAAGGGAAATGACATTCAGTTCTGACAGTCGAGTGTCGACTGAACCAACTAAGTACTGCTGACTCTTTGTATAGAGTATAGGCTAGATCTCATATCTTTAAAAACAAAAATGAACAGGTAAAGTGAGGTGGCTAGCAATATACCGGAACTTAGTAACGTCTTTACAGCCACTGAAACCAATACATTCAAATAAAACCGAAAACAACACATGATTTAGCCACAGTTCACAGACACTTCTCAAAGTAAACAAGCATTCCGAGTTCCGAGACTCTGAACATTCGAATTTGTGAAAAATTGCAAAGATCAGATATTTTAGACTGCGTAATCCAATTTTAAAGCTTCGTGATTAATATATATCATATTATATATTGTAAATATATAATAAGTCTGATAAATGTAATACAATCTTGCATTCTTTGTGCAATAAATATATTTCAAAGAAAACCAAGCTTGGAAAAAGTATATGGGAAACTAATATATTATAACTATTATTAATTGAGTCATAGGTTTACGTAAATTGTGAATAACTAATCACATTATATAGCTATAAATAATTTTGTATTAAACTATTATGGATGCACGAATAAAAGTGGATTGGCGGTAAGGGGTTCGGGGAAAGCTAGGTGGATCAATGCCGAGCTGCCAGCATACTATGTAAGCTGGTGATTTTTTATTATTAATATTTTGAAGGGCTACAATTTTGGGGGGGCTGAGTCCTTGATTTGGGGGGCTAAGCCCCCCCTAGCCCCCCCCTGGTGACGCCACTGGTGGTTGGAAGAAGTTCAGGGAGCTCTTGCCTCTCCTGACATTGAGAGGACTCTCCCTACGTCATGTGTTAGGAGTGTAATGCTGTATAGTAGTGAGACCTGGGCAGTGAAGGAGAAGGATGTTCGCCGGCTCAGACGTACAGAAATGACAATGATTAGGTGGATGTGTAGTGCGTCCCTGCGTCCAAGGTCTGGGGGGGCTGGGCTCACGATGGAAGAGTTGAGAGGTAGGATGGGACTGGAGTGTATTGGTGTTGTGATGAGGAGAGGTAGATTGAGATGGTTTGGACATGTGGAGAGGATGGGGGATGATAATTGGGTGAGGAAGGTGAGAAGTGTTAATATTGGGGGTGGGGTTACGAGGGGTAGACCCAGAAAGACATGGGACGAGGTCATTAAGTGTGACCTCAGGTTAAGGGACTGAACAGGGAGGCTGCAATGGATCGTGCAGCATGGAGAGCCGTCATTAGGTGACCAAGGCCGACGCGTGCAATCATATTGGAGCCTTTAAAAACGAAAACGAAAACGATATATATATATATATATATATATATATATATATATATATATATATATATATATATATATATATATAATTTGTGGATACTAACGAATGACAAATATTTTAATCACTGTTATCCTGTTTTATGGATGGTTCTAGTAAAATTGCCTTGGTTTTGTCTTTATGTTATGTTTATAGAGATGAGTAAACTGATGAAAGCTGAGTTTACAATATGACACTTATAATACATTATATAAAATCAAAAGGCTCCCATATTTTAATTTTCTTGTAGGATATCATGCCAACTGAGTAATTTCATGAGTAAAATCTGTTTTGGAGTGTTTTACTTTGTGTCAGAATATATATATATATATATATATATATATATATATATATATATATATATATATATATATATATATATATATATATAAAGGGAAAAGGCTAAGTGATACTTCCATTGACCTGGAAGTAGCTAATTTATCTTGTATTGTCTAGATTTCCTGCTATCCCTGTGGGAGGGACACGGCACGGTACAGCCATCCCCGCAGGTAAGGGGTTAAAAAGCAATTGGCCCAGATGAAGCTAGCCCACATCTTAAATGATGTGCCAATGAGCTCTGCACTCCTCTCACAAGATTTTTTCAGCAGTGCATCCAATCCAGAGTATAGCCGAACCTGAATCGTACCAGGCCACAAAAAGAACTCAAAGTCAGAACCAGGTAACTACCATTCCATCTCCCATGTCTCAGCTGTCAGCAAGATCCTTGGGAGGATAATAGCAGATCACCTGACCATGTTTCTCGAGGAACACCATCTGCTGTCACCACAACAATACGGTTTTTGGAAGGGCCGATCCACTGCAGATCTACTGCTGCTGCTTTCTAACTCACGGCACAACAACCTTGACTCTGACCTGGCCACTCTTGTCATAGCTCTTGACATTGCAGGAGCCTTCAACTGCATGTGGCACTGTGGTATCATAGAAAACTTGGACTGCTTGGGATCGCAGGTGACTTGCTTGAGTTGCTGTCTAGTTACCTGGATGGCAGAAGTCTCAGCACTCATCAATGGACAGTCCTCAGACAAATACCCAGTGGAAGCCTCAGTCCCACAAGGGTCAGTCCTGGGTCCAATTCTGTGGAACATTTTCTTTAATGATCTTCTCTGCAGAATCCCTGTAGCATCCACTTATGCTGGAGACTGTACTCCATGAAGACAGTTTTCAAGGTCAGAGGTAGCTGAGGTGATAACAACAACGAACCAGCTGCTTAGTGACATCACAGGCTGGGAACGATGATGACAAGTCAAGTTTGCTGCCAACAAAACCCCAGCCATAATAATTTCCCACTTAAATGATGATGCTAGGCTACTGCACGGGAAGTTAAAGTCTGGTGAAGACAAACTCCAGCTTCATGATCAAATCAGCATCGTGGGGGTGGAAGTGAACTCCAAGCTGCAGTTATGATTGTCACCCAGAGACTGTAGCATGGAAAGCCACCCTGAAGGTGACCCTGTTGTGGAGGATGAAGCACCTCCTAAATGCTAATGGCCTATTGACGCCCTACAAAGCCCAGGTCCGCCCACTTATGGAGTACACACCTCTCACCTGGATGTCATGTGCTCGCTGCCACCTCAATCTGCTGGACAGGGTGCAACACCATGCTATTCGCCTCATAAATAGTATTAGGGAGGAAGAACATCAGTAACAGCTACACCAAGGAGCAGACCAGACCAGTGCCAACTCGACACCCTGGAGCAATGTAGAAGCGTCAGTGCCCTAACCGTCCTACACAAGGCACAGGTGCAGCATGTACCACATCTGGAGGACCTTAGGTTTCCCTGGAGTAGAGTGACGTGCAACATGAGGTTGGTGTTGACTAGCAACCTTCTCCTGGAGATGCCAAGGTCACACACCAGCAGGCACCAATGCATCTTTTTCATCAGGACTGCTGCAATGTGGAACTCGTTCACAGCGGACGTGGACGTCCAGCAGAAGAACACACACAAGGCCAAGCTGGCAGCCCATGCTTAGTGCCACACCCACCCACCATAGATGTCTACATATATAATGGATGTATAAGTAAATAATGTGCAATATATGTCTTAAAATGAGTAATCCTAGGGTTAAGCTTTAAAATAGACCACCTCATGATCGAGTGAGATTTAGCTTGTAAAACTGACAGGAGTTACCCTAACACAATAGTATAGCACATCAATGTATAATTGTTTAAATTAAGGAGAGAGAGAGAGAGAGAGAGAGAGAGAGAGAGAGAGAGAGAGAGAGAGAGGTCATAAATAGGTGATGTGGCTAAACAACGTTATGTATGGAGTCGACAGATCAGAGGCTTCTGGGGCATTGTTACTCGATATGAGATTGTATTGTTGGTACCCCCGAATTTCATGGCCTGTAGGCATGAATGAGCTTATTTGCTCTCGAGAAATGTGAATCCAACGAGGCTTCATATAATATAGTAGGCAATTCGGAGGTGAAATCATAACCGTAAAGGAAGGGGCACTAACAGCGATTGTGGTTGCATCCACTTCATTGACATGAATACTGTGACTGGGCAGGAGGAGCTTACACTGAGTATTAGAAAAGGTTCGAAATAAAATTAACAAAGTGCTTGTCTCTCCGAACTTTCCCTTTTTTTAATTTTTGTTAGGCAGTGAAGAAGGAACCAAAGGCCAGAACCCCACAAGAAGAAAAAAAAAAAAAAGATAACAGAGCAAAATTCAAGATCCGTTCATTTCGAGATGCCTGGACATACTGCTTTTGCATGACATGAGGACATAGGCAGTGGGAATTACAGACAGAGGAAGACAGATTCAGACATGACCTGTTCCAGAAATGAAGGACTGGGAGTAATGGCTAACTCTTGCATCAAAGAGCTGGACAGAAAAGGGATGAATGTTTGTTGCCACGCGGGTGCTTTGCACCCATCCTACCAGTGGAGGGATGCAAGCAGACAGTTCAGAAGAGCAGTGACCATTGAAATAGTGATAGAAAAAGAGATAAAGATGCAACACTGTGGCGAAGAGACAGAGGATGAAGGGAGCCAGTAAGAGATGGAGAGTTAATGAGACGAAAAGTCTCTGACTCCACCTTTTTGACAAGAGCTGCATGTGAGGAGCCTCCCCACACGTGAGAATTGCATACACAGGGACGGATGAAACCCGTGTATAAAGTCACCAACTGTGCAGGGGAAAAGAAGGCACAATGTCGGCCTAGCACACTTAATTTCTTGGAAGCAGATTTTTACAAGAGAGGCAATATGATCTTTCCAAGATTAATCCTGAGAGAATTAGACCCAACATATGATCAAAGATGATGCAGGAGTGAGTTGAGTATTATTAAAAATTAAAGGGTACTCTTCTGGAAGATTTTGACGGGTTGAAAGACGCAAGAAATGAGTTTCTGATGCCATAAAAACTACACGATTAATTTACCCCAGAATTATGAGCCTGGTCAGAAGTTAGGTGTGCCATAGCCTCATCCCTTGTTTACTGAAATAATTGTTGAGATGGACGCTGCATGAAGCGAATGGAAAGGTGAAAGGTGGAGTCATCGGCGTATGAGTGGATGGGGTTCGATGTACAACTTAGAATGTCATTTGATGAATAAACGTGGCTAAGAGCGTTTGTGATAGGACAGAGCCCTGAGGAACACAATTACTGACAGCTCTAGGAGAATGGTGTCCGTCTACAACAGCAGCTACAGAACGATCAGAATGGAAGCTAGAGATAAAGGCACAAATAGAAGGATAAAAACCATAGGAGGGAAGTTCGGAAATTAATAAATTATGCCAGACTTGATCGAAAGCCTTTGAGATGTCAAATGCAATGGCAATGCTTTCGTCAAAGTCCCGAAAGGAGGCTAACCAAGAGTCTGAAAAGTAGGTGAGAAGATCGCCAGTGAAGCATCCCTGGCAGAACCCATTCTGATGATCAAAAAGAAGATTGTAAAAGAAAATGTGCACTATAGCTATATCTAACCCCTCCATTTCGAAAAGCTTTTCTATGATAATAAACAAAGAATGCCTGATGATTCAGTAGGGATTAAGACTTGGACAGCCCCCAGTAAGTCTGTCTGGAAGTGGCAAAAGCAAGACAAATAGCATTTCCTTGATTTGAAGGAAATAAGTTCTTAAACATTTCCACCCCAAATTGCATATGCAGCAAAAACACATAATTCCAATTAACACTCAGGCTCATATGACAACCTTAGGTGAATGAAAATCATCTCTCGTCAGCTTGAATACAATACTAGAGTTGTCCCAATCGTTAGAAGGTTATATATAATTTTATTCTTTCTCGCATTCGCTCTCAGTATCCATCCCTTCCATAAACTTCTAAATTTATTTGCCAGTCATTCAAAACACATTCCCCCTCCCAGCAATACTTGGCCGTGTCATTATTAGTTTAAAGAATACAACGCTTTTCTCTTCTTTCTTTTTATCAACTTCCACCGGATGACTTTGGCTAAAGATGATTTCAGTATGTGCGGAAATTAAATGAAGTATACTCGTATGCTTAATACCTTTTTTTCGAAAAAGTTTCTCCTAAATTATATAAAATCGTCTGGAGGTGGCATGATTCTAATATAAAAAACGTCCTCCTATGGAAGGGATTTAACTTTAGAGGGCGAAGGTGTACACTGGCCCGTAATTTCTGATGGTTTTTTACTATACAGTTTTGAGCACTGCATGAGTTCAGCCTGCATGTAGAGTTACGGTGAACATTCAGCCTCTTCATTAGGGCGACGTACTCTTATGTTTTTAACCCCTAAACCGCGGGGTTGTTTTGGCTTGACTTGCGTGTCCTGCTAGGATATTCGCGCTCTGACAGACTTTCTAAAAATATTTGCCAAAAATCAGTTATTAGTCCTAGAATATTATAATTAAATATGCTTATGGCACATACCTTCAGCTTTCTCCTGGGATGTTTGTTGAGCCTTCGTCGAGTACCGTAGGACTTGTGGAGACTTCTGAAGTTGGGTAACTACACTTCCCAATACCCCATAATATGGTTACCACTGCCTGATATTATAACTACAAACACTATTCCATGAATTTCAAGTAGTTTGGAATCCATATTCCAAAAAAAAAAAAAAACACACTGTGAAAGCAATGTAAATTATAACTACAAACACTATTCTATGAATTTCAAGTAGTTTGGAATCCATATGCCAACAAAAAAAAAAAAATGTGAAAGCAATGTAAATTACGAGCGCATACGAGCTTTCCTCACGTGCTGCTTCCCTGATGGTATTCTGAGGCGGAGCTGTCATTTATTATTTATAAACACACTCACACTTTACATTCCTAGTACTTTATTACCTTATTTGTATAAACATTATTTATCTATAAGTTTCTTTCAGTACTAGTAGTTTATTTTCACTCCAGGCATTCACTTTCTCGTCCTATATACTAGCGTTGACAGCGAATCTGTCACTTTCACTTTCACTTTCATAACTCATAGTATTCATACATGCTAGAGTGAAACTTTCACTTTCATTACTCCTAGTATATATACTCGTATTCTTATATTACTGCTCATTTACATTTCTATTTACATTCTCTATTTCATTTACATTATTTACATTTCTATTTTATTCACACTATGTTATGCACTGTCACTTGCAGTAATTTATAAAACTATTTTCCACTGTTCACTTATATTTACATTCATTGCTTTCACTTGCTGTTTACACATTATTTACACATTATTTACATTTCCACTTGTACTGTTTTAGAGTCACCAGAAAGATCGTAGTCACTCCATCATTTTCATCGATAAATTAGCCAGTTCACGTTCCACAGCAGTCACTTAGCCCTTTACCCCTTTCCACACGAGGTTTAGAGTAGGGGTAGAGGTCACAGGGCCCTTTGCATGGGGCTAAAAAGTGGCGGAATTGGACAGGTGTAAATCCGATGTGGTTTCACCTTGAAAGACGACAGTAAACTGAATGCTGTTGGCTAGGGGCAGTGAGGGGCTGCCAATGTCAGCGTGGTGACAGCTGCTAATATATACGCTATGAAATGATTGGCAGGAAATCTAGACAATACATAATAAATTAGGTAGTTCCAGGTGAATGTAAATATCACTTAGGCTTCTCCCTTCCTTTCTTATATGTATTTTGATTATGAGCACAGGTCATACGGCATATTTCAAGGGGAAATAAAGAGGGAAAATTAGCGAACGAGTGCATGTCAGGTGTTGCCAGGTGATAATTAGCCCATTCCAGATGTATGGCAGTATCAATTACCTTTTCTCTTTCTTTTATATATTATTTTGTATAAGAATAGGGCAAAGGGCACTTTTCAATGGATAAAATGAGTGGAAAAATCCATCCAGCATTTGTGTAGCGCAGCACAGCTGGTCAGACAGGAGGAGAGGGTAATGGAGGGGAGGTAAGGAGGGGGGGAGTCAAGGACAGGAGAAAAATGGCTAAATTGTCAACAGTGGATGGGAGTACAGGTGACATTAGCAGAACTGAGTATAGCTGGACACTGGTAGTACTGATAGATGATACAAGCCACCACTTGAAAGCCCAGGCGAATTCAAAATAACACAGAATCACAAAAGTGATGCCCCATGGTATGATCCCTTGCTCCCGAACGTCACGAAAGTGACGCCCCATGGTTAAGGGGTTAATTTTACAGACAACGTATGAGTTTATTACACTTGGTTTAGATGTCTTGTATTGATAAAGTTAATGGGGGCTATGTCTATCACATCCACTTCAACGAGCCTCTTCTAAGCTAAGAAACAGTTTTTGGTATTTGGTAACAGTATACTATCAAAAGAAATAAAACATCATAGTAAAATGGTAAATATTACAGCCGACAGCATACAAAAAGAGGGAACTGTATAATTTCATTTTTCTCTCCATTGTTTTCAGAGTAACTCCATATTCTCAAATCAGCCCTTCATTGTAAACAGGATGTTCTCCTGAGCAAGCCAGATAGCTGTATAAATTATACTTTGGCTAGTTTGGGGCAATGTTTTCTATAGCAACATGTATCCAGTTCTTAGTGGCTAAGAAAATACAATTACCAGTGACCTTAAGCAGAGATTGCAGATCATTTCATTCTTTACTATTGGCGGTAGTTTTAACCCACCGTGTGCCAGCTATTTTTAGCCCTATGGGTCACCCCAATGCTGGCCATTTTTCACCTTTTTTTTTTGGCTAAAATGATAGATTTTGATGTGGAAACAACGAATTTCACCTTTAAAATGCTCACTGAGGCTCGGAGATGAGTTTTGAGTCCTGCATACTCGTGTACAGGTATAGCTGCTCTCTCATGCTCACCACGTACGTGAGAGAAAGCCGTTTTCTTTGTAAGGTATACTCAGGTATTTATGTTGGGAAGGTATAGCAATGATCAGTACACTTTTCTGATTACTTATTACTTCAGCATCTATCACAATTTGCGTGTCTTTCTCACTGTGAATGCATTATCTTACACTTACTTGAAGATAAGTACAACCTGACTTCATTATGTACAGTCCTGGCACTTACAAGAAGGTATTTACAACTTGATTTCACTATATAGTCCTTACACTTACAAGAAAATATTTACAACTTACACTTACATGAAAATATTTACAAAATGCTTTCACTATGTACAGCACTGGGTGAGGCACACAGGCAGGGTGGGCGTGAGGGGGGGAGCGAGTGAGTGTATGGCCTTGACAGCCTGGAGGATGGCAGAGGAACAGTTACCTTACATGCCTGCCAATTTTTACCTGCGAATCTTGAAAAATGCGGTCACAGTGAAGTTTTTCATTTTAAACTGTTTTAAAACGGCACTGGTATTGGCCACGGAATTATGTCAGACCGTTTTAAAACGGCACTGGCATGCGGCTGGTTAACTCAGTAGCAAATAGTACTCAAAATTATTCAAAAAACAAGTTCCTGATGTTTGGCCCTTTCTTCATGCGTGTGTCTGCGTACGTGTGCATGTGTGCGTGTGTGTATGTCCTGTGTGAATATGTGCATGAATGTATGTGTGTATGTGTGTGTATATATGTATGTGTGTGTTTTTATGTATGTGTGCATGTGTGTATGCATGTGTGTGTGTGTACATGTGTGCAAGCATGTCTGTATGTATATGCATGTATATATGTATGTGTACGCGGGTTTGTTATAAAGTTCTCGGCCTCACCTACAAAACTACACAGGAGAAATATTGTTGTAATATTACTTTTCAACATAGTCTCCACTAAGTACAATGCACTAGTTCACCGATGTTCAAGGATTGCTATCCCATCCTGAAAGGAACTCCGCATCTTGAGCCTCCATATACGTCTCAGCAGCGTGGGTGACTATAATCACTCCAAAAACGAAGTTTGACAACTTTGGGAAACAGGTAAGAGTCATACAGAGCCAGGTTGGGTGAGTAAGCAACATTAGGCAACAGCTCAAAGCCACAGTTGGCTGCTTTAGCCATTGCCACATGTTCTGTTTGGACAGGGCCATTGTCTGGAGCGACAGCACACCGACTCGCAGCGTTCCTTTCCATTTCTCTTTGATTGCTTCTTTCATCTGTAGCAATTCAGATGCCTAACACACCCCATTAATGGTCTGACTCTTTTGCAAGTTGTTAATCATAAGAATTTCCTGTGTGTCCCAAAATACTGAGGCCATCACCTTGGCGACAGATGCCACTTGCTTGAACTTATTGAGGAGGTGGAGAACCGTGGTGTTTCCATTGCTTTCTATGATTCTTTGATTCAGGTTCATTGTGGTGAACCAGTGTCTCATCCTGGGTAACAAATCTCTCAAAGAAATTGGCTGAATCATTCTGAAAATGTGGGAAAAGTGTCCTTGCAGTTTCCAGTCTGCTCATCTTCTGGTCTGGTCTCAACATTCTGGGCACCCATCTTGCGGACAGCTTGCTCGTACCCAAGATAGCAGTCAACATAGAGTGCAATGAGTCAACACTGATGCCATGGTGTCAGCTATCTTTTGGGCAGACAAACTTCTGTCATTAAAGCTCTTGAGGTGAATGGTCTCCACTTGATCATCCACTGTTGGTGACTATGGGCGTCCTGGCCGTGGATCATTTAAAAGCTCTCCCAGCACCTCTTGGAATCAAGTGATTACTTCTTTTTGGTGGAATAACAAGGAGAGTTTTCACCAAGTATACTGACCATGTCTTCATGGATTTCCTTGGGGTCATACCCCTTTTTTGCACATACTTGATCACAGAACGGGTTTCTTTCTTGTCCATTTTTGGGTTTTTCACGAAACTACCGAATTTCAAAGGGTCTCACCTGCAAACAAATAATAATAATGATTTGAGTTTTTGTGTATAGTCATATGAGGCTTTATAGTATAAAGTCATACCCAATAGTTGTGGTTATTCCCCTTGCTTCTGGGCAAAGGCAGAGAACTTTTTGAAGGACCCCCCAGTATATATGTATGTGTATGTGAATATGTGTATGTGTGTATATGTAATTATGTATGCATGTCAATGTATATACAGTATATGTATGTATGTGTGCATAGGCTATATAAATAAATATTTATAAATGAAAATATAAATATATATACATAAATAAATATAAATATAAATAAATATATATATCTATATCTATATCTATCTGTCTGTCTATCTATCTATCTATCTATCTATCTATCTATCTATCTATATATATATATATATATATATATATATATATATATATATATATATACACGTCAGTAGATGCTCTTAACAGACTAATTCAGTCAACTCCCATTCTGTTATCTCAAATTTTCCACTAAATCGAGTTCCGTAACCAAGGCTCATCATAAAGGAAACTTTTCCTGTATTTCGAGGTACTTTCCACCAGATCGAAGAGAGAAACCTGTTCTGTACACAGGAAAATTCATCTAATATATTACCAATATGCCGGGAATCAATCCCGGGACTCTCAGGTGAGAGCCAGGCAGCATACCACTACACCACAACCAGGTAAAAGTTATCTCACATTGTCACAGTCTTGTAACCAATGTCCCTCCACCCCCAACTGTGGGCCTGAAGAGGATGAGATAACCCCCTGGCACCAGGCAAGTAGATGCTTTTAATCTATCCCAGGCACTTACGGAACATGTTCCTCTCTTCATTCTGACTTGCCGTAAGTGCTTGGGATATAATAAAATAATCTACTTGCCCGAGTGCCAGGGGGTTATCTCATCCTCTTCAGGCCCACAGTTGAGGGTGGAGGGACATTGGTTACAAGGTTGTGACAATGTGAGATAAATTTTACCTGGTTGTGGTGTAGTGGTATGCTGCCTGGCTTTCATCTGAGAGCCCCAGGTTAGATTCCCGGCATATTGGTAATATATTGGATGGATTCCGCCAGATCCTTGAAGTCAGCAGTCAAGCTGAGTTCCTGACAATGCGCATCCAAACCTAGCAAACTATGTCAACTCTCTACGCTAAACACAGTAGTCTGAACCCATAATTAATACCCCCACTTAAATTCATTATTGTGTACAGTACATGTTACCAGTGATACATACAGTACTGACTTAGTAATAAAATATGCACACATAAAGAAGGTGAGCATAATAGTGTACCAAATACTGTAGTATTGTAAATAGGGATAGTAAACTACAATAAGGCTTACTTCCAAAAGCAGGGATTCTGCACTTGTTGCAGAAATATGCCTGACATGGGTAGCCATACTGCCCCCCCCCCCCAAACCTGTCAGGCCTGGGTGTGGTTTAGTAACTGTCAGAGTCACCCTCCATCAGCACTCGAGGTGGTTCAAGGGTGATATAGGGGCTGGGGAGCATCAGAGATGTCGTTCCATCTTCACAATTCCAGTTTCTCACCAATAGAAAGCCTCACTCTCTCATTCTTTTCCCGAGCCTTAGGCATGGTTTATAAAAGATTTGGTTCAGTGAAACACACACACACACACACACACACACACACACACACACACACGTCTGCAATACCAAGGTAAAGCCGCACATGCGTGGAGCAGTTGTTAACAGTTGGGGAATCACGTGAAGGCTACATGCTTGGCGGGAACATTTGGCAGCATCGCACACGCCGGTCAAGGGAGTGTTTCCGGTATGGGCTCAATGATGTGCTCGATTTACGGGACTTTTTCCGGTAAGTAGATGTTTTTTGGAAAGGAAATTCCTTAACGGAATTATTCTCACTTTTACGGAAATTTTTCATTAAACTGGGCAAAAATATACCAGAAAAAAATGATTCTGTTGTCTCGGGCTTCCGCGAAATCGGTGTTTGTTAAATCGGGCATTTACTGTGTGTGTGTGTGTATATATATATATATATATATATATATATATATATATATATATATATATATATATATATATATATATATATATACATATATATATATATATATAGATA
Organism: Coenobita brevimanus; assembly: GCF_032717465.1. Classification (NCBI taxonomy): domain Eukaryota; kingdom Metazoa; phylum Arthropoda; class Malacostraca; order Decapoda; family Coenobitidae; genus Coenobita; species Coenobita brevimanus. The sequence goes on from NC_137020.1 coordinate 447,513, forward strand.
GATAGATAGATAGATAATGAGTGTGTGTGTGTGCGTGTGTGTGTGCATGCATGCGTGCACATATACATAAAGATGCTGCACACACACACACACACACACACACACACACACACACACACACACACACACACACACACACGCATGTAAATGTGTATGTATCTACCTATCTGTCTATCGATCGATCGACCTATCTGTCTATATATGTGTTTGCACATTCTTGTGTGGGTTTGCCTGCATTTATGTATGCATGTATGTATGTACACTATACTGTATATTATATTGCAGGGGAGTCACTTGGGTAGTACATAGCACATGGTTCATGGTAGCAATACACAGACCTGGAGGGTGTTGCCTTTAATCTGCAGCGTCACAGAATAAATGGAACACCCTTCAAGTGTGTGTATTGCTTCCATGCATCATGTGCTCTCTCTCTCTCTCTCTCTCTGACCCAACTGAACAGAGCCTAACCAACCCAACCAGGGTTATACCTCCCGCTAGCAAGTCGACCATGTGCGGCTGACAGGAAGAGAGTTGATCGTGCATTGTCAGTACTGGAACCACCAGACTTCTAAATGACGTGAGGAGTATAAGCTTCCCTAACACAAACTAACCCTAACTGTGACTTCTTTTAGCCAATCGATTTTGTGTGTACATATAAGAGGGGGATGAAAGTATAACAACAACCAGTAATAAACGAGTACTCTCCATAAGATTTTGGCATAAAGTTTCTCTAAGCAAATCTAACTTAGCACCTTTACCAGCAAGTAGAATATGTTCATCTGCGAGAGTGATGGTAAAGCATCAGCCATTCAGTCATCAAATCACTGACTTACTGATTGTGACCTAATCTAAACTAACCTAACCTAATCAAATCCTGGCTGTATCTCCTACTACCGAGCCAATATGTGTGACGGTGAGAGCGCTGACCTGGGGTAAAGGTTAGGCATCAACTATTCACGACCCACACACCCCACACTAACTTATTGAATGTGACCTGAGGGCAGTGGCGTTGCAAGTCGCGTCCTGCTTGTCCAGGAGTTACAGCATTTGAGTCAGACACTCTCCTTCCTTTCTGAGCTTGGATTCATGAACTGTTATCTGTGTTTGCAGTAAAATCGAAGGCATGGAAGAAAGAAAACACACACACACACACACACACACACACACACACACACACACACACACACACACACACACACACTCCTTTGCTTTTTTCTGCGAAAAGGAGTCCTAGGTTACGACACCGAACTGATCGTAAGTTTGTGAAGCCCAGCCCTGTATCTTAATTTTTATTGCGTTATATGCGGAATTAAACTGTCGACAATAGCAATAGGAAGAATCAGACATGCTCCTTTCGTTCTGCGATGTAGTTCCCCCCCCCAAAAAAAAAAAAAAAAAAAACACGATCAGTTTCCTACCGATACTACCCTACTATCAATTTTGCCGAAAAAAGGGAATGACGCGGGAAATTCACAGCAGCGGGTCGTACGATTAACCCCTTCGCCACGACGACGTGTTTTTATGTTATCTCTGCCACCACCAGCTTCAGCTTACGAGAGACTTTCCGGGCTGAAAGGGATGATAATACACACATCATTACTTCATTAACCCCTTTGATGAGAAGAGGTCTCTTATAATGTGAAGGAAACAGTATGGTAGCAATGAACTGATTGAGAGGGTTCAATTCAGTCAAAGGAGCTCATAAGATTTAGTCTAGAACAAATCATAATCTGGTCAGTTGTCTAGTGATTGATAAAACTTTAGAAAATAGAAGCCTTTGCGTATACCGTATATCATGGTAAAACATTTGATTTAACGAACCAGTGGCAGCTGTACAGAACTAGTAATTAAGGGACAGTATGAAAAAGAAATTTACTGTCAAGTACTTTAAGATATTTATAGAGTACTGCTATTGTAAGATTAGCAACAAATACCAGTAGAGGTGTTACACTGGGACACACAATTTCACCGGAGTTATTCGCACTACATCTAATGGACATTTTCGGATAGAGAGATTGTGATGACATAGGAATTACTATAACAGTGAAGAAATGAATAGTTTCCAGTTTGCAAACTAACATCATTCATTCCAGTGAATCAGAAGAGGACTACATGATGAGTGATCTGAGGGAGGAGAATTTAAAAATTGTCTTGAAAAGAATAATAAAGAAGACAAAAGTTATGTTTGAATATACTACAGCCAAAGGTTTTTGCGGATGTGATCTTGAAAATTGTCTTGAAAAGAATAAAAAAGAAGACAAAAGTTATGTTTGAAAATACTACAGCCAAAGCTTCTTGCGGATGTGATTTTGTTGGAAGAGTATTTAGCATGCTGCCCTCCGCCTGCCGGCTCATAGGAGCAAAAATCATAACCCTAAAGTTTTTAATTGAGGTAGTTGTCCACTGCCGTCCTTTACTTAGTACAAAGGAAAATATCGGTTTACTACACATGTTCGGTCATTTCCACTAATAATGCGAGATGAAGAATTACTGAACAATGTGTTGTAGAATACATACACTTAGGGCAGAAAGTTCAGACAGTTCCAGTACATGACGACGAGTTATAAGGACGGTTAGGGAGGCGGTGGATGATTTTTGGTAAACTAGGTAACTACGTGAAGGTTAAGCGCCTGCCTCTATATCGAGAGATCATCAAATCAATGCGTCTATTCAGTTTTAACTTTTGGATTGAAAACGTTGATTTAAAAAAAAAGAAGAAATCTTGGAACGAAAACTTACGTGTCCTTAGAAGAAATGGAAGGATAATTCTTGATGTAACATGAAGAGATAAAAGGAAACTTTCTGGACAAGGGAACAAACGAAAGTAAACGATACATACATTTCCACCTAAAAGCGAAAATGTATTTGGGTAGACCGCTTCCTAAGTGCAGCAGAGGACTGCAGATGAACTGCCAAGGTAACTGAGTGACAACTTGAATTGGAATGAGAGCAAGAGGCAGACAGAAGACAAGGAGGAATTGTGAAAATCGGATATCTACTGGAAAGAGCTGGAGCACGCCAACAGACGATTGGTTCCCATTTTCATCTCTGTTGATGATGATGATGATAATGATGATGATGATGATCCATAAACGATTGTATCTTGCCGCGGAATGATACTGTGACGAAGGTGCTAATAGAGCTTGTTAATATTTCTTTTCACTATCAGATGCCGTTCCTGAAATGAATAAGAATAATCCGCTGGTAGTGCGAATGAAAAATAAGAGGAAAAAAGGATAAGGAAGTACAATTTCGTAATTCATGGGTTATGTATACGACCACCCTATACATCTGTATTGCGTTTCATCAGCTAAACACGATAATCCCAGGATATGCGCAATCCTTATCGGAATTCCTTTCTGGCAGCATTACTCTGATAAGCAGTGTACCCGACAGTTTTCCCAAGAACTTTGGTGTGCAGACATCTTGCTCAGGTAAGGTATTTATAAAGGATATTTTCCAACTGTTACGATCATGGAGGTGGGTTGCGATCACCAAGTCTCTGTATAATGAAACAATATAAAAAGATAATTGTGTTTGAAAGTAACGGTGTTCATTTCTAGTTCTTCCGCCCGATGTTGCATTATATTCGTTTATCCTTGCTGCCACAAGATGAGCTTAAGCTGCTTAAGGAATGACATCTTGAAGTGGTTAATGAAGGCTACATCAAACTCCTACAGTGCAAGAATAATCACTCCTTAGCTGAATATATATATATATATATATATATATATATATATATATATATATATATATATATATATTTTGATAATGAATGGAGGAAGGAAAAACAAGGAAAAAAAAAATCCATGTGCCTAAAGGCATCCTCCATTCATAAAATGCTTATGACAATTGGATTTAAAATCGGGAGGATTAAATGTATGTGGGAAGTAACTCCCAGGAAGTGAATTCCAGAGAGTAGTAGTTCTGGGGATAAATGAATTTTGATAAGCAGAGGTTCTGCATTGTGGGGTAGAAAGTGTGAGTTCATGGGCGCTCCCAGCTGCCCGAGTATTTCGGGAGAAAATGCGAAGGGGAGGCACAATTGAAGCCAGTTCGTTAGAGCACTTACAGTAAAAATATCGATAAAATAGTGCTAAAGAAGCAACATCTCTACGTACTGATAATGGAGGAAGGTCCTGCGTTATGGCAGGATTTTGGCTTTATTTTGAATTTTGTCGAACTGCCTCAATGCAACCTCTCCACATCCACTCCACAGTGGTGAACAGTATTCGATCTGAGAACGCACATGACTTTTGTATATTGTGGCCATCTGCTCGTCAGTGAAGAACTCACGAACTCCGTACATAAGTCCCAGTTTTTTAGAAGCATTTTTAGCAAGGGATTTAACATACTCTGTCCAGCTTAGGTTGGTGTTTAGAGTAACACCTAGGATATCAATTGTAGTGGATATGGGAATACTGACATCATTTAAAATTATGTGAGAGTCTGAGGGATTCTTTCTGTTGGAGAAATTAATGTATTTAGTTTTCTGAGCATTAAATGAGACCAGATTTGTTTGTCCCCATTGATTAATTATAGAAAGGTCCTGGTCCAAAGAAATTGTTGTGTTTATTTGGGAATTTATAATATCAAATTGCGTAAAGAAGGTACTAAATGTGAAAGAACTATGAAGGATTGAGTCATCAGCATAAGAGTGTATTGGGTTGTGCGTGACAGATAGGAGGTCATTTATATGTAAGAGAAAGAGGGTTGGCGCCAAAACTGATCCCTGAGGTACGCCAGCATTTATGGAATGAAACTGAGAATAAATTCCATCTACCATGACCCGTATTTTTCTACTATGAAGGTAAGAAGAAATTAGAGGAACCAGTGATGCAAGGCCATAGTGTGACATCTTAGACAATAAGGCCTGGTGCCATACTCTGTCAAATGCTTTTGAAATATCAAGTGCTACTGTGCGTGTTTCACCATGTTGGTCTATTGTTTTGTTAATCTGATGGGTAAGAAGGCAAAGAATATCTACAGTTGAACGTTCCTGTCTAAATCCATACTGCCGATCATTGATCAATTTATTGATTTCTAGATGCTTGACTATGTGTTTGTTAATTAGTGTCTCAAAAACTTTACCGAGAACGGAAGTTATTGCAATTGGTCTATAATTTGATGGATCAGAAGTTGCCTTCTTTTTAAGAACAGGATGGATATTTGCTTCTTTCCAAGGGGCTGGAAAAATTGAGGTATGGATGCATAAGCGGAAAAGTTTTGCTAATACAGGAGCCAACACTGAGGAGCAATTTTTAAGAACTATTGAAGGAATTTCATCTGGACCAGTGGCTTTGTCCTCGGGCTGAATGGCTTTAGGGGCCAGTTGTTGAGAAAAGCCCTTACACACCAGATTGGACACAATTATTAGGCAATAATGATAACTGAAAAAGATACAACGGACCTTTGGGCATCAGTAGAAAGCATATGGAGCAAAATCGGTGATTTCTCACAAAAGTTCATGTGTGCATGAATATCAGGCAAGTCGAATGCCACACGACTTTTAGCTAATGTAATAGCATTGGGAAGCTTGTTCCCTTGAGCACATACACTTTCACATGTGAACGCCTATACTCGTATGTTAATAACAGCAGAGAGAGAGAGACTGGGTACTTATGGGTACTGTTTTCCATTTGCCTGTTTGCCTGTGTGTCTGTTAGCAAGATAACTTCGCAATCGCTCAAGATATAGGCTATCACAAAATTTTACAGGTGTGTAGTAGGGATGAAAATCTCTTACGAGTTCGAAATTGGTGAAAGTAGGTCGAAGTCAATGTCATATTCCGAGGAACGCTAAATATGTATCGGCTCGTGGCTGGTGTAGTTCCCCCCATGGCGGGGCCCTTCTATTTTTTTTTTTCTTTGACTAGTGGAGGGAGATGATACTCGTCAGCTGACATGGAGTAAAGTGCTGGGTCTTACCCACGTTGGGAAAAAAAAAATCCACATAAGAACAGGCAAGTTTGCAGCAAAATAGTGGGAAAACTGGTCACAGGTGCATTAATCCTCACACTACCATAGACCTCGTGAAACTGAATTTCCCATGATATGATGAAAATAATGATGGTAAGTGCCCAAATTCAAATGCCAGAGGAACGATAACTCGCCTTTGCTCACCCGGGACAAAAATAATGGCAGGATGGACAGCGGTTCCACACACATTTTGTATGCACAATGGTGCTCCTCGGCACACTGCCAGACACATCACTGTCTGGTTGAATGACTGCGAAGCTGAGGTGCTGAAGAAGTGGCCTAATAATGCTCCTGACCTTAACCCCATTGAAAACCTGTGGTCCATAATCAAGGAGCTTAGGCAATACGACAATTCATCTGACACTGTATTGGTGGAGGCAGTGAGAGAGATGTGGCACAATTTGGATCCAGAAAAACTCAAAAACCTGGTAGATTCTGTCCCGGAACTTCTCAAAAAATTTCACACGAACATGGGACGCCCAATAGATTATTAATTTTTGATAATTATGCCATTAATTACGCTTTAACTTTTTAAAATCATGATATAACGTGATGCAAAAACCAGGAGAAAAGCCCAATTTCGTTATGACTCTTCGGCTGAGTGTACAAAATTTTTAAGTTGCTTGTATCCGTTAAAGAGACAACTTTACTACAACTGGTGAAGGATTGTCATAAAAGACCAATTTAAGAAAATATTGGCAAGAAGGTACAATATCACCAAAGTTACTCTCTCTAGTAGACGTCTTCAAAAATTTAGTTCTTTTCAGTGATTCTTTGGGGCAAATTGCAAAATCTCAAAGCTGTTTAAAAAAAAAATATGCCTGAAAATAAACATAAAACGGTAAAAGAAAAAAGTTTTTTTTAGGAATGTTCTTCCACTTTCAGTTGTGTGTGTGTGTGTGTGTGTGTGTGTGTGTGTGTATGTGTGTGTGTGTGTGTGTGTGTGTGTGTGTGTGTGTGTGTGTGTGTGTGTGTGTGTGTGTGTGTGTGTCAGAGAGAGAGAGAGAGAGAGAGAGAGAGAGAGAGAGAGAGAGAACACTGAAAATCTGAAGAATAAAGTATGGCATGCAATTTATATTACAGATCCAGTTATTATAATGAAGTCAAGCAAAGAACTACAGAGGGTTGTGAGGGCTGTTAGAGAGTTATTAAGCGCATGAAATACAAGGAACTATTTTACCTAGGAATCCGAAACGTGGAGTGTTTGGAACATAAACTCAGTGTGACCTGAGGTGATTGAATAGAATGGATAGAATTAATATCACGTTAGCAGATAAAAGAATCTTGGATGAGAGATCAGGTTAATGCAGAGGTTATTATGACCACAATGAAAAGACATAAATAGGTGTGGACAGCCCAAGTCCTTTGCTGAGTAAATATATAATAGATAGACAATAGGGTAACATGCGTGTCAGTCCAGATAAGGAATGAGTCGAGGATGCAATCAGACAGAATGTTGGAGAAAAAATTTGTACATTTCCTGTGTCTGGACAGCAAAGGCTCGCGGCCACTTGACCATCGTGGAGGGGTGGGTGGGGGGGATGAGTGGCCTGCGCACCGCACAGGAGGGTCGTTCCTCCTGCAGTGGACTGTCTCAATAAGTTTAGGGTGGTCTTGTCGGTCTCCTGCCCCTTATGTGTAGCCTAACAGTATGAGTCGAGCCTTGAGTCCGTACACTTCGGATCCTATTATGTGTTTTGCTCTCTCTCTCTCTCTAATCTGATTTCTGTATGTTTGTTGCCGTAACACATAAATAACGGCGCAACGTTGCGCAGTTTTTGTTGAAGCAAGGTACCGTTAAAAAGCTCTAACTTGAAGAATAAAACAATTTCCAGTCCAATCAGGCCACCGGTTCCTTAGCTATGACTCATCTCTAGTCTTTTGCTTCAAATTTAGTACTGTAAATGCTTTTATTGGAAAAGTTGGATTTATTCTTGGCCCGGCGTTGAAATTACCAGCATGACAGAAAAGAGAAGAGTGACGTGTATATTGTGTTTTCACTCTCTCGCCTCTCTTTCCTCCCTCCTTATAATCCTAAAATTGCATACTACAATGCTATAGTATAATTTAGTATGGTAGCAAACAAACTGCCCCCCCTCCTCCTCTCTCTTTCTCTCTCTCTCCCCAACGGGTGTCCCAGCAGAATATAAAACTAAGGGAAAATTCCTCGCTCCGTCTCGCTCAAGGCATGAGCAATTCACATTTCTGTGACCCCTCGACTTAAAATAGGAATTGACTTGACATCGAGCGGAGGCAGCCGTAGGCGGCCTTTAAGTGAGTATATATAATGCCAAATGTTTTTAGAGCAAAATAGAAAAGTGTTCAGGATAATATCGAAAGTTTAAGAATAACCAAATAATCAGAATATATATACTCAGAAACTGTTTAGCTTACCTCCGTATGTTTGCATATAACAGATATGTAAAATAATTAACAAGAATTCTTTGGAGTACTCTGTGTATTATTTTAATTTCTTCATAGTTTTCACATGCTGTTCGCTCTCTACACTGCAAAAGTCTTCCACTACTATTATCGTACAAGAACCACTGAATGGAGTGGTTTACTTCTCCAATACATACAAATGCACATACTTTGGTGACGGCTTCTTTACTTGTATTGTGTTCTTGCTGTTATTGGTAGATTCTATTCTACCTTGGGGAACTCAGCACTGAAGGACGTAAGGGGAATTAATGGAGGCTATATTTAATGCATAAAAGTAGAACAGCTTCTCCTAAGTGCATAAAAGTGTCATGGTCTGGAAGGCCATAAAAAATTACTTACAGCACCATCTAGGGTTGTTTAGCACGGTTGTTAGCACTAAACTGTGTGTGAAATTCCTCATATTTATTATTAATGTGAGTAAATGAACAGGCAAAATCATTTTAGTACATGCACTCGTGTAGTAGTGCTCAAAACCAAACGTGAATTAGCTCGGAAACTACTAAAGCAACTGTGGATCTATGTACAGGAACGTGCAAAATGAACTGATACACTTCCTTATCCTGGCCACACAATAAATGGGTTCATTTCTGGCTGATAAGTTACATTTGGGTGGAGGTAGTAGCACCTTCATCACATACCTCTAAGACTCTGCCCGGTGTAACTCTTCAGCCTGAAATGATGCAGTTCCTTGAGGTCAACCTAAGTCAGTGTTTCTCTTCCAATGGTACGCACCCGTAGACTTTTCGAAGTTTCCGAATAATCAATAGATGTTACATAAATGCATTATCAAAATTCGTTACTATTTCACGGGAAAAAAGTGCCAAACTGGGATGCGAAATAGGGTTACCTCTGAAGCTCTTAAAATTACAGCGGATCTACGCCCACGTCTGGAAAGCTGGGGGAAAAAGAATACAGTAGATGTTACTTAAATTGCTTTTTGTTTTTTAATTCGTCACTACCCTGCTTAAGAAAAGAAAATGTCAAATTGGGTGCCAAAACTGAGTTATCTCGGACACTATTAAAACTACACCAGATCTACGCACATTATGGAAAGCGTGTGGGAAAGTAATAGTTGTTTTTTCAATGACCTTTCACATAATAGGCCAGCGTATTGTTGAGAAAAGCCCTTACACACCGGATTGGGCACAATTATTAGGCAATAATGATAATTGAAAAAGATACAACGGACCTTTGGGCATCGGTGGAAAGCATATGAAGCAAAATCGGTGATTTTTCTCAAAATATCATATGTGCATGAATATCAGGCAAGTAGAATGCCACACGGCTTTTAGCTAATGTAATAGCATTAGGAAGCTTGTTCCCCTGAACACATACACTTTCAAATGTGAACGCCTATTTTCGTATGTTAATAACAGCACAGAGAGAGAGAGAGAGAGAGAGAGAGAGAGAGAGAGAGAGAGAGAGAGAGAGAGAGAGAGAGAGAGAGAGAGAGAGAGAGAGAGAGAGAGAAACATAATCGGGGTCTGTTTAGCCGTTCCGAATAGGCTTATATAGGTCTCGACCGAATGATTTAGAAGCATCGCCTGGTTTGTTAAGCATTATTTCGGATGTTTCCGTATGTTTAATACTCTCAAACTCATTATGACTTACTATTGGTTAAAGTTAACTGTCCGGTGTTAGACATGATAGGTCTGAACTGCTTCGATCACGATAGGATCAGTGGTGGTAGTTTATCTCAGGCTCATGTAATTACACGTCGGCCACTTCAATTCATCTGGGTCTAGCTTAAGGAAGTGACCATGAAAGGACTCATTGCTCATACTATGAATATATAAACTGTTCCAAAGAGTTCATGCTTATACCTGAGAAGTGTTAGCTCTTCCCCTGCCATGAGGTACGTTCCTGTTTTAGTTACTCATTATATTTCCTAACAACTCTACTTGGCATAAGCAAACTGGCCTTGAAGAGATTAATGACGGCTTACCAAACCATTCCATTACGAAAAGATTATTCTAGACTGCTTGTAAATATATATATATATATATATATATATATAATATATATATATATATATATATATATATATATATATATATATATATATATATATATATATAATATAATTACGTAACCGGACGTAAAGGTTTGAGCACAGTTCTGTAAATTTATGTATAACATTGTATACAAAAAGATTCACGAGCATCATTTGGGTCTGTTTAGCGCTATCTGCAAGTCGTATACCACAAGCACTCATGAATATGCAAACCTGCTTAAGTATTTACGGCGGCATAAATTTTGTCAAGACTGCTCTCACGGCGATTACCTGCGCTCAGTGTTTCCAGTTTTGTTGTTGCATCTAGAGCTATTCATTTCCATTTAGTGATCTCATTTCATAGACATTTGCAGAATTCTGGTAATTTTACCGTCTTCCTTACCTATTTTCTATACTTTTAGACAGATTTAATGGTAATAATTTCCAGTGAGAAATAATGTTTTCAGAGATCTTCATAGATATTTAACTTGATTCTACAAATGTTATCATGTTCCTCAGCAATTTTCTGTAACAAATCACACATAACAATCACTAACACATACATTCCCCCCCCCCCCAATCGTCCCCCACAGTACCACACAATTACTCTCCACAGATACACCACATCACTAACATACCCAACATCATCCTGGGTGGTGATTTCAACGCCAAGTCGTCGGCCTGGCATGTCAACAACCCTGACACAGACAGAGGGCTGGTACTACAATCCCAGACAGATCATCTTTAGACCAACATACCCATATCCCACACCAAGCCCTCTTCCTCCCATCATCTCCAGACATCACCTTCTGCTCCCCAAACCTCGCCCCCACTACATCATGGAGAGTGGTCAAAACCCTAGGTTCTGATCACCTCCCAATCATCATCACTACCAGAACCAGAATCACCTCAGCTGGCCACAAACACACATACACTAATTACAAGAGAGCCAACTGGGAGGCCTTTGAAGCTGAAACAGAACAACATCTCGAAACACTAAACAATACACCCATCACAAACATCAACACCGCTGTGCACACTTTCAATACAATTATACAAAACGCAGACAAAAGACACATCCCTAGAGGCAACAAAAAGAGACACAACCTCATCCTCACACCAGAAATTCAAGGCCTCATCAGACAACGGGACACACTGCGACACTCCCCAACACCCCATACACAAGACACCATACAACAAATACAAGAACTCAACACTCAAACAATAAAATATCAAAACAGCAAACACTAAACTGGAATAATTATCTCCAAACACTTGACCACAAAACAAACATCAGCAAACTCTACAAAACGCTAAACAGCATCACACTTTCCAACAGCAACACCACACAATCACACGCTGCCATCACAACAACAGACACCATACCCTCAAACAAACAACAAGCAAACACTCTCATCAATCACTTTTCACAAGTCAGCCATCGAAACCCCCATCCCGAAGACCGACGTATCATCCGACGTAAGAGACAGTTCCTCACAGACCCAGACTACGCACCTTTCACTTACAAGCAGACGAAGCACATCATTAACAACCTCAAGCACTCATCTGCCTGTGGACCAGACAACATAAGCAACATTCACCTTAAACACCTAGGACCACAAGGCATACAAGCACTCACCAACATATCAAACTACAGCTACTCACACAACATAATACCCAACATCTGGAAGCATGGCAATATCATCACTATCCCTAAACCCAACAAAGACCCCACGCTACCCTCCTCACATCACCCCATCACACTCCTCTGCACCCCCTCTAAAGTCACTGAACGACTGGTACTACAACTAGTCACACCTCACGTTCTCCTAGCCCAGTCACAACATGGCTTTAGGCCACTACACTCCACAAACACCCTTCTTACAGACCTTAAGCAGAGAGTTTTCGACGGCATGAATTCAGCTAGGCCACCACACAGAACACTCCTAATCAAACTAGACATTAGCAAAGCTTTTGATGCTATCCCCCGCCACAACCTCACAAACAAAATACTCAACACAAACATGCACAGTAACACATAAAGATGGCTGGCAAACTACTTAGCAGGCAGATGTGCACACGTAACATTTGCCGGTCAGTCTTCTAACATCAGAAACTTCACAAACGGCGTCCCCCAAGGATCTGTTTTGTCCCCTACACTCTTTAACCTATACATGCACGACGTACCCACACCCCACACACCACAGATACACATAGCTTCCTATGCAAATGATATAACACTTACATGTATGCACCAAAACGCAAACACAGCTGCACACATCATTCAACCTTATCTCAACACACTACATGAATGGTTCACCACAAACAGGCTCAAAATAGCCCCAGCCAAATCTACAGTGACTCTTCTCACAAACTGGACAGCAGAACACAGTCACATCCTACACCTCGCCATAAACAACACTCCCTTAACACACACACACACACACACACACACACACACACACACACACACACACACACACACACACACACACACACAAAATCCTTGGTGTAACATACAATACATCAATGTCATTTAAACAACACATCACAAACATTAAAAATAAAATAACACCAAGACTCAATGCCTTGAGGTCACTTGCCCTTACAACATTCGGACACAACAAAGAAACCACCACCACCACAGTATACAAACAATACATACGTTCAGTGATGAATTATGCAAGCCCTGCCTGGGCTTCTAACCTCACCAAAACACACTACAGACCATACAGAACAAGGCCCTAAAAATAATCACAGGCTGCACAGCTACTACACCCACAGACCACCTTCATCAAGAAACCAAAGTCCTCAAAGTCAAGGATCACCTAGACATGAGAGGCACCCAGTTTCTTGCTGCAGCCTTCACAAACCCACAACATCCACTACAGTACATGGCAGCACATCCACCCACACCAAGGAACATCAAAGCAACACCCAGCACACGATACCATACACAAATACTGTCATCTCTCCCCCCTCGCCCACCTCAGACCAGCTTCCAGAAGCATATCCACACTCAGATCACTCGTCGCTCCATTCAGTTACTTAAAGACAACACACAGCTGCATGCACGGCCTCCTGACATCCACCCTTCTGAATCCTATCTTCCTCGTGAGGACAGGGTCCACCTGGCCAGGCTGAGATGTGGGCACCATCTAGCCCTCTTAAGCTACCAGAAGAGGCTGGATGACTCCGTCGCTGGTGCCTGTCCAGGATGCAACACAGCACCCCATACTATTAAGCACATTATGGAAGACTGCATTGCACACAATCACCTACGCCAACAACACAACATACACTCTTTGAGAGCTCTGTGGGAAAGCCCGGTCTCGTCCATGGCCTTCCTAAGGGCCTCGGGGCTGTTCGGCCAGACTGCCTAGGGAACAACTACTACTACTACTACCATGTTTCTTAGCAATTTTTAAAAATCTGTTTAATGATTTCTCAGTTGGATCTAAATTGAGTCCATTCACTTAGCGACTGCTAATACAGAGATCTTGATAGACTTCTGGCGATATTCTACCAGTTTTACCAAATATATATATCTTAGATTTTCTGGAGATCTTGACCGACCTTCAGCGATACTGTAGTAATGTTTCCGTATTTCTTACCAGTTTTATCAAGTCTTTTTTAAAGATTTTGTAGATGAGTTTTATTATTAACTTCTTTTCATCGAGTGCTTTTTTCTGCATCCGTTATTATTCATATCCATTTAGTGATATATTTTTAAGATACTGAGTGAGGTCTGCTTGTAAAATAGTAAATCTAAATATTTATTAGCGTTTTTTTGATAGACAATTGTGTGTGTGTGTGTGTGTGTGTGTGTGTGTGTGTGTGTGTGTGTGTGTGTGTGTGTGTGTGTGTGTGTGTGTGTGTGTGTGTGTGTGTGTGTGTGTGTGTGTGTGTGTGTGTGTGTGTGTGTGTGTGTGTGTGTGTGTGTGTGTGTGTGTGTGTGTGTGAGTATAGGGTCTCACACACTTCTGACACGTGAACGGCTATCAGATCATGCTGTGTTTGGAATGCTTGAGTGTCTGGCTGTGGGGAAATGTATCTAACCTCTTCCTGAAGAATTCAGACATAACTACATGTCTATTATATACTGATGCCTATGGCAGTATAGTTACAGAGTTACCTATTACATACTGTATCATAACATAGTGTTTACATATCGCCCGGTCACGCCAAACTGTCAATACCAATGATTATATTACAGTTTTACAAAGCATATTGTAACATGGAACATTGGTATGATTATACTGAATAAACATACTTGGTATTTATCATAAATTTGTAGTGACATGATAACACTGTAGAAATATAATATATAGCTGCAGTAGCATAACTATGTACAGTATGTATAATAGACATATGCATATATTTATGCAATGGTAATACGATTGTAATTCAGTGTCAAGTTTACAGTAGTCAGTTGTATTAAGAAACAGCTTTATGAAATGTACAGTCGTGTTCATGAGTCCCGATACACATGAAATCATGTTTTCTACTGTTGCGTCCTCCACTGGTAGGATGTTTGAACTATTTCACTTGCTACCCGGTCAAATTATATTCAGTGTATGAGGCAGTAAATGCAAAAGTTCCATATTCCAAAAGCAGTTAGCACTACAGTAGACAACATGCACACATGTGTATCAGGACTCATGAACGCGACTGTACTTGCTATTTATATACATATACAGTATATGAGATATGTTAATACTGTTATATAAAATGGATACATGTATATAAGTTTAATTATATATGCACTATATTATATGTGACTCCATAATTTCTTTCTTTTCCTTTTTTTATATATAAATTATATTTACATTATTCACATAATATACGAATGTACAACTTTCATTCAGGGGGCCTTACTTGAATGTTTACTGCTCTTCCTCCCGTGAATAATTATTCTAAGTTTGCAATCCTAACCTGCATTATGTGCATAACCAATAATAATAAAGCAAATATGATGGAGAAGATTATAAAGACAACTGGAACTGAGCTATACACACAGCATGGATTGAACACTATATTCTTCCCTGGGCTTCAGTGATTGATCAGTTGCATAGTTTCAAACTTTGGTGGTCAGCTTAATATGTGTACTTATGTTTAAATCCATCTTAGGTAGTGGCTGGAACTGCTTATGAGTGTGACTGAGGATGGCATAGAGGGTTTTCGTAGCCAAGGTGGACAAAGATGGCGTAAGTACATCACAAGAGCCAGGTGCTATGTATAGACCTGATGCTGAAGTATGAGATGGTGGTGAAACTGGACAAATTACGAAAACTGATGTGCTATTGGGTTAAGTAGAAGAACTGTGAATGACCGATGCACTGAAGGTGAGTTTATCTGGAGCAAATGTGAACTTGCAGTGCTGATGAATGTCATGATTTCTTATGAGACTGTTGCAGCTGGCTGAAAGGTGAGGATATACGTGGGACAAAGATGAAATGCACGTAATGATGCGCGACATTACGTCCAATTGTTGATTCACTGCTGAAGGTGACAGTGTCCTGTTTCTGAGAGACCATGATGAATTCTGTGTTAGTGTTGATGGTGATCGATGTGTCATCTTTCTAAGAAGGGAAAGGTTATATATGGTAGACTGTGAACAGATCATCTGTTATGAATGATGCATGAACTACTACTGATGTCGGTGTGAGAGTTGCTTCTTGGGTAATATAGCATGAGATTCTTTTCCTCAAACAACGGCTTCAAACCATGTTTATGTATGTCTTGACTGATTATTTGACATAAATCGTGAATTGGCAGAAAGCTAATGGTGATCTTGCCATTGCCAGCACTGGTAATACTTCTCATGTAAGCTTGATAATGAGCCTGGTATTGTCTAACTGGAGTATTATTATGTCAGTATGTTCCATGACCACTGAAAAGTGTTGGAAAAGTGTCGTATTCCCTTCCAGTGCATTTATATTCTCCACACTTTTTTGAATTGTTTTTTCTGCTTTTCTGAGATTTTTCACAATCGTCATCATTGCAGTGTTCTGTGCAATAGCTAGCTTCTGCTGATGTGTTAAGATTTGAGCTATCCTATTGAATTTGTTATTTGTTTCATCAAGATAATTTTCTGTAGCCAGTTCAGAAATGTTACCTAGAATTGCCCCACTTAGATCGAACAAACCGTGTCTGTCACGTGTATGTGCGATGTTGTTTGTGTCCCTAAGTGTCTCAGTCCCACGTGATGGGATATCCTGGATCATGGTGAGCATGAGGGTTTTTGCTTGTTCCAGTTTCCATTCGACCAACTTAATGAATTCAATCATTTCCTTTGTATGATAAGCCTTTGATGAAGAGCTGCTAATCACTGTCCCTAAAGTCGTAAGTGGTCTAGCAATGTTCTCCAACATCATTGGTAAGTCGCCGATAGTATCTAAACTAATTTCATTACTCATTACATCCTGTACAATTGCTGTCGAGGCTGTTTTGGCGATAAGGCATCCTTGCCTAAATATATGTTGAGGGTGTAAGTGAGCCGATTATCTTGCCTAATGCAGGAGGATCCATAAGTCTCCTCATCGTTACCTACCAAGAAAATAATTTTATTAAGTAGCTAATGCAGTCATGCTGAGGAAGATGACAGTGATGCTGAGCATTATAAACTGGCTCTTGGAGAACTATAACTGCTCTATATTGCTTGATGTTTCACCTATAGAAGAATTTTAAATCGGTTCCTAGATCATGTAAATGCTGTATTGTGGAATTTGCTGTTTCAGTCGCACCTATCTTTGTTTGGTATGCGACCGTAATTTATTCCCGCGACCGTAATTTATTCTTGCGACCGTAATTTGTCCCCGTATGTAATAATTTCTTCTTGTTTATTGTCGTAGCATGTGGTAGGTTGTTTGGTTGTATCCGATGTTTCATAATTGTTGGCTAAATTCACTGAGACCCCTTTTTAATGATCAATATGAATAGGATTATCTTCACCACTTGCCAGCAACTAATTACTGCTTTATTGGTTGTTTTCTTAATAACTCTGTATGGGCCTTCAAATTTCGGTGCCAGTTTAGCGTCTCTAGTGTGAATGATGCCGTAGATCAGGTCGCCTATGTTAATATTTGATTCTTTTGCCTTTTTGTTAAATGACTCCGTCATTTCTTCCTTCGACTTCGTTAATTGTTTCTTCACTTTTGTGTGTATCTCATGGAAATCATGTAAACGAATTTTAGGGTAATCGTCATAATTGTATATTGGCATTTTTTCACCTTCCAGGATCTCATATGGTAAACGTTTGTCTGTTCCGTAGATAATGAAATGAGGTGTGTCTCCTGTAGACTTGTTTATTGTACAAATAACTGATGCTTCCACTCTGGGAATCCAATCATCCCAGCTTGCGTAATTTTCATCGAGAATGTGTCGTTGTACGACCAACACTTTTTTGTTCTGTCTCTCGACCAATCGATTGGACGCTGGATGATATGTCAAGACATTAACCTTTTTTATATAACCAATCCATTGGACGCTGGATAATATGCCAAGACATTAACCTTTTTTCTATTGTAATGTTTACATATTTCTTGTGAGATTTCGGAGCTAAATTCACCTCCGTTACCACTTATTAGTACCCTTGGTGTGGTGAATCAACAGATAATATTATCTACAATTACCCACGCGCTTGTTTCTGCTACCTTAACCTCAATTATTACCAAGTTTTTGTGATCATCATGTACCACTAGTAATATTCTTTGTATTTTTTGCAACATATTACCACCTGTAAAACTTAAACATAATACACTGATATCCTAATTATTATATATTTCGTAGCTATTTTCGGAGATTTTGTATCTAGCAATATTCAGATACTTTTAAAGACCAAGTTTTGCAACAGTATATTAGTTGCAGCACACTTGACAGCATTTTCAAGATACTGTTTTGTACTCGAGCAACATTCTAACACCCATTCACACCAAATATGGCCACCGCTGTGAACTTGGCCTGGAAACTCCTGCCTGTCCATTGCTTAGCAGCGGTGTGAGATAATGTGCATGTTTTGGAGAGCACGCAAGACTGTATTTGCCTCCAGGGGATCGTCACGCCTACGCTGCCCTGGACAATCTAGCTTATATATATATATAATCATAACACATATTCATGTCGAGGAAGAGTTTAAGTGGAGGTCGTTTGTTGCCTGCAGCACTTGACGTCTAGCCTCATCAGTGTGTATTCAGGGCTGTGTGCGGAGCTCTAGGCGTCATTATCCCACTCCTGTACACTCGGCACTGGCGTCTGGCCTGCTGGCTTAGTGGCGTGAGGCACCAGTCGGGGTGAAGGTCACATGCTTTGAACAGCGGCTGAATCTCGAGGCGATATCTATCTATCTTTATCCAGATATTTTAATCCCGGAAAGGGTGACTATCAGCAAATCACCTCCACGTCACCCCGCCTTCCACCAGCAGACGGTCCTCTTCCTATGCCACAGCATTCTCACTCACATACCTCTCGAACCCGTCCCTCCACATTATGCTCGGTTCCCCCCTTCCCTCTCATCTCTAGTCACTTTCTTGCAATCAGTTTTTCATTCTTCATTCGCGCCACGTGGGCAGTTGAATTCAGGGTACTCCTCCTAACATAATGTAGTGCAAACACTTCAACACCATAGCTCTCCTTGTCAGTCTGTTCCTCCACATACCTCCACCAGCTCATTTCCACTCTTCTCGCTCTTCGCTTGCGTCCGTCAAGGAAGATCAAAGCTTCATTTCCGTATGCAACTACTTATTCTTAACAAAAAAGACAACAAACCAAAACTAGAAGCGGTGTCAAGCAACAGCAAACCGTCCCCGGCTGTGATTTTAGTGCTGACATAAAAATACAACAGGATATCTAGTCAAAGATGTCACATATCAATTTTGGAGTAAATCGAGTGAAAATTGACGATTTTATGCCCATTTAAAATTTTAGGCCCGACCCACCTGACATTGACCCTCCCCCTCCCTATCGCTAACTGGGGGGTGACCCCCATGATGTAATGAAGCATGTTATAGGATGCAAATTTGAAAAATGCACCTTTAGGTCTTGATTTCTTGTCGGTATGACGAATTTGAAAGGAGTTATGGCGAAAAAAAAAAAAAAAAACGATCTTTACCCTTGTTTTAATATTTACTGGGCTACAGGCTGGGCCTTGGCCTAACTTGGCCTAAAATTTAATCATGTCATCAGAAAGTCATCGCCCATCATCTGTGTAATTTTAGTAAAAATCGCACTAGCAGTTTTCGCGTAAAGTTTTTAACTGACAGACAGACAGTTAGACACACAGACAAACCGAGTGCAAACAATACCCGTCCCCGAGCCCCCCTGGGGCGGGGACGGATAAAAATGTATTAAGTACCGTAGCCTTGTACTGGGTCCGTGCACCCCGTAAGGGATAATATAGGACTGGCAGGTTACCCTAATATACTGTACTTGAAAATTATCTCGTTATTTTTTTGCTGGTGGTAGGTGGCGACGCCCACCATCTACTCACTCGATATAGTGCTGACTTTGAGTACCTCTACACTGAGTGGAAAGCCAAATAATTTTCCGTAAACCCATGTCACATACGACGGCGAGTAACAACCATAATATAATCAAATGACGCCTGGTGGTTTAGTGGGGTAAGAAAGTTCAACCTCGGGATAGTTGGAGTTTATTGCTCATATAATGCCACTGCGGTGAATGAGGCTAGTCACTTTTGCCTCAAATGCTAGTAGTGAATAGCCTAGTCCCGGGCTCCTAGGTTCCTAATGACAAACAAAAGACTAGATTTTTTTTATTGTAAAGCCAGACCATTTTATTCTATTGACATAAAACTATTTGTTCCGACAGAAGGAGATTCCTATATGATCAAAGATTAAGAAGCTCAGTGTGTGTAGCGGCAAGGTCTCTCCCAGCACTCTCACTCCCCGGTAACATCATTATCCTAGCGTCTTTCAAGCTATGTCCCGCTGTCCCTAAGGCAGCTGATGTCACTGTATCAAACAGTACATAGTCTCCTCGGCTTAAGGGTTTTCTTACGACCTGTTTCTTGGTGATTTACGTTGTTCATTACACCACTATTTCCTTCTGTATATATGCGAGGTGTGAAAGGTGATGAAGCAGGGAAACTGACATACGATCGAGCTGGCTGAACGAATATGTACGAAGGAACAGGTAACAGGGTTTTTATACCCCATGCTTAACCTGATAGTCGATGCACTGACCATCTGACAGGTGTATGTGAGGTGCACATATGAAGGCAAATATTCCCCAAAATGTGCAGATAGGTAAATCTGTTAGCTGGACCCTGGACTCAAGTCGCTGATGAAGATGATTGTCAGCAGTGTAAAAGTAGAACTAGTAGGCATTGTCCTGATAGTTTTCCAACGGTTGTACTTTCTATTTCTGTGTCTTGATCCACACGTTGTAGTGGGAAGACAATGGTGATGATGATGACGATTTAATACAGATATACTTCGTAAAAAATATATAGCAGAGTTTATTAATCGCACAGTGCTTTAAATAATTCAGAAGGAAGAATTACTCTCCGACATGGAAAAGATGCATGTCCCAAGACAACCTGGCGGTGCCAGAGAGGGACGCCTTCACCAGGTGGAAACAAATTGTTCGGACCTTGGAGCTGCCTAATTATAAAAACGTCTATCAGTTCTCTCCCTAACCATCGACAGGAGGATGTTGGATTGTGGAAGAAGAGCAGCTTTGGCCTGCAGTTCATCGCATATACTCCTGCTACATAAAAACTGATACATACATTAAGGGAAACTCAGTATCTTGTCTCTTCTATCTATCTATCTATATACCTAGGCTGCTTCCCCCAAGGAAAGGGAGGTAGCCGAGACAGGACGACTCACTCTCCATTTACTCATCCATTCAAACACATTCATTTGCATCTTAGCCCCAAAGGGGAGAACGGACAGATTCTCACCGTACCACACCGCACAAGGGTCAACTGGGCAATGCAATCAGTGACATCCGCAGCAGGGCCCGACAGCAGAACTGGTTTACCCCTGCCACATCATAACAGACCCATCCCCTTACCCGCACCTGACCTGACTAGCTGAATAATAAAAACTTTTCCACACGTTGGTATCATTCCTTGAATGTATAGGATACAATTAAACGTGTCATACAGATGAACAGAGTGATAGGAAGAGGTGACGGGGAGCTTCCACAACAAGTGAGAAATTTCCCAAGGACTATTTTCGTTGGCTATGGAGGCTTTGTAATTTTTTTCATTTGCAGTTCATTTTGCAAGCAACACATTATATTCTGTTGGAAGCTATTTAAGTCTTTCCTACATAGACCGCATTAGTACCGTGTAAGGGTATATAGCTAAATATAGTGGTAAGGAAGAAGTGTCTAGCAGCCATTGGTTCCCTACCGCCGCTTGCCGACTGGGGTATTTTTAGTATGGTGGAGGTGTTAGTCAGGTGGTTAAGGAGATGGTTTGTCGTGTGAAGGGACAAATGTACGATACGAAAGCGAGTCAAAAAATAATTTTGATTATTTGTATTTTCCGTAAGATAGATTCTACCGACCTTCAACAAGGGTAACCGAAATGTTATGGGAGAACCAGCCAGAACAGCAGCCTTGAGTCAGACAGCCTTGGCATGTGGTTACTACTGATGGTGGGTGTTATTGCTGAATTAGTGACTTACGAAGATGTGTGACAGGTATGACGACTGCTGGGCCTCAGGGAACGGAGAATGAAATTTATGTCCAGAGTCGGACACACACACACACACACACACACACACACACACACTCACACATTCACACACACATTCACACACACACACACACACACACACACACACACACACACACACACACACACACACACACCTTGTTCATTAATTAAGGCTTCAACTCACACAAATAGACACACATATTTACACACATATTCACACACAGATACAAACACACACACACACACACACACACACACACACACACACACACACACACACACACACACACACACACAACCATGTCCATTAATAAAATCAACACACACACACACACACACACAAATTAATACACACACAAATTCATACACACACACAAACACACACACACACCACACACACACACACACACACACACACACACACACACACACACACATACACACATTCACACACAATTTAACACACACACACACACACACACACACACACACACCAGTCTCGTTCATAAACCAGACCATCAAATATATGCTAACAATTCTCCAGTTACGTGACGGTAATATTTTCGGCTGTGACATGTTGTGTACTGAACACAACCGCAATTAAACACTGATTGACGCAAACTTTTTATTCAATGCATTTTTAGTGTTGATTTACGCTGGAATATAATACAGGCTGCATGCAGGTCCGACACATGCACTTGTTAACCCTCTCCTGGTGGGGATAATTCTACTATTTTATACCTGCCAACTTCAGATGTATGTATTTACGTTGAGAGTGCTTCGTGATAGCCTGAGAGTGTTAGTACCGCTAATTCCTTCATGGTAAGGGCAACTTTAGCACTGTATTCTGGCTATCTTTAGACAATTCTATTCATCTGAGAGATTATCCCAGCAGCCTGAGTATAATACTGCCAACATTTTCTCACTCATTGTCAGGGCAGTTCTAGCAGTATTTTCCTGCAGACGAGAGAGAGTTTTATTCAGCTGACTGTGAGTAATGGAGCCCAGAATGTTAATATTGGTGTCACTGCCTCTCTCATGGTCGGTGCAGCTTTAGTAGTCTATTCCAGGCAGCGATTGGTGATTTTATTTTGCAGAAACAGATGCCTGAGAGTGCTGATTGCAGTTACGCAAACTTTTTATTCATAGCATTATTAGTGGTGCCTTTGACAGGGATGTGATGCACGTGTGTGTGCAAGAACGACGCAGCCTAACCTTATTCCCTTTAATATTATTACAAATATATTACTTTATTTTTTTCTTTTTTTGCCACCACCAGACCATCCTGCTAATTTCAAGGGAGGGTTGTCGAAGTGGATAGGAGGGAGATAGCCGATATTAACACCTTCGCCATTATATATCCACTCTGAGAAGACACATGAGCCCCAAGCTTTTGAAAGCTGGCACCTGACTGGTTGTCAGAGTGCGTCCATTATTAACGAAGCATTCTAAGTTATTTTTATTAAATGGGTTAAATTAACCGTTTGACGATTAGATTGCCCAAATAAAATGTTATAATACATAGTTATTTGCATAGACTATTTTAAAAACTTGGCCTTACTAAGTTTATCAGATGGTCAAGACACGTTTGAAATATTAGATTCTCGGGACACATCAAAACCTGTCCAGGTACAGTTTCACGAGTACCTTGATTTTCCCCCCATGTTCAGGCAAATTAAGGTAAATTGTAATTGCTGCGACATTTTGTATAATCGAACTTAGTAAACCATTAGAATTCCAATAAAATGACTGGTAGACACTTAAATATCCCTCAGCCCATACCTTGTCACAGCTCTGTAAGTTGTAATTAGATACTTGAAACTCATAACATAGAAAATTTACTGATGATGTGGAAATAGAAAGCATAATGCACTCTGATGCGCCAACAAAACTCTCTCAAATAATTTTGAATACTTGTTTGCATAGTCAAGTGGGACTTCCTACGAGCGGCCTAACCCCCCTCCCCCCCCATCATATTTGCCAGGTTAGATTTTATGAACTATCGCCGTAATGACAATTTACCTTAATCTACCTGAACATGAGAAAAAAAATAAAGGTACTCATAAAGCTATACTTGGACTTCTTTTGATATGTCCTGAGAATTCAAAATTTCAAACGTGGTTAGACCATCTGATAAACTTTGTTAAGGCCACGTCTTTAAATTAATCTATGCAAGTAAGTATATACAATATTTTATTTGAGCAATCTCATCGTCAAACGGCTGTTGTAAACCTTATAATAAAAATAATTTAAAATGCCATGTTAATAATGAATGCACTCTGACAACCTATTAGCTGTCAGCTTTCAAAAGCTTAAGGCTCATGTCTTCTGAGTAGATCGAATAAGCTGTAGGGTTTGCTCCCAAGCTGAATACTCCCAAATTGAATACAAACACTTGTTGGTAGCTTGAGAAAAATGAAAAAGCTGTCATTGAAGTATAGAGGATAGTAGTAATAGTTGCAACCCCAGGATGAAGCCGCCTTCCCCATACGGTCCACCATCCTCCTTTATAAGGATGGGGAGGGAGTTGAGAGACGCTTGTATAACCGAGTAGTGGAGCCGCCCAGCTACATCGGTGCCACCACGTGAAGGCATCCCTCTCCTGCACTGGTCGAGGGGTTAAACGCAAGAAACGGTCGTGTGTCCGTGGTGGCACAGCTTGATTGTAAAGTAAACCCAGATGCATTTAAGAGATTAGAACCTATGCGAAGAGCACACGACCAGCACCCAGATTGGTGCCTAAGACCACTGGATCACCTGGCGTCTCCCGCTGGTAACATAATAGTAGTGATTTTCTGCATATCTGCCTTTAACCGCTTCACCACGAGCATGTCTTCTGTATTATATTCTTGTCATCTCCTGGTCAATGTGTTCATGAGGTCTACCAGAGAAGAGGTTAGAAAGCGCCCGTATAACTCCTTCTGCACAATTACGTCCTTGGCGCTTTATTCCTGCTGCTGCCGGACAAAATCATTTATTTAAAAAGAGACATCCACTGGCTGAACGGGTTAAATACGATTTTTTCCAGTGCAATTCTTGAAAATAGTACATGTTCAGACAGTCACGAGGGGTAATTAAATGCTACTGTTACGATGGTACTGTAGTTTATTTTTGCTGCTCTCAGACGATTATATTCAAGATAAGATAGACTTTTAGCTTTGATCCATCTGTACTGTGCCACGCATTGAATCCTGGATTACCAGATAACACTCGGGCAGCATAATACTCTACCATGACCAGGTAAACGTAGCCTCGCCTTGCTACGAATTTGTAATTATGGTACCCAGCTCTAAGTGGTGGCATGAAGGGAAGATGCAAGTCTCTGGAGTTCGGGCACGCAGCAGCCGCTAATCTCTCCCAAAGCACATCCGGTAGGGCTACTATGATCTAAGAAACCTGTTGTGCCACAAGAAAAATCACCGAGCTTTTATCCACATGTGCGGTGCTTTGCCGAGGATCGAATTCAGTCTATCAGATTGCAGTTGGGCAGCTTATCAGTATACTTTTGCCTGATCGTGGTACACTGGTATGGTGCTCGACTGTTATCTAGGAGTCTGGGATTCAATTTATGGCAAGGTATAGGTGGATGAAAATTGGCTGATTTTTCCCGTGATATTGGAGGGTTACAGAACGGGTCGCTGAAGGCCTTGTCTAACCCGTTTAGTACGAAGAGTTTCTCCTGATCTGAATACAATCACTCTGCTAAGTCAATGGCAAAACAAAAATCATATTAAAAGAGTTACTATACCATACACCAAAAATATACATGCCGTCGGTCTGGGGGTTCTTGTGTTCGTTGCATTTTGAACCACACTACAGCACATTTCTATCTTACGAAGATCCTTGACCCGTTTGATCTCGGATGATGGCCCTGTGTAGTCAGAGTAGAGGATCGAGTTAACTAGTAAAGAGACTCATTCCTACCTCATTACTAAATCTCAATGAATTCTATTTGACCACGACTTAGTGTTCATGTTGTAGAAGTGGTTCAGTTCCTTCGAGTAAAACCAACTGTCTATAACGCAGATATTTACGTCTCAGTTATTTAGTTTATATTCTTTGCCTTCGTTCCAACCTGTCCTGAGACGCTTTTAAGCCCGAAACCCATCCAGAAAAGGCAGAGCCGTTTCTAGCCATGAAGGGGCCCTAAGGAGTTTACTAATTTGGCGCCCCTCCCATCCATCCACCGACTCAATCCTTACTACATCGCCTCAGTCCTCAATGCTCACACACACACACACACACACACACACACACACACACACACACACACACACACGTTATACTTATTTTAAAAAACACGAAGCATGTATAACAAATCACTTATGTTAAAAAAAAAAGTGCTATCAAAATAAACAAAATACAGTTCATGTAGGCAAGGTATGTAAGCTATTGAGTAAAGTGCAGGAAACGCGATAATCAAATTAATGTAATAGATATAACCGTTCTATAATACAAAATACAATATAATGTAAATGGATTCAAATACAATATAATGTAAATGGATTTGTCAATACTTCAGTAAGCCAATCCTTCATGCATCACATCACAAAACAAATTGCATATTGATTCCAGCAACATTTACCTCTTGAAACAGTTCACTTAATGTGACGAAAAATGCCGTACACAGTTTCAAATTTAGCTCTGCACACAGCGGCTGTATAAAATCTAGCCTGCATACGATGTGGGCCTCCTGGTAGCAGTGGGGCCCTACACCATTGCTTTGTCTGCTCATGCCAGGAAACGGTCCTGAGAAAAGGTGGTGATGGCCTTTCGAGAGTAGGAAGGAGGAGGGCGCGGAGGAGGTCGGCCAGTTCACCTCATCCCCCAACTACCCTGAGACCAAGACCGTCTTAGGCCCCAGTCCCAGCCCCAGCCAGAAAAAGTGATGGGAGTCCTTTGGGGACGGAGACGATACTGTTTGCGGAGCGCAACCTTACAGTGGTGAGTGGGCTTAAGTACTCCTTCGACTGAGTGGGGCCATCTAGAAGGGCCTGGTAACAGGAGTGAGACTAAAAGGCATTCCCTCCTGTCAATGGGGCAGGGGGGAGCCCAACTCGGTGCCGGTCCCCAGCCCGGATAAATGGGGAGGGTATGTGTCAGAAATGGTATCTGGCCAAACCCAGAACAGTGCAGGACTGAGCTGTGTGGAGAAAGTTGGCCAAACACATCAGCCCAGTATACAGTAGAAGTAGGAATACATCAAGATGGAATGAATTACTAGTCTGTTTCACTTGCGTGACGGCTTTTTGTACTTTAATTTTTCTGCAGCCACATGTCATTTATCTGTCTTGGAAAAACGCTTAAGTATATATATACAGTAAATATATCTTAATAGTTACGTTTGTCAAACCCCGCCAGTTAGAAAAGGTTCTCCTACTCCGAATAAAATCGCATGAAGATGGCAAGAAACATATACAAAAATACGTCACATGTTGAAAGGAAAAATTTCTTTGTAATTCCTATTAATACTATATATCTAATATACTGTAGAACTTGCCGTGTATCTGTGTGTGTGTGTGTGTGTGTGTGTGTGTGTATTTTGGGCAGCCGAAATTACACATTCAAATCGCACCAAAATTGGCACAGAAATCGCTAAAAAAAATCGCTGATGTGAAAAAACTTGGTCCCATCACGATTGAAAAACTTTTACTATATTTAATGAGCGATCACATTTTGACCAAAAAACGCTGTTCCCGGAGCCCGGCATAGGATCTCCGTAGAATTTTTTGGCCAGAGGTAGAACTAAAATAAACTGGGTTTCATTACCGAAGCTGCAAATTTCACGATCAATTGGTTAGCTGCAAAAATCCAAGTGGCAATGTTAGGCTAGAACAGCACATAAACGCGAGAGCCCTCCGCAGGAGCACTTGTATGGTACAAGAGGAATAGCTGTGCATCTGTGTGTGTGTGTGTGCGTGTGTGTGTGTGTGTAGAAACTTGCAAGTCATCATGCTGCATGAAATTAAAGAAATATATATCATTGGGCTGATGAGTTTCTCAGAGCTAATAATTTCTGGCATCATTTAGGATAAGGTATGTACAGTACATCACAATTCTTGGCCAGAGTGTTACTTGACATAGTTTTTTTTATCTTATTGCCCGAGAGGGTTCTCTGAGCAAAATATTTTCTTACGACGCAAGCCCAAGTCAGATACAAAGTTTACATTCCGCATCCAAAGAGCGAAGGGGAATATCATGCAAGGGATTTTCTCTCTCTCTCTCTCTCTATCTATCTATGTATCTATCTATATATATATATAATAAACGTAATGTATAGCCCAAGTGGATCTCTAAACAGTAATGATGATGATGGTGATGATGTGGGTCCCAGAAGAATGACAATGAAGAAGTTCAAAATTACGATGATGATATTGGCGATGCTGCTGCTGCTGAAAGCGATGACGACGATAAGGATGATAATTGACGATGCTAATGAGGACAGTGATGATCATGGGGATGATGCTAATGATGAAAATAATGTTGACGATGATACTTCTGATGGTGATAATAGAGATGCGTTTTAAATGGATGATGATCTTTACGATAATGATGGCGATGCTTCTTATATAAATGATAAGGGAGGGGTGTGTAAAGAATAAAGTGTTAGTAAAATAACTTTCTTGAGCCAGTTGGTTTTATCCGAATACCAGAAGAAGGAAGAGAATAGGCAGAAAACTATGGCTGTAATGAGTTTTTGATTAAGCACGATGATGATGATGATGATGAAGATGATGGCGTTAATGATGATAATGATGCTGGCAATCATAGTAATGTTCGAGTTGATATTGATGCTGATGAAAATGATGGTAACGCTGACGACGAGATTGATCATAATGAAGGTGTGAGTGTGTGTCTATAGAAAATTAAGTGCTTCTCAAAAAACTGTTCTGGTCCAGCTGCATATCACACGACCAGCAGCATAAATGGTGGTAGGTAGGGAGGGTTACAAAAATACCGCTCTAATGGATATCAGAACAAATGTGATGATGATAATAATTACAAGAGGCGAATATGATGTTGAAGATACTGCTGCTGATGAAGAGCTGATGATGATAGTGCTTCACTGCAGAGGATAACGAAGGTATGTGTGTGTGTGTGTGTGTGTGTGTGTGTGTGTGTGTGTGTGTGTGTGTGTGTGTGTGTGTGTGTGTGTGTGTGTGTGTGTGTGTGTGTGTGTGTGGAATATGAAGAGGTATTCAAATAAGTTTCAAAAGGCAATTGTTTGTCAATCTAGCAGCAGCTGGAGCGGGAAGGGACGAGGGACAAAAGTACTTCCCTAATGGATCCCTGAACAAACTTCCACTGTCAGTCCTTTTAAAAGTCCGATGCGGGCTGGGAGGTAGTCATTTAAAAGTTTGTGGAAATCGTACAGAAAAATTGATAGAGTTATCGTGAATCGAGGGCCGATACTTCGCTCATATCCCCCTGCTCTCTCTCTCTCTCTCCTGTTCATCGACTCACATATATAATCCTGCTTTGATTTACTGCCATTTATGAGTCATGGGCCACACGGAACGTAAAAATATCAACATTGATAGTTTTCGTAACATTAGCAGAAACCACGTTTAAAACAGAAAGAATATCGAGTGAAAACAGTTTTGACATAATATCAGACACTTGCTAAACACTGTTTTGCATCCATTTCGCTGTAAATAAAGGAAGTACAGTATCGACGACTGTCCATCTTTTCACAGTGTTTGAGAAACTGATTTTTCTTATTTATTGCAAAAATTGAAGCTATATAATGTTCATCAAGTCTATCTATATATACACCTAGGCTGCTTCCCCCAAGGAAAGGGAGGTAGCCGAGACAGGACGACACACTCCCAATTTACTCATCCATTCAATCACATTCATTCGCATCTTAACCCCAAAGGAGAGAACGGACAGATCCTCACGGCACCACACCGCACGAGGGTCAGCTGCACAGCTCAATCAGTGATATCTGCAGCAGGGCCCGACAGCAGGGCTGGTTTACCCCTGCCACATCATAATAGACCCATCCCCACACCCGCACCTGACCTGATCAGTTGATCAGACAAATGCGGGAGAATATCCCCTCAGGGCTGCGTCATCGTTTACTCATTCACAAATTCTCTCCATTTATTTCTATCACGCACAGCCACTCTCCTTGCTCAACAGACATCCCTCTCGCATCCAGCGCTCTCTTCACACTGTCCATCCATCCTACTCGTGGTCTCCCTCTCAGCCTTACACCTCTCACATCAGATCTAGTTATCTTTTTCACCAATCGCTCATTATCCATTCTCTCCATATGCCCAAACCATCGCAACACCCTCTGTTCAACTCTATCAGCCATCTCCCGAACAACAGTTCTCCTTCGCACTTCATCATTCCGCACTCGATCCATACGCGTCACTCCACACATACTCCTCAGACACCTCATCTCCATTACATTCAAACTTTTCCTCTCTGCTACACCCATATTCCATGTTTCAGCCCCATATAATGCAGTCGGTACCACAACACCCTCATACAGCCTTCTCTTTACATACATTCTTAGCGAACGACATCTAAACACTTTTTTCATTCCTCCCAGCACCTTTCCTACGTCATTCATTCTAAACTTCACTTCTGCATCTATTCTTCCATCCACAGCAACATGTGACCCTAAATATTTAAAACAATCTACCTCCTCAAGCAACTCACCATTCAAAACTATATTCATCCTCCTACCATCTACCGACCTCGTACACTTCATCACTTTACTCTTATTCTCATTTACTTTCAATTTCCTCCTTTCACACACCATTCCAAACTCCTCTACCAACTGTCTCAATCTATCCTCTGAATCAGCCACCAGTGCAGTATCATCTGCAAACAGCAGCTGCTTCAGATTCCACTCTCTACCATCAACATTCACCAGACTCAGACCTCCACCTAACACCCTTGCATTCACCTCCCTTACAACACCATCCATATAAATATTAAACAACCAAGGCGACATCACACATCCTTGCCACAGCTCCACTCTCATGGGAAACCAATCACTCACAGTATTTCCCACTCTTACACGCGCTCTACTAATTACATATAATTTTTTCACCCCTTTTAGTAACCTACCATCAAGTCCATACAATCTTAAAACAGTCCACAAAGCCTCCCTGTTAATTCTGTCATACGCTTTCTCTAAATCCATAAATGTCCAAAACACATCCTTACCTTTCGCTAAATACGTTTCACACACTTGTCTCGCAGCAAACACCTGATCCACACATCCCTTCCCTCTCCGAAAGCCACACTGCTCCTCACCAATCACTCCCTATGTACCCTCTCTAATTCTCTTAATTTAACACTCTACCATACACCTTACCTACAACACTCAACAGACTTATACCCCTAAAGCTAGTACATTCATACCTACCACCCTTAACTTTATACAACGGGACCACACAAGCACTTGCCCAGGCATTTTTTTTTTTTTTTTATGCGAGGAAGAAGGAACCAAAGGCCGTGGGCCCGCAATTACTGTTCCTTCCAAGAGGAAAACAAAATACAAGAGAGAGTAAAATTCAAGATCCGATCATTTGGAGATGCCTGGACACACTTCGTTTGAAAAACTGGAGATCATAGGAAGCAGGAAATACAGACAGAGGAAGACAGTTCCAGAGTTGACCTGTTGCATAAATGAAGGACTGGGAGTTACGGTTAACTCTTGCATTAGAGAGTTGGACAGAAAAGGGATGAGAGTTTGCTGCTAGACGGGTGCTACACGCCCGTATAGAGGTGGAGGAATGCATGCAGACAGTTCAGAGGAGCAGTGACCATTGAAGTAGCGATAGAAAAGAGATAAAGATGCAGCAGTGCGACGAAGAGACAGAGGTTGAAGAGTCAGTAAAAGGAGGAGAGTTAATGAGAACAAAAGCTTTTGACTCCACCCTATTGAGAAGAGCTGTATGTGGGGAGCCTCCCCACACATGAGAGTTGTACTCCACACAGGGGCAGGGCAGATAAAACCCCTTTATAGAGTCAACAATTGTGCAGGGGTAAAGTAGGAATGGAGTTGGCTTAGCACACCTAATCTGTTGGAAGCAGATTTTACAAGAGATGTAATATGATCTTTCCAAGATAAGTCCCGAGAAAATGAAACCCCAAGCATGTTTAAGGATAATGCAGGAATAAGCTAAATATTATTAAACGTTAGTGGGTATACTTGTGGAAGATTTAGTCGGGTTGATAGGTGTAAAAACCGAGTCTTTGATGCATTAAAAACAACAAGATTATTTTTACCCCAGTCAGAGATACAAGCCAAGTCAGACATTAGGTGTGCCATAGCCTCATCCTTTGTTTGTTGAAGTAACTGCTGAGGTGGACGTTGCGGGAACCGAATGGAAAAGTGAAGGGTGGAGTCATCAGCGTATGAGTGGATAGGGTTAGATGTACAGCTTAGAAGGTCATTGATGAATAAAAAGAAGAGAGTTGGTGGTAGGACAGAGCCCTGAGGAACACCACTGTTGATAGATCTAGGAGAAGAACAATGGCCGCCTACAACAGCGGCTATAGAACGACCAGAAAGGAAGCTAGAGATGAAGGCACAGAAAGAAGGATAGAAACCGTAAGAGGGCAGTTTGGAAATTAGAGATTTATGCCAGACTCGATCGAAAACCTTTGAGATGTCAAGTGCAATGGCAAGCTTTCGCCAAAGTCCCGAAAGAAGGATGACCAGGAGTCTGAAAGGTAGGTGAGAAGATGGCCAGTGGAGCGTCCCTGTCGGAGCCCATACTGACGATCGGAAAGAAGGTTGTGATAGGAAAGATGCTTTAAAGTTTTTCTATTAAGAATTGACTCGAAAACTTTTGAGATACAGGATGTTAAAGCAATTGGACGATAGTTGGAGAGTTGGGAATGGTCACCCTTCTTTGGGACTGGCTGAATGAGAGCAAACTTCCAGCAAGAAGGAAAGGTTCAAATTGATAGACAAAGGCGAAAGAGTTTGCCTAGGCAGGGTGTAAGCACAGAAGCACAGTTTTTGAGAACAACAGGAGGGACTCCATGAGACCCATATGCCTTATTAGTATTGAGGTCTGTGATGGCAGAAAATACATCAGCTAAAGAAAATTTTAATGTCAGCCATGAGGATGTCAGAGGGGGGAAGTGATGGAGGAACAGCATCGGAATCGTCTAAGGTGGAATTGGATGAAAAAAATTTAGCGAAGAGATCTGCTTTATCAGTTGAAGAAATAGCTACAGAGCCATCAGAGTAGAAAAGAGGAGGGAAGGATGATGAGGCAAAGTTGTTAGAAAGGATTTTGGCAAGGTGCCAGAAGGAGCGGAAAAATGCGAGTTAGAGAGTTGAGAGCATTTAGTACAGACGAAATTATTTTTAGCAGGGCGACAAACAGACTTAGCACGATTCCGGGCAGAAACGTATAAAAGATGTGATTCAGGGGTGGGTTGGCTCTGGTACTTTTTGTAGGCCCTCTCCTTGTTGCGGACAACATTAGAACAAGCGTGATTAAACCAAGGCACCATACCTTGCACAATGCACACATTCAAGAATCTTACTAACCTGTCAACAATAGTCGCTCCACCAACGTTCAGGCATTCCACAGCACACCCATCCATACCTGCAGCTTTCCCTGTTTTCGTCTCCTTTACTACCTCCTGTACATCCTCCTTTGTGATTAAAGAATCATTCAACTCTCCCAACACATTTATTCCTTGCACTCTTCCAACTGCCACAATCTCAGCCTCCCTTTCCTCCTCTACATTTAACAATCTTTCAAAATATTCCGCCCATCTCTTCCTTACTGCATCCATCTCATTTAACATCCTTCCATCTTCTGCTTTTACTCGCTCTTCCTTCCCAGACTCTCCCTTTCGCACCCTTTTCCCCTTCTTCCAAAACATTTTCTTACTCTGTTGAAAATTCTCAGTCAACCTCCTACCCCACCTCTCATCTGCTGCCACTTTAGCATCACGCACATCCTTTCTTGTCCTATTCCTCTTTTCCTTATACCTCTCATATGACATCTCATCCTTCCTCTGCAACCACACTTCATATGCACGTCTCTTCTCAGTCATAGTCATACTTACTTTCTCGCACCACCATTCACTTCCTTTTCTTACACCACCACTCACTCGTCTCACACCACACCTCTTCCGCATGCCCCACCACAGCACTCTCAAACAACTGCCATTCCTCCTCCACACTGCTATTTTCCTGATCTTTCACTGCATTCCACTCATCTTTCAATTTCTCCTGATACTCTATCATTTTCTCTCTTTTATCCAACTCACTCATTTTCAAAACCTCCCTGCCACACCTAACCCTCCTAGCTCTCACCCATCTCTTACCTACTCTTAACTTTCCCTCCACCAGGTAGTGGTCAGACATACCTCCACCCTCCCCTCTCAAAACTCTCACATCCAACAATCTTCCTATTACATTCCTGGACACAACCACATAGTCCATCAATACTCTATCAACAACCGTTCCACCCTCCTATCTCACCCATATATACTTATACATATCTTTCTTCTCAAGCAAGGTATTTCCAATCACCATTTCTCGCTCAACGCACATCCCTATCATTCGTTCCCCATTTTCATTTCTTCCAGACACACCATGCATACCAACTACACCTTCAACTGCTACATTTCCCACGCTAGCATTCAGATCTCCCATCATTACCACATTCACATGAGCTCCAAACCTCTGCAGACACTCATCAACATCACTCCAGAAAGACTCCTTCTCTTCTTCATCCCTTTCACTACCAGGCCCATATGCACTCACAAACACCCACAACTCACGTTCAAATTTCGCTTTCACCCACATCAGCCTCGATGACACCTCCTTCCATTCAATCACACATTGCTGTACTTCCGGACTCACTAACAAGGCCACACCTTCACTTGCCCTTCCTCTATCAACACCTGATAATCTTCCACTCACACTTCCGAACTTAGACTCACCTTTCTCTTTCATCTTTGTTTCACTCAAAGCTAACACATCCAACTTTCTTCTCACATGCTCCCAATCTCCTCCCGTTTAGCCTGTCATGCTACATCCACACACATTCATAGACCCAATCTTCAGGGTACGGGGATAACGCAATTCCCCATCCTTTTCTCTGGCCTGTCCCTTTTTAGGAACTAAAAAACAGCGGAGGGGGTCACTAGTCCCCTCACCCCGCCCCTTTTAGTCGCCTTTTACGACACGCAGGGAATACGGTGGCAGTATTCTTCCTAACACAACCTGGCCGCAGAGTAGTAGTACCACCCCATAGTGCGGCCAGATTGTGTCCCCCCCGCCACAGGGGGGTACTTGATAATATATGTAAGACATTTTCACACGATATTATTCTGCTTTGGACTCGATTAAAACTGACAACATTACTATAGCTTCTTTGTAGGCCACATCTCGGAAGAGGCCCCCCCAAAAAAAAACTATAAAAATATTAATACAGATAACGAAGACAGATACTTAGTTGGGTCGTCAACCCCCCTCTCTCTCTTTCTCTCTCTCTCTCCCTCAAATAATATTGCACTGAGGAGTATGTGTGGAGTGACGCGCATGGATCGAGTGCAAAATGATGAAGTGCGAAGGAGAACTGGAGTTGTTCGGGAGATGGCTGGTAGAGTTGAGCAGAGGGTGTTGCGATAGTTTGGGCATATGGAGAGAACAGATAATGAGCGATTGGTGAAAAAGATAACTAGATCTGATGTGAGAGGTGTAAAGCTGAGAGGAAGACAACGAATAGGATGGATGGACAGTGTGAAGAGAGCACTGGATGCGAGAGGGATGTCTGTTCAGCAAGGAAGAGTGGCTGTGCGTGACAGAAATGGAGAGAAATTGTGAATGAATAAATGATGACGTAGCCCTGAGGGGATATTCTCCAGCATTTGGTCTGATTAGCTAGTCGGGTCAGGTGCAAGTAAGGGGATGGGTCTATTATGATGTGGCAGGGGTAAACCAGCTCTGCTGTCGGGCCTTGCTGCGGATGTCACTGATTGCACTGCGCAGTTGACCCATGTGTGGTGTGGTGCGGTGAGGATTTCTCCCTTCTCCCCTTTGGGGCTAAGATGCGAATGACTGTTTTTGAATGGATGAGTAAATGGGGAGTGTGTCGTCCTGTCTCGGCTACCTCCCTTTACATGTGGGAAGCAGCCTAGGTATATAGATAGATAGTATATATATATATATATATATATATATATATATAGATATAGATAGATAGATAGATAGATAGATAGATAGTATATATATATATATATATATATATATATATATATATATATATATATATATATATATATATATATATATATATATATATATATATATATACATGGAGCCTCTGTGGTACAGTGGTAAAGTATGTGTTTTCGTACACTGAATCACAAGGGTTCACGCTCTGCCAGGGTATTAAACTTTGGTAGCGTTCTTCTGGCCATGTACTACATTGGAGGACACAAGAGGTGCTGTGGTTGAACCAGTGTCACTTACTGTACTATAAAGTATGCTTGCACCCAGTTGGCTTGCGCGGGCCGATTACACATGGTTCACAGACCACACACACATCCAAAGCCACTCCACCACTACAGTTACACTTACAAGCACTTCTCACCCTACATACAATCTCCACTAGACAGCCTAAGTCACTTGGTAGAGATACATTGGCTATATCGTCCCCACTTCGGTCGGGATAGGCCGGTCCTGCAGTGGACACTCAAATGGCTGATGAGATGAGATGATTATATATATATATATATATATATATATATATATATATTAAACTAGGTCAAAAAATCCAACTTGTGAATTTTAAATTGTAATACCAAAGAAAAGTTGATCCATAATGAAAGTATCATGTATGCAAAATTTTGGTGTAGTCTATGTTCATATAGAGGTGGTGCCTGCCTCGTCAATCTGTAGCCATTAGCTGAATCTGGCGCATCAGTGCCATCGTAGGAGTCTTATAGGCCAGACCTTTTTTTTTTTTTTTTTTTTTTTTTTAAACATCCATTCTTTGCTCTTATATTATTATTATGTTTTTTTTTTTTTTTTTTTTTTCATTTTCAGGTATTAATGCTTAATAGCTAAATATCTTGGAGAACTACGAATATAGCTCACACTACTCGGTCTCCTTAACTAATGATATTTTTGGCACTTTTAGACCTTTAAGTGATAAGCAACTTCCAACGAAGTGGGATGTCGAAAGACACTTACTCTTTGATGAAACGGATAAAAACAAAAATGTTTGTGAAGGAAATAGTGAAAGATCTTGGATCAGAACTTCAGTGTCTTTGGGAAAATGCCTCAGTTCCTTGTGTTCATCTACCAAGAATTACTCAGCAACCATTCTAAGTACAAGACCCTAGTGAAAAAAAAAAAGAGGGGGGGGAAGACTGCTACAACAAACAACTTGAAAACCATAAAACTCATAGCAGAAGAAGTTATTTGATATCTCCTGTTGCAAATGTAAATCCTTCAATGAGTGTAAGTGTTCAAAGAAAAGAAAGGTGCCCGTAAAGCCACTGTCACATACGTCGCAGGACAGGGTTACGATGGGTCCATGACAGAAAATGGGCCAAATCCTGTGATGGTTGAGACTATTCTACAATATTTGGGTGTCCTGCGACGAAAAATAGCATCGTAGAGGCCTGTCGCGGGGTTTTGGTGAGGACCAAAATCAAAATTTTGTCGTGGGATATCTTTCGCTCGTGGCCATGTTGTAGCATAATCGTGCGTACGATGATCGTATGATTTTAGGGTCTTCCAAGGCCCTCAAAATCGTACGATAATCGTGTACGTCGTAGGACAGTCTTACGATTATCACAGGATTATCGTTGGATATGGGATTATCGTAGAATTATCCTGTGATAATCCTGCAATAATCCTGCGAACATCGCATGACAAAAATATCCCCGTGCAACAGTCGCAAAACAGTCATCTGGGGCTGGGACTTCCTGGACCTCCTGCACAACCAACTCTGGGACTGCCCTCTGCTCCTCCTCCTCAGCTGGCCTCTTCCTGCCCTTGCCCCTCCCTTTGCCTTTGCCTTTTATTACCGTTTCATCATAATTTCTCAAATAAATTTTTTAATAAAACCTGCAGAAACTCTTGGAAAATCTTGGAGAGAAAGGAGAGAGCCTGAACCCGCGCGCGCCTTTTATACCCTTCGACCGTCTTAAGAATGATGCACGATTGTCGTACGATGGTCCTGTGATGCTCATAAGATGATTATTTTGTCTTGCGACAATCGCACGACGAAAAAAACATCGTACGACAAATGTAGGAGAGTCACAGGACAATCGTACAATTTACCTATGATAAAGTGCCAATTTTTTCCCCACGACGGACGCAAGACATGTTTTTCCTTTGTGACTGTTGCTAAGACTGCAGCCTACGATGATTCTAGCATCGTAAGAACCCACCCCACCATCGTGGCCCTAGAATTTCGTACGATGAAAAATATCCTACGATGTATGTGACAGGGGCTTAAGTGAAAGAGAGTTCCTTTAAGATCAAAGAGGAAATAGACAGATGTACGTTGGAAAAGTGGATACAAAAGAAACAATAATCCTGCTACAACGAGCAAGAAGGAAAAGGGATACAGAGAACTACAAAGTGAAAACTTACGATTCTATTTGTCAGAGAAGTCAGTGTGGGATTGAGGAAATGAGTGATACTGTTGATGGTTTGGTTTGGAAAAGGATGGTGTAATGATAAAAAATTTGGACACCAATAATGTCCCCAGTGTAATGATGTCAATCAGTCACCAGTGTAATGATGAGAAATTAATCACCAGTGTAATGATGAAAAATTTTGGCCACCAGTGAATGATCAGCGTAACGAGCAGAATTTTAGAGATTATGGGAAGTGGGGTAGCATGATCTTATTCTGAGAGTGCGTGAGCCGATAGATATTAGTACCCTTTGCAGGCCACTCAATCTCGACTGTACCACTCCTTAGAGGATAGCAAAATTTAAACTTGAAATAAATTAACCTAAGATTTACTAAGCATTAAGAACTGAAAGACAGATTACTCTTCGAATTAATATTCAAAGAATACTGTTACACATGAATATATTAATCCCGTGGTCACTGACGGACTCTTCGGGATGAAACTAAAAAATTACCATCAAAGATAATTCTCTCAGGACTAAATATGTGCAATAACTCAAGAATTACATACAAACTAGATACAGTAATCAAATGGACCAGCCGATATGCACTTTGATTACATGAACTAAGAGGGGGGGTGATTTAGTGTGAGATAGTTAGGCAGTGGCTAGAACGCTCGATCTGTGAACAATACGGAGAGAAACAGCAATCTCATTCTTCAGTACAAATGGGATCAAGGGAAATATCACCAACTTAACTCATGGACGTATATGAGGACTTACATTACACGAGGGAGAAAGGGGGGAAGGGGATGAGAGTTCGGCACTAACCTGTGAACAATACGGAGAGGAACAGCAGGCTGGCAGTTGGCTGTTGTTGTTGTTTAAAGATTACCTGCACCTATAGTGCAGGCCGGGCCATACATTAGCCCGGTCAGTGGGGTATGGGCTGATTAAAAAACAGTGAGGGGGGAGGACAGGACCTGGGGATTGCCCAGCACACACGTCCTGTCTCCGGGCTGGCTTTGTGGTGTGTGTGTGTGTGTGTGTGTGGCAGTTGGCGTTCGTTCGTTCGTTTCAAGATATCCTTCACCTGTAGTGAAGGCCGGGCCATACATTAGCCCAGTTGGCAGTTAGCTTCGTTCGTTCGTTCAAAGATTTCCTGCACATATAGTGCAGGCCGGGCCATACATTAGCCCGGTCAGTGGGGTATGGGCTGGTTAAAATATAATAAGTGGGGAGGACAGGACCTGGGGATTGCCCAGCACACACATCCTGTCTCCTGGCTGGCTTTGTGGTGTGTGTGGCAGTTAGTTTTTTTTTTTTTTTTTGCCTATCGACCATTGGGGCCGAAGCCCTCGGTCATTAAGGCAAAAAAAAAAAAAAATATATATATATATATATATATATATATATATATATATATATATACTGGTATATATATATATATATATATATATATATACTGGTATATATATATATATATATATATATATCCATGCATATGAACATACACACTTTCATACATACACACACACACACACACACATACACACACACACACACAGTATATATATATATATATATATATATATATATATATTCAAATATATATATATATATATTATTATTTTGGTATTGTTTTGTATTTTTATTTTTTTTTTTTTAATATTTTTATATTTTTAACCTTATATTACTTATAAACAAAAACGCCTAATCTAAAAACTCTAAACCTAATCACCTAACAGACAAATCGCTAACCTATACTAAAACCTAAGAGAAATAACTAGACCTACACTAATGGTAAAAAAGCCTCGACCAAGAGAACACCATCGACTGCAGATATGTAATGCCTTTCTACAACACATACCTGGACTCATCACCTGGTGACTGTCAGTCTAGGCACAACTTAATACAGGGGACATCAATATATGAAAGGGAACCAGACGAGTCAGGAGCATTTCCATATACGTCAGCTGTCGGCCCTAATTAGAATAACTTAAGCAAGATGGTATGATGTATTTAGAGACCACCATCGACTGCAAGTGCCCAATACCTTTCTATATTGCACACTTGCACTCATCAGCTGGTGAATGTCAGGCGAGGAACGTGGCTTAATGTATCGGACATCTATATTAGAAATAGATCGGTGGGAGGAGGAACTATTTCAAATAAGTCAACTGTCAACCCTAATTAATAATACAATATATACATTTTTACAGTTGATAAAAACCATAACCACACAGTAAAAAAGTCACATCACTCGGATCAGTCCGGTCTCTCTCAAGAAAGCCATCAATTTATCAGTCATAACAATGTCCCCATCACCCAGGATGATGGAAAGCATGAAGGGGACATCTGCTGCGCCACAGTAATTTATAAGTGAAGCACGTTCACGAATAAATCGCCGACAGCGCAGGATGATATGACTGATAGATAACACCGCATTACAGATGTCACAGTGCGGTGGGAAGCGTCTTTCCATATATGGTTTCATGTGCGTTACAATTGTGGCATTGAGCCGTAATAGTGCCAACACTTTTTCTTCCAGGCGACTGGGACGGTTGGCAGTGTCCCAGTCGCCAGGCAGTTAGCGCTGCTCCCTGCCTTTTATATTCGATCATCACAGTATCAGGAATCGGCTAAAACCTTAACTGATTAGCTTGTAATATTTTTGTCTCTTCTAAGATCTCCAAAGAATATGAGAAATATGTTTGCACTCGAAATACGCAGAAAAAGTGACTTACGATGTTTAAAATTTTTGCAATAGGCATACAGTAGCATATAAATCTCTAGATCAGAGTATGAAGGAAGACATTCGCGATTGTTAATCCCTACTAAAATTTCCGCGGTTATATGCCTTTGTTGAAAACGACTGGTTCATATGTATAAAGTTAATCATATTCGCAACAATACTCAACTTAGTACTATCAATACCAGAATCGTGTTCACATTATGAATGTCAACTAAGACTAAACTTAAGTATAGGACTTAACGGTTAAACGAACTGTACAAACTATATTTACAACAATACCTGAGCTTATTACACTTACAATACTAGCTTATACTAATTTATACTAAGCTTAAAATTATGGCACTACAATGGTACAGATGAAACATATTGTCCGAGTGTAGAAAAAAAGAGGAAAAAAAAATTAAGATATCACGAATGCCAATCAACTGTGAACTGGTTGCAAGAGAAGCTGATCGATCTGGTGTGAGTGATAGAGGTGCCGCTTCAACTGCCACTTCTGCTCTGATGGCTGCTGGACTTGTTTCACCCGAAAACAAGAATTTAGTTATAGACAAGTCAAAAGTAAGACGTGCCAGAAAATCAGGCAGAGAAACACTTCAGCATATAGAAAAGGAAGACATAGCACTGTATTTTGATGGGGGAAAAATACAACAAAACATGAACATTGGAAGAGAGAAAAGATGAAAATGGTTCTGTCCATTCACCAAGTAAGCAAATCTGAGGAACACATTTCATAAGTTAAAGCGCCAGGCTTTGAATACCTTGACCATGTAAGTCTGACGGGGGAACAGCAGCCGCTGTTCTGAGTGCTTCCCAGATAACATGGGGTTATTGGGCCAATATCGGTTCATTCTGGATTAGTATCGGTACCGCCGGGTTGCAGCAAATCGCATGTGACCTGCATTGGCTTAATACACAAAATACTCTTCCATGCGAATTCTGGCAAACCAGAATTGAAACAGAATATTGTTGCCAGTGTTAGCATATACCTGAATTGGGTCTATATAGTCAAACCCTTATCACCCCATTTCCAGCTGTTTGTTTAATGTTTGCTATATATAAATTTTAAAATGTTTAACTTAATTTAATTTCAGGTAGAGAACGCTGAAACAAAAACTGGTTATTCGATCGATGATCTTAATTATTCTATTTTTACATGAAAATTAGAAAATTATGCATTGTATTATAACTTTTCTGAATAATAATTGGTTATTAATTATTATCATTATTATTATTATTATTATTTCAAACTATTTGGCTCCTATACAGGTCTGGCAGCCTGTCCAGTAGAATTATGTGTGCAATATGTACCAGACATGATTTAACAAAGAACCAAAAATTATAAACTGCGGATGTTTGAGAGTCGCAAGACGTAAACAGACTTATCAAACTTTTTCCAAGCTGCAAAACCACCTTTAAATCACCTTGTACTGTGCTGAATATCACTATTCAACAAAGACATGAATGATGTTCAGCTCAGTTCAAGGTAATTCATTGGTGGTCTCTCAACTTGTAAAAAGAGAAGAGAACCAGATATACAGTTTTGCCTTTAATGGTCTGATACATAACCAATGCTTGGTGACAGACGGTTCTGTAATGGCAGGAGAGGTGAAGTGAAATAACTGAGAGAAAAGGAATGTGAGAGGATGGAGGCTGGGGAGAGGGCGTAAATGAGAACAGGGGAGGTAAGTGAAAGGGGTAAAAGAGAGGCGAAGGGGGAAGAGAGGCGAAGGGGGAAGAGAGACTGGAAGAAAGGGCGATGAAAGAAGTAGAGGGAAGACGGAGAAGGGGAAGAGAGATTGGAGGAAGGGAATACGTGAGGGAAGGCCAGGTTTGAGAGGAGAGAAGGAGACTTGTGGAAGGAAAGAGACGGCGGGAAGGGAAGTGAGGGAGAGGAAAAGACTAGCAGAGGAAAAAGAGAGTGAAGGGGAGGGGAAGGGAAATGAGTGAAGAGAGATCCAATATACCCTGGGAGGATAGCAAACAGTTCCTCTTGACGAGAAAACTTTTAGAAGCATCTTTCGGTCATGGGGGAGAGAAGGAGGCTAAGTGAGGAGGAAAGAGAGGGGAGGGGAGAGATGAGAGATGTTCCAGAAAAGAGGAGAATAAAGAACGGACTTGAACATGAGGAAGAAAACTAAGGGATGGTTTACCTGAAGCAGGAGTTGTGCTGGTGCAGTGACACAGTAATACGTTCATGTGGCAATGCAATGCGCATGTGTCCCAGTGTAGTCCTCATATCACAAAGCCTGGCGGATATTTGAAATCGATGATGACAGTATGTCTTTTACATCTTTGTATATGTTTGCAGCCTGTTTTCCCATACCGATCCCATAACATACAACTTGACACTCACGTCAGAGTCTGATGCTGTTGTTCCTTGGCCACAGTCTGTCTTGCCTAGCAGACCCGCCGACCACAAGTAAACAACTGCTTCTGTAGGGCCGTCCAACTGTTATAGTACAGTATATAAACAGTGTAGGGATCCAGCTGTGTTAGACAAAGCCTCACGAGAATGGAACCAAGGCCTTTCCCACGGAGAGGTGCAGGAATAATAAGGCGGTTTGGCTCACGAATGGACGCCGCAGCTGTTCCACGAGTACCAGTATTTGTGAAGTAAGGTGACAGAAAGGAGAAGGGAAACATGTTAGGTAATGATAGAGAAAAGAGAAAAACTAAGTAAGGGGAGAATGAGAGAAAGGGAAAAATGGAATGAAAGGAGAGAGAGAGAGAGAGAGAGAGAGAGAGAATTAGGCTTCCAGAAAAGAGGGGAAAAATGCACTTGACAAGGAGGAACAGAGGGAAGGCGAAATGAATATGTGAAAATGAGAAGGAAAAATAAAGAAGGCTAAGTGAGAGAGAGAGGAAGGAAAGATAACAGGAGGGGAAGAGGTAAGAGTGGGAGAGAGGAGAGATGAGGTGACGGAGAGAAGTGAGGGAAAGGGGAAGGAAAAATAAAGAAGGCTAAGTGAGAGAGAGGGGAAGGAAAGATAACAGGAGGGGAAGAGGTAAGAGTG
The DNA here is from genome assembly GCF_032717465.1 of Coenobita brevimanus. Lineage (NCBI taxonomy): Eukaryota > Metazoa > Arthropoda > Malacostraca > Decapoda > Coenobitidae > Coenobita > Coenobita brevimanus. The sequence continues at coordinate 491,983 of NC_137020.1, forward strand.
GGAGAGAGGAGAGATGAGGCGACGGAGAGAAGTGAGGGAAAGGGATGAGCTAAGAGGGATCTGGACAATACGGCAAATGGAAGAAGAGGGGTAAGGGAGGGAGTGGGGAGAAGGAGATAGGAAGGAGTGGAAGAGGAAGAGGAAGAAGAAAATCAAGGAGAGGGACGGAACGGGAGGAGGAAGAAGAAAACAAGAGGACTGGGGAAGGGGACGTGAGTGGAGATATAAGACTTACTCTAATTTTCTTTCAAAACGACCAGATTAGAAAGAGGAAAAAGACTGAAACAAAGGCGGAATATGAATACTGAATATTAATCAACGATTCACCTTGATACACACACACACACACACACACACACACACACACACACACACACACACACACACACAGTCAAGCCGCGCACTATTTTTTTTTCCTCTGAGCAGAGAGGACACGCCCCCAGGCTGAGAACCACTGCATTAAAACTCACAAAAGAGACAGAAACAGGTAAGAAAAAAAAACACTCAGGCTGTCAGATAGAATGCTCCTGTATTTAGCTGTTAGCTGACAATAAGTACTCTCAGTTACTGAATGAAGTAGACGATAAATGAACAACATGTGTATGATGGCTCAATATGAAGATGCAGTTAAAACGGTACTTTAAATGGATGACAGGAAAATAAAGAATGGGCATTAAAATAATATGTTGATGATGACATAACGAAGGATAGTTAAGTGTGTCAGACTTTAGTCGAGAAACAAAAGAACTGAGAAGAACAAATAGAAGGCTATATTCAAAACTTAGATTTCTCTTGTAGGGAACATTTTGACAAATGTTTCTGTAATAGCTCCTACCACCATCATTGTCTTAAATGTTAGTAAACAATACATCAAAGCGTAAATTCAACCTAATTTGTTTAAAATTATAAAGTCCAGTCTTACCACACTAATTTAAAAGATTATTCAAGTTATCTTTTAATACTGATATGAATGTATCTGTTTCCTTCACAACCAGGTCTACACAAAAATATGTAGTCTCATAAGGGGGATATTAACAAAGGGTAACCATACGTAAAAATTAATTAAAATTACTTCTCAGAGCTCATTCATAGCCTGAAGGAGAAAGCATCATCATCAAGATGTAATGTTTCTGATTTTTTTCCCGTAATGACTACAAAGCCTGCTGATTTTTAAGACGTGAATTTTCTTTTTATATAACAAACAGGTGCACAGTTGAGAGGAGGTAAACCGTTCAGACACATTTAGTAAAGAGAAATTTCATCAAAAACTGAGAAGCCGCTGAAACTGTGGTTAGTATGCTACTACCATTGACACATTACTCGATTTCCAAGAAAGATAAAATAAAGAAAAGCGGATGTGCAGTTGCTTCCTGTGCATTCAGAGAAAACGTAGAAACTGAATATCCAGTCACGTGATATGCGTGAATGAACTACAAAATAATATTACTGTGTCATAAATGAAGCTAGTGTCCCAATTAAAAACCCACTTGCCCGCAGTGGTGATATATGTGAGCGTGTGATATCCCAGGATACACTCAGTAAGTAGTAGTACCAGTAGCAGTAGTAGTAGTTAGTGGATGGGAGCCCATTCTACAACATGTACTGAGATATTGAGATGATAATTATCTGCTCTCCTTCCCCTATTTGGTATCCTTTGAAAGTCTTGGAGGGGGTCAAAGCCCCCGAAAATAATGACGGATAATTTTACATAAAGGAAGACATTATCAAGTAACCACACAAACTGATCTGAGAATTCGCTGAAATCTATGCACCCACTTTGCCCTAGTTATGGTTGTTTTTATGTCTGGAAGCAGGGCTGCCTCCCTTCCTTCAGAGGATCGTTTGGGAGGGGGGTTACGCTCCCCAAATATCACCTTGCGGGTGAGATTCCATTGTACAGCATGTAGGATATCAAAGCCATATATGCCTTCCTTTCACTATATCTGTAAATTTCCAATTTGATGAGAGGATGACCTCCCTTAAAATCATGGCTGGAAAACTGCATATAACGGAAGACCTTCGGAGTAACCAGACGTCCGCACCTGTGAAGTTTCAATCAAACCCATCATATAGCCTAGGCTCGAGGAGAAGTTAAGGTGCGCGCACACACACACACACACACACACACACAAGCTGAGTCCCGCACAACGATACTGAGCGAGTTGCCGGAAATGATACCGTCCTGTCTCACTGGATTGATAAAATAAAAAAGTTTAACAATTGTTCACTATTACGTTCCAAAGACCGTTAGTCTGCTTACCTGCCCTCACCAACTGGGTTTTGTTTCATCTCTTCTAGTTGTCATGCCAAATGCACTATAAGCTCCACCATAGGTTTCAAAATTTGAGATAGTAAACACACTGGTCACTCCAGGAGAGTAGATCTACTCAGATTTGCTCTACACGAGTCCACGTTGAAGTTTGTGATACTCTGACATGCTGGGAAGCCCTTGAAAGTTTTGATATAAAAAGCTTAGTGTCACTTTATATAACTAAAATCGACCGTACCTCAATGACAACTTGTTCGCCTTTCTCCTTTATATTGCATAAGGTTTACGTCGTTGAGTTTTATTTCTGTGTTTGTTTAACGTTCCCTTTGCTCTTATTTCAGTTTCAGTGTATCATTTCATCTTTTTCGACCATGATTGTGGAATGAGCTGTTGCCTAAACATTTGCCAAATTGTTCACCTCCATATTACAAGTACTGTTTGCATTTTTCTTAGTGCCGTCGTTCCTGCTGAACATTAATGTTTCAAGAATTGATTCAAGAAGAGGAAATTGAAAACAACTGTTGCATTAAGGGAAGCTTTGACAATTATTTGGTGAAGCACAGAATATAATGGGAGGATCATCGTTGACCTGTACGGTTTTCCATAAAAGAAAATAAATCTAAACAAGAAATTACTCGAAGTTATGGTAACACGTAAATAGTGTAAAAATTAACCTCTTAGAGCTCTTCCTTAGAAACGGAAGGTAGAGATTCTTGTGGTGCACAGTGTTGCGGCAATACTGAATGACTCTGTGCGAACTCATGCAGCATATGTAAACGCGTCGGGAACCTGTCTAGAACTGTGTATCATGTAACATATGCAATCTGCAGTGGAAAAATTGTGTTCGGTGTTGCCAGATGGATTGCAGTTTAGACAATTAATTTTGAAAATATGCTATTTTCTGCTATGAAGTACTTATAAAAAAGAATGCACAATCTACGTTCCTATATACTGTACAGCTGCTTATACCCTGATATTACTTATTGGTCAAACTGCATGCCTAAATATTAAAAGTGAGCAAACACCGTATGTTGACGTATACCTCCTAATACAGCACTGGTTATATCTGAATCATTTCTGAATAAGTTCGTGCTAGTTCAGCGTCAGGACAGTGGTTGTTCAATCAGTGTTAGTTCAGATTCATATATGGGTCAGATGTTACTTCAGAGTCATGTCAATGTACAGTAAGTTCTGAGTTAGGTCAGAATGTATTTGTTCACCGTCAGATTATATCTGTTTAACTCTTGCATCAGTATTAGTTCAGAATCTGGTCAGAGTTAGTTCTGAATCAGGTTAGTATTGTTTAGAGTCTGATCTGCGTCAAGTCAGTTAGGCCAATATTAGTCCAGAGCCATGTTAGTTTTATTTCAAAGCCATGTTAGGGTTCATAAAAATTCAGGGCAATAGTAGATAAGCCAAATCAGAGTCAGGTGTTAAGACAGTGTTAGCTCAGAGGCAAGTCAGTGTAGCTCAGAGTCGCGTCACCTTAGTACAGGTAAGAAAATGGGTTAATTTTGAGTCGTTAGTGTTAGTTCAAGGTCAGTTCCTTGTTTGTTCTGAGGCAAGTTATGATTAGTTTGGAGCTAAATCAGTGTTACCTCATTCAGATCAGAGTTAGTTAAGTGTAGTGTTACCTCATTCAGATCAGAGTTAGTTAAGTGTAGTGTTACTCATTCAGATCAGAGTTAGTTAAGTGTTAGCTAAGTGTGTCAGTTCAGAGTCAGGTTAGCATTACTTCAGATTAAGGCCAAAGTCTTATTTATTCAGATTCAGAGTAAAGCCATTGTTAGATCAATCAGGCCAATGTTAGTCCAGAGACAGGCTAATGTTAGTGCTGAATTACCTCAGAGTTTAGTGTTAGTGTTAAGTCAGTGTTAGTTCAAAATGATGTTAGTTTTAAATCAGAGTTAGGTCAAAGTCGTGTTAGTTTTAGTTCAGTCAGGCCAAATTCCTGTTAGTTCAGATTCTGGTCATAGTAATATCAGACTTGATACTGTAGGATCAGATCAGTATCATGTTAGTGTGAATTCAGACACGGAGGGGTCTTATTTGTTGGACCAATATTGTGTTAGCCGGGCCAGTGTCATGGTAGTGTTAGAGTTGAGTCAGGTAAAACTCATGTTAGCTGGGAATCAGGCTGATGTCGCGTTACTCAGGCAAATGTCATGTTAAACAGGGCAAAGTCATGTTTCTGTTAGTATGAAGTAAGGCCAGTCTCAAATTAGTTCAGAGTCAAGTCACGGTAATGAAAGTTTGAGTTATATTAGTCAGGCCAAAGCCATGTTAGTAGTAGATCAGAGTCAGGTCTGTGATGGTTCAGAGTCAGAGCAAAGTCGGATCACGCTAGGATCAGTAAAGTTCAGACAAAATTGGTAAGGAAAAAAATGGAGCCCGGGATATCATTGTCGCGGGAAGCAATCACTCCAACCACTGCCTCCACCCGATGCTGCCCCAACAAACTTTTTGAAAGGAATTGTAGAATTGGTCGTCAGTGGACGTGGGAAGGGAGGGAGAAGGGAGGGGAGGATTGGGAAAGGGGAAAAATAGAGAGGGAAGTGGGAGGGACTAGAACAGATGTAGAAATAGGAAACGGAGTAGGGAAAGAGCGGAGGGGGAGGAATGGAGAAGTGAAAGGAAAGAGAGGAAGAAAGAAAGAGAAGAGGTGAGGAGAGGGATAAGGAAGGGAGAGTAGAAAACAGAGAAAGATAAGGGAAGTGAAATATGGGGAAAAAGGAGAAGAGGGAAACAGTAGAGCATAGAGTAGGGGCGGCAGAGAAAGGCTTTGCCAGGGCAGGAGCGCGCGCGCGCTTGCGTGCGTGCGTGTATGTGTGTGTGTGTGTGTGTGTGTGTGTGTGTGTGTGTGTGTGTGTGTGTGTGTGTGTGTGTGTGTGTGTGTGTGTGTTTTAGACACAAAATCATTGATGGATCACCAGATACAAACTGATTTTTATTGTCCGATTTAGTGACTGCTCACTTAAGGTGTGTGTGTGTCAGTGTATAGTCCGATTTAGTGACTGCTCACTTAAGGTGTGTGTGTGTCAGTGTATAGTCCGATTTAGTGACTGTTCACTTAAGGTCTGTGTGTGTGTCAGTGTATAGTCCGATTTAGTGACTGTTCACTTAAGGTGTGTGTATCAGTGTATAGTCCGATTTAGTGACGGCTCACTTAAGGTGTGTGTATCAGTGTATAGTCCGATTTAGTGACTGCTCACTTAAGGTGTGTGTGTGTGTCAGTGTATAGTCCGATTTAGTGACTGCTCACTTAAGGTCTGTGTGTCAGTGTATATATCTATATCTACTTAAGGTGTGTGTGTGTGTCAGTGTATAGTCCGATTTAGTGACTGCTCACTTAAGGTCTGTGTGTCAGTGTATATATCTATATCTATCTATCTATCTATCTATATATATATATATATATATATATATATATATATATATATATATATATATATATATATATCCCAAAAGTTCAGTGTCAGAGTGCGCCAGTACGATGTGCTAAGTATATGTGCTTATTGCTGAAGACTGATACGTATTAATATATGAATTAAAGATGACTAAAAGATTATACAGTATTTCTACAAGTAAACGTTAACATGCTGAATATGACCTCCTTTGCAGTGAAGATCCTTGTTAATGCCTCCTGGAAAGTTCTTGATTATTCTTTTGTGTGTGCACCCTCAATGTCTGCGGTCATAGTTTTACCTGATACCCATTTATTTTGGTGGGAGCACGAGTGATAAATGGGGCGCCTACGACCACCAACTGATGTGCGTGTTGTACTATGATTAGGTTACTTGACTCTGCGCATCTAGCCAGATGTCTTGTAGCCCAGGAAACCACGTACTGTCTATTTTATATTGTTTGTAACCATATACCCAGCTAGACTCCTGGTGGTGTAGTGGGTTTATGCACTCCAACCGGATGTGACCCATGAAGATTTACATTCAAGTGCTGGTTCCGATTTATTGCTTAAAAAATTCCACTCATCGGTTAGTAAGAGTTAACTGTTACTTCCAGTCCTTCATTTATGCAACAGGTCAACTCTGGAACTGTCTCCCTTTGTATTTCATACTTCCTGTGATCTCCAGTCTTTCAAGCGCTGTGTGTCCAAGCATCTCGAGATGAACGGATCTTGAATTTAGCTGTATTCTGTATTGTTTTTGTTTTTTTCTTGGAAGGAACGGTTTGCGGGCTCCTGGCCTTTGGTTCCTTCTTCTATCTATCTATCTATTGCCAGACGCCTCAATCCCGTTTGGGGTGGCCACAAACAAATCGCCTCCAAGTCGCCCTGTCCCCCGCCATTTCACTGCCCCGCTCAGATGCCTGGACTGACAGGCCGAGTTTTGAGCCCAGAAGCTCCTGGCTGCGCGATGATGCACTAGATTATAGAGACAGAAAGATCAGTATATGAATAGCGAACTGTCCCTTTCTCCTTGGAAAATGTTGCGATACGGTAAATCACGTTTTATATTTGTGATGACAGTAGTGATGCAGGGTTATGTATCACCAATTTTTTTTTAGTATTACATTCAGCGACCTTCACTCTGTGCCGAAATCAACACCAGATTGGAAAAAAAAAAAAAAACCACTCGTGTCTTCGTCAATTAGCCACAGAGAAAACAAGAAGCGGTGTCAAGGCACAGCAAACCTGCCATTTTAGTGCTTACGTAGGGTATAAAAACAACAGGATATCTAGTCAAAGATGTCACATATCAAATTTGGAGTAAATCGGGATAACATTGACGATTTTATGCCCATTTGAAATTTTAGGCCCGACCCACCTGACATTGACCTCCCTACCACTAACTGGGGGGAGGGGGTGACCTCCCCTGATGTAATGAGGCATGTTATAGGATGCAGACTTCAAAGATGCATATTTAGGTTTTGGTTTCATGTCGTTATGACGAATTTGAAAGGAGTTATGGCGAAAAAAAAACTATTTTTTTTTTTACGTTTTCTTGGGCCTACAGTCTAGGCCTTGGCCCAATTTGGCCCAAAATTTGATCAGGCGATAAGAAGGTCATAGCACATCATCCCTGTAATTTTAGTCAAAGTCGCACCAGTAGTTTTCCGGTAAAGTTGTTATCAGAGAGAGAGACAAACAAACAGACAAACCGAGTGAAAACAAAACCCGTCCCTGCGCCTCTGCGGGGCAGGGACGGGTAAAAAAGTTATGTTCAATATACACGCATTTAGAATTAGCTATATATTTTGGCTATCCCGTGTGATTTTGTGTGTGTGTGTGTGTGTGTGTGTGTGTGTGTGTGTGTGTGTGTGTGTAGTTTAGCGGCAGTTTGTGTCAAGCATATTTGTGGATACACATTGTTACAAGCTGCGACACAACATACACGCGTTGTACATAAAATCCTTAATCCCCCCTATGCGTTTATAATTGATATGGTACAGATAATACTTTTGTCCTCTTTACTTCTCTGCCTGTGCTTCTCTTTAGTTCCTTTAAATTATGCTTGCTTCTCTGCCCCCCCTCAAATACATAAAACATTCAACTCACCTTATATTACAATAAGTTCGAGAAACTATCAAATACGCGAAAAAAATTAACAATCTTGGGCTGACATACGCCAGCATGACATTACATATTTATTTCTGCAAAGCTGTGCCCTATTTTCTGAGTTTTCTTACTTTTCTTGAAAAGTTTCTGGTCGACCAAATGTTTATGCCCTTGTTGTTCCGCCGCGCTCTTGAGTGGTAATCACAAATCAAGGCTGGTTAAAAACTCCCCGGGTAGTTTTACCAACAAAAGTCGCGTCATCTCTCGTACGTTTCTCCTCGTGGATGTTTAGAAATTAGTTGCTTGAATCCGAGGCATCCGGCGCATATGACACTAATCTGTGGCAAAATATATCATCGCAGTCGATTGTTACGGATTAAAGAGGGTGATTGTCAGGTCCATGGTGATAAAAGCAGAACAGGCGACATAAATTTGTTGTTGACTGTACAACACACTGACTGGTTTCTCTCTGAATTTTGATCATTCTATGGGCTCCAGTCTGTGTAAGAGACAACTAAGTATAACAAATACGAGGCGATCCTAAGAGCGTTGACCGTTCAGACCGATGATCTGATAATTCTGTTCTTGATGTCACCTGTCGATTTTACTTTTTTTTTTTTTTTCTTTCTAGTACAGAAGTTCATTAAAACTTTATCTAACCTCTCCAGTTCGACGACACTGTATCCACTTTTTTTTTTTTTTTTTTTTCAATGTGTCCGACTTTGGGCATAGGCTTCACAGCCTGTTCCCAAGGCCCAGCAATCCTCCTACATACCATACACCTCCATATGTCGCCAGTTCGGTGCTAACACCCGCCGTTCAAAATTAATACATGTTAGGGCTGATTCATACCGAACTGGTGTATTGGTATTAGCGTAGGTATATTTACATGTCGGCGGTCGTCTGGTAGATCAGCAAAGTCTTCTTTATGAAAGTCAGATCCTTAAACTGTTCCCTGTCCTAGCTGGGATCGAACCTGGGTTCATCAGGACTGCATGCCACCTCTCTACCGATTCAACCACCGCCTCCCTGCAGATAATCGCCTAGATATAGCAAGGAAAAACGATAGATAGGTTTTGGTGTCAAGTGGTTAATGAACAACATTCGCTCAAATACCATTTATTAATTTTAAAACAGCTTGGCTCTACAGTCACTTTTTTCCCCTTAAACACAGAGTGAAATTTACTACGTCTGGAATAAACTGTCATTGAAACACTACCGATGTTGAGCGTATCCGCCCAACAAACCATCATCAACATCACTGCTCGCTTTCCCATCCAAAATAATGAAATTCATTTCTTTATTTATTCAGGAATATTAAACTCCACGTTCCTTTCTCTGGGCCTCAACATAGGTTTTATTCTCGGCACTCATACTGTAATGGCTGAGGCTAGAAGGCAAAAGAATGGAATCCCAAAACTCTCCATTAAGTAAGATTGCATGACAGGAGATAACCAACTCGCTCGGCTGTGCTAATAATTGATTAGATTTTGAGGCTAGTAACTCAGAGGCAAAGCTGATGACTTACGACTGCACCAGGGAAATTCCAAGGTCGATTTCAGCCACGAATTACTGGTCAGGAGTGAACAACTGATGGTAAGACCACAGGGAACAGAGTCAGAAACTGAACTTCGGTACACTTCTTCAGACTGGGGTTCTCGTTTGTATTTTTTTTTTTTTTAGCTTCCGCCTGACTATTTTATTCAGCTCTAAGAAGACATTTCAGAACGGAGAAGTTTAATGGCATTTGCTTGAACTCCCACGCTGCGGAAAAAAAAAAAAATCCCCGTAAGAAGTGAAATAACTTTGACTGGACGAGGCAAAAATAAATGTCAGAAGTCCTTATCATGGTGAAGGGTTAAAAATCGTCTTCCCTGATATTGTGATCTGCAAGCCCAACAGAAATCTGTTAGCTACTCCCGTTGAATTTTAAGTGTCATACTTGCGGGGGGGGAAGGGGTGTTAAAGGATGGAGGGTATTGGTGATGTGCGTTTCGGGCTTGTCTGGTGTGTATCTGAGGTGCGTGTGGTGTGCATCTAGGATATATCTGGGGCGGGTCTGAGAGATGAGTCCAAAGGCAAGGAATATCTTTGAGAAGGCTGGTTGATACGATTAGGACAGGTGCGGCGATTAACGATGTGCTTTTTGTTTGTCAGCTTTATACATGCTGCCCCTAGATTATCTTATTCAACTAACGACAGCCCTATTTCAAACTTAAGAGAGTTATATCTACCTTCTTCGGTTCGCCCTAGCACTTGTCAGCACTGGCGGTATGGAATCGGTGCCTATCTAATGACATGCAAAGGTGTTGTCATCGCTGTTCCATTATTTACGATGGATTACACACTTGCCCAGCAGATGTGTTAAGATGTGCACACCAACTGTGGCGTGTTTGAAAAGAGAGAATAATTATGTCGAATTACAGGCGCGATCGTCGCCATCCACTTTTGTCTCAATCGATTCCTCTCCATCTGTTGTCTAGGCACCAGGCCTGGCCATGTTATAGGCTTGTAGTTTATTTAACATGCCTATACTCTCTCTCTCTCTCTCTTCTCTCTTCTCTCTCTCTCTCCCTCTTGGTAGCAGGATAATCTATAGAAGTCTTTGTATAACGGGGTTTTCTTGGTGGAGTGATTGAGATAGACTGACTGTTGTTTGTCAGAGCTAAACCCTATGCCCAGCTATGACCTAGATGTCAATTTTAATGCCCAAGTTGTGTATGCTTCTTGTATAACACAATAAACACTGCGACAGGACAATCTCTTTGGCATATGTTTGTTTATAAATATTTTGCAAGGGTGTATGTACTACCTGCTGGGGCTTGGGAGAAATTTTGGCCTGACAATGAATTTCATATTCTACGATTATACTCACGTTTTGATATACAAAATACTTATATTTTAATGAGTAAATGAAGAGAAAAGGAAGGAAAGCTAAAACGAAGATAAAATTAAAGGAAGGGAGATAAACAAGGGACATATGAATGAGAATAGAAGGCAAAGGCAAGAAGTAAGAATAAATAGAGAAAGCAATAGGAATGAAAAAGGGGAGATTAACAGGGTTGAAAAAGAGAAAGAAAAGAGTAGGGAAATAAGAGGCTGAAAAAGAAGAAGATAGACAAAACTGGGGATATTTGACGAAGAAAAAGAGAAAACGTTCACTGAACGAATACACTGCTTTTGAAACACGCATGTACGCGTTATACAGGGATATGAAAAATCGATGTAATCAGGTTGGCGATTATACTTTTTATAGTGAAAAAAAAAAAATAAAAAAATCAAGCAACATATACTTGCGTGATCACTATCTGCAGGCGTGGGAACGGCGTGAAGGAGGAATTTGCTACGGAGGGTAAATCCTGCACTGCCCGCTAAATGTGGCGTCGCACTGAGCGTTAAAAACGGCTAACGTGTTGGCCGTTTTTGCGACAGCGACCATCAGTCACCTGGTTTTCCCCTGCTGCGAGAAATGGAAAACAGTTTAGAATCATGATTCGTTGCTGAGATTAATGCACAAATGATTTTATTATTACACCGGCTCCTTGCAGAGCGAGAGCGGATACCGTTTTTTCAGTGTGTGTGTGTGTGTGTGTGTGTGTGTGTGTGTGTGTGTGTGTGTGTGTGTTTAAAAAAATGACTGAAGCAGAATTTACCCGACTTCAATCAGGCTTAGTGGAAGTGAGGATGAACCGCCATAATAGTATCCTATTGTTTCTTGGAACAATAGTTTTGTCAAGGTCACAGGGCTAGGCCAAAGGTTGAGCTAGCAAATTTCTACTAAACTTTAGGAGATGGTTGGAGGTAGGGTATGATAGAAGTGATTCAGTTTTGAGAACAATCAGTCAAAGGTCAAGGTCACATGGCAAGCTCAAAGTTCGTCCCCTGTGAGTGTTTGCTAACAACATAACCCAAACAATATCCACCCGGTTTTGGAAAATTTGTTGCAAGGGTTAACTGTTAACCAAGGGGTAAATCTATTGTTTTCGAGTACAATAGTTCAAATGTCAACATCAGCTTAAAAACAGTTTGATATGTACACCAAACACTGGGAAACGGTTGAGGGTCAGGGGGGAAAACGGGGATTCAGTTTTTAGAACAATCAGTCAGACATCAAGGTCGCAGGGCAAGGTCAACGTTCGACCCATACGAGTTTATAAAATATCTCTTACATTTTCAGTTAATTTAAGCCAGATTTGGTGAAATAGTTGAGAGTCGGTCAAGGAATAAAGCTATTTTTTTTTTTCTTTAGCAGAATAGGTTAAAGGTCAAGGTCAAAAGTAAAGGTCAACTTGAATCATTCTAAACCAATTTGCACCAAACTTTGCGAAAACGGTAAAGGGGATGAGGGAACAACAAAGCAATTCATCTCGAGGACAATCAGTTCAAGGTCAAGGTCACAGGGTAAGGTCAAGGTCAAAGTTAAAAAAAAAAATCGAAGTCCAAGGTCACTGGACAAAGTCAATTTAAACAATTCTGATCCGATTTGAACCAAAGTTGATGGACGGGTAAAGAGTTTGGCAAAAATCAAGGAATTCGATTTTGGAAGCAATCTGTCGAAGGTACAGTGATAGTTTAAGGGAAAATAAAATACTCAGCCCTTGGAAGTCGAAGGACGAGGGTGTTGCATTCCCTGCGAGCTCCGCTGGTTTAGTGATTGACGGAATCAGCCACTGCCTGACTCTGGTGCACTGATGACCGATTTATTGAGAGGCCATTTCAGTGAATGACTGCTTACTGACTGAGTGATTATTTGACTGATGAATGATGAATGACTGACCGACTGTTGATAAACAGATTGGCTCAGTGATTAACCGGTTCACTGATTAACCAACTGACCGACTGAATGAGTGATCGACTGAAAGATGTATTGGCTAACTGAATTATTCATTGATCGACTGACTGGCTGATGCATGAATTAACATTATGCATCATCTGGCTAAATGACATCCTGTCTTACTGCTGAATGGCTGATTGATCCTTCAAGGAACTTGTGCATTGATGACTGCATGACCTACTTAATGAGTGATTGACTGGCTGATCCATGGACTGACCTATGTATTAAGTGACTGAATGCCTGATTGTTTCGCGAAGCAAACGGGTTTTGTGTGTGTGTGTGTGTGTGTGTGTGTGTGTGTGTGTGTGTTTCACAAAAGAACTCAGAAGTCGTCAAACAGATTTTTGTCGAACATGGTGAAAGGGTTGAGAGATACATCGTGAGGAAACCTATAATTTTTTTTAGAACAACAGAGAAAAGGCCAAGGCTGTGGGACTAAGTCAAACGCTGATCTAGCAAAATCAGCGTAAAGATTTTTTTTTTTCCAACTTCAGAAAGAAATGGCTGAGGGTAAAGTAAGGCTAAAGTAACTCGATTTTGCGAACAATAAAAAATGGCCGTTAAAGGGCTTAGGTCAAAGTTACACATAAGTGCATGTTCGCTAGCAAAATAACTCAAACACATTTTGTCCAATTTGGAGCAAACATAATGGAGTGGTTAAGGGCAGGTCAAGGAGTAAACCTGTTGTTTATGAAATTAGGTGAGATTTAAGGTCAACTTCAAGTTTTTAACCGGTTTACACCAATCTTTGGGAACAGATGAATAAAGAGATCCCTATATTGAGAACAAGCAGTCCAGGGTCAAAGTTCGACTCAGGTGTTTAGGAGTGAACAAAATAACTAACACAGTTATGATATGATCTGGATCAAGCTTGGTGGACGGATGAGTTAAAGACCAACTAAGTGTGTGACCTACTGTTTTTGAGAGGTAAAAGTTCAAAGGCATACGGCAAAGTCAACTTAAAGATCATTTATCTAATGTGGACTAGACTTTAGGGATGAGTTCATGTTAATACAAGTGATAGGAAACTCGATGTAGGAGAATAATGAATAAAAAAATCAAAGTTACTGTGTAAGGTCATATTTCATGACTGCTGGACAAAGTCAGTTCAGACAATTTTGGTCTGATGTGAACTCAAGATGGTGGAAAGGTTCAGGGTTACGCAAGAATGAAATAATCTGAATTTGTGAATCTGCCGAAGGTCTGGGTCACAGGGCAAAGACATATTCAGCCCAGGGATCAGTTGCTGGATGCGGGTGTTGCACTTGTTTAGTGTTCCTTTTAGTTGAAATTGTAATTGCTGATAATAATATTCCGTTACAGCATAAACATATTTAAAGTAAAACTACTCTTCACATAAATTCTTTTTCATTTGAATTACTTTAAAAAATTCTGGCAATATAAATTAACTGATCTGACTCTCCGATGATCAGTCACAGAAATTATTTGTTAAAAACCACCTGCTTATAATGAATTCATTAACTACTGCCGTTTTGAAGCTTCTACGCTTGCCTCTCGTGCTTTAGCAATTCCGGAACGATAAGACAGTCAATCAGAACTTTTTTTGTTTCATTTATCTATAATGTACGCCGTTGCCTTCTCTTCATTATTGTTTAGGCTGTGCGCAAGCAAAGCCTGCAAGAGTGGCGAGTACTCCACTTTCCTACCAGTTTCAAATGGTAAAAACAGCTAACATGTTGGCCAAAAATCCCCAGTGTTACGACCCCTTAAATAAGGCAGTCAGGGATGTTGGTAGCACTGTTCGTTACTCACCACACATGACACACGCCTGCTTCATTTACGAAGCAGACGACATTTTTAAAATTATGTAAGGGGTTTCAACACATTTACAGTGAAAGAAAAGCATTCGGGAGCAGAATGCTAATCACCCGCCAGAATATGCTGTTGGCCAAGTCCAAGATTCAGGCCATATCTTGATATGCTGTAGGTTTCATGTTGAAAGCTCAAGCTGTTCATGAAAAATAATGGCGTTAAAGGCGGACGACAAAAACTAGTTGACCTTTGGCAGCAGTTTTGGTGACCTTGACCTTGACCCTGAGTGCCCATTTTCGAACTCAGCCAAGATTTTGGCCATATCTTGATACCTTGAAGGCCGTTCATGAGATATAATGGTACCAAAGGCGGCCGATAAAAACTAGTTGACCTTTGGGAACCATTTTGGTGACCCTGACCCTGACCCCGAGTGCCCATTTTCGAACTCGGCCAAGATTTTGGTCATATCTTGATACCCTGAAGTTTTCATGTTGATAGCTCAAACCGTTCATGAGATATAATGGGAACAGATACACACACACACACACACACACACACACACACACACACACACACAGGCAAAAACATTATAGCTCCGCCATCTAAAGGTGGGCGATAATTACTGTACTGTACCCCATTAACTGTGCATAGAGCTCTGCACTAGTGCCAAGGGAGATACCAAAACAATAATGTATCGGCGTCACTTGTTGGCCATTAGTAACAGGGGCGTTCCTAGAGTATTTGGCACCCGGGGTGGACGTATCCACTGGCACCCCCTACCTCCCAGAGATGAATAATATTCAAATGAAAGACTGACATTTATTAAGTTTATAATTAAGCTTATCAAATGCGTTTGTAAATTTTGTTCATATACCGAATGTTTTGCTGATTATGCATGCATGTAATTAACGACATTCTGAATATAATCACAGACTTGAAAATAACAAGGAAAATATGTAAAAAAAAAAGTTTCTCAGCAGTCAACTTTCCATCTCACCCGAAAACGAAGAAGGAGGAGGAGGAGGAGGAGGAGGAGAAGGAGGAGGGGGAGGAGGAGAACAAGATGAAATAGAACTATAATAAAAGTAGAAAAAAAATAAAAAATAAAAAGAAGAAGAAGAAGAAGAAGAAGAAGAGGAGGAGGAGGAGGAAGTAGAGGAAGAATCACGCTTAGTTACCAGATCACTTTCAAACTTTCTGTCTTCGAGCTTTAACCTCCGCAAAGTTATCAATTACATCTTGAAAATTAATTTTCTTAGCATACTCATACTCGATCGAGAGCGAAGACGCTCATGTATGAGTGTTAGTAATTTTTGATTAGCTTCATTTTAGAAAAAAAAAAACCTTTCACATGAAACAACGGACACACAGATAGCCAAAACAAACTTTAAGCACAATGAGAAACTAGACAGAGTTTCCATAAAATCTCATTTCACTATAAATTCTAAAAACTGCAAGGTTGTTCACGTCGTGGTTTCATCGAAGTTAATTTTGGCAGCTTTCATGTGCCTCTGAAGTCGTCCAATTTCTACCTTGATGTCTTCATCACAGAACTCGTCAAAGATGTTGCTCAATTTTGGAATAAACCTCTTGGGTTCTTCTTCATTTGCAACAACCAAAGAGTTTGGCTGAATAACAGCGAATATAGAGAATTATTTTTGTCAATAGCCTTAGTAAGTGTATCTGATTAATGATAGAACCTGTCTATGCATTCAAACATAGCCTTTTTCACTTCCTCTGGCTGTGTGAGTCCAGAATTTTTTGCCATCCCTTCTGACATTTTTTGTGTACTTTATCCCCCCTTTTCTTTCCATGGAAATGCCCATTTCCTCACACTTTGTACTTGCATAATAGATGGTCTTCTCCACAGTATCATTCCACTGAGCTTGAAAAAGTACCGTAGTTTTAAATCTCTGAGTTTCACAGTGCACTTTTCAAGGCTGATTCCTATTGTCTGTAAATATTTCTGTGTGAGATCAAATTCTTCCAAGACTTCACACAACAAAGAAAGGTTACTTAAAAAAGAAAAATCACATACAGCAGACAGTAAAATATGAACTGATCTTTTTGTAGGTACATTTTTCTTTGGATCACACAATGATTCAAGGGCGGAGATCAACTTTTCAAAATTCACTTTCAGTGGCTTCACAGTATCGTGATGAGCACTTCACCCAGTTTGGGAAAGTTTTTTAACTGTTTGATCCATGTTCTCCAACAACACTTCCCATCGATGAGCTGAGACTGAAAAGAAGGAATAAATTCTTTCCAAGGTTCCAACGAAAGTCACACTTGAAGCCATGCTCCCAAATGAGCGCACCCCACAAAGATTTAGGGAATGATTTGCACAACGCACAAATAAAGCTTTTAAATTCATTTCTTTGATATTTATCTGAACATCACCATGAATTCAAGCCATTTTGGCAGCATTATCATAGCCTTGACTTCGACAAATGCCTAAGTCTTGGCCAACATTCTTTAAATGATTCAGGATATCTTCAGTGAGCTTAGCAACAGTTTTTAGCAATAGAGAAAAGCCCAAGAACGACACTCTTACCTCAACTGTGTCATCCTCAGTGTGGACAAAGCTTATCACTTCAGACATCTGATCAGCATGGGAAATGTCAGGAGTTCTGTCAAAAAGAATTCCTAAATACTTCGATTTCTTGATATCAGCCACTATTTTTTTCTTTAAAATGATTCCCCAGAAGACAGATGAACTCATTCAAAACCCAAGGAAGTAAGTAAGAGGCCATTCTCCTCCAAGGTGGAATAACATGTTTAACCCTCACAATTCGTTCTTTTAAAACAGGATCTTAATTTGATAGCAGCTCCACCAGTTCCAGGAAATTGTCCCTGTGTTTCTTGATGAGATGTCCTCCTTGTGACCACGAACAGGAAGGTTCTGTTGAGCAAGAAACATTGTAATGTTAAGGAGACGATGTAGAATTTCCCTCAATTTCTTTTTCTCGTTGTCAATTGCTGTTTGATAAATTTGGTCAACAGTTTTTTAAGTTTCAACTCAATTGCCAAGGTCTTCCATTTCTCCAGTCAGGATAAGTTTTCCATGGTAGACTCATGGTCAGATATCTTTGAGTTTAGTTTCCATCATGCTTGAAACCCAGTGACAAAGTTGGATGTCCCAATTTCTTTGTCATCATCAGCAAACAGCCTGCTGCAAAAAACAAAACAAACATTATTTTAAAATGGGGAGTAAATCATCCAGGACCTTAAAACTTCGCACCATTTGGCAGTGCCTTATAGAACCATGCATTTGTCAACTGACAAAAGTCCCCTTTTAATTTATCTCCCTGTCTGTGATTTGCACGAAATGGTCCATCCTTATTTTGGAAAGCTTCGCTTCCTCCTTTGACAATAGCTTATCTACTCTTAAGTCATCTGGAACAGGAATTGGCCAAAAAAATATATCAGAATACATTAACAGTTCTTCAGTCTCTTCTTATTTATTAGACTCATGTTCTTTCTCTTGTTGATGTCTACGTCTGGTAGTATCTTATTCCTCTTCATCAGTTCCACTACTCTCGGAATCTGAAGAGGACTTATCATCTTCCATTCCTTCATCCCTTTCAATCAAATATCCTGTTAAGAATGTGTCCTTCAGATGCCTTTCTGATGCATCAGGTTCTTCCCTTATAGCACTTGATGTTGAAGGTGTCATATACTTCAAAACTGAGCCAGACATTCCTTTAGTTGATTGTTCCCTTGCTATCTTTGTTTTTCTTAGCTGAGAGGCACTGGGGCGATTTTGCTTCATAATGCTGGTCTACTGTGGTCCTCTCCCTTTCTCCTGAAAAAAGATTATATATATATATATATATATATATATATACTGTATATATATTTGAACTGAAACCCTCCAAGGAGGGAGAAATAGTGAGGACATTACTGAGGCTTGGTGATGCCACAGCCCAAAATGTGAGTTGCTAAAATATGAGTAGTGTGGTCAGTGCTTGTTGAATGTTAATTTACTGTTTAGTGACTAAGAGTTGTCACCATTCAGTTCCCTTCAAGCATCAAGTACACCTGGTGGTCACATGTTGACCCTATGGTTCCATGTATATGACGAAGTAATTCGTTGTCAGGCCTTATTATAGGAATCATTTTGACACTAAATCAATTATATGGTTTTACTGAATGACATTTTATAGTTGATTTATCATGTCACCTTCATAACCGATCAGATCTTGATTTTGAAACCCAGGCCTTTCAGGTCAAAACGTTTCTGTTATCATAAGTACGGCTGTACCGATTTTCAGGCCGTCGTCCACAACTGCACCAAATTTCGATGTCTTATAAACTGGATGCATGGCATATATGGTGGCAGCGAAAGTAAAATGTCTAAAGAGGTGACACTTGCGAGTAAATGCATGACGTTTCCAGAAATTGCTTTTCGTATGCAGTAGTATCCTCTACAAGGCTAAACACAAGATTCGAGTTCTCGTAAATGATTAACAGACTAACTGTTACGTTCGACTAGATGTCGCCCAGTAGCCTACCGTAACCGCGTTTGAAGCGGCACAAAACTCGTCCTTTTTCTGGGATTGGTTGCTTTGCGGTCTGATGTTCCATGATTGTTTTCAAATGGAGGTGAGGCAATCTTTTGAACTTTGGGGGACTATAAAATGTTTCTATATGTCTAAATAAAAGAATTAAGGAAGTGTGTGGTGATACCCTACCGAAGAAAATGCATAACAAATTTCAGGACATTCGGTCTAGAAATGAAGTCGTCAGGCCGTGGTAACAAGTGTTGGTAAGAACAAGAAGAGAAAACCGAAAGGAAAACCATTTGAGGAATGCAAAAATTACGTAACAATATGGGTAAGGTGTCACTGGCAAAGTAAATCACTGAGAAAGAGTTGTAACGAAATCTTTTTAGCCAGGGAGAACAAAAATCAAACAACAAAAGGTGAGGAGTGTGTGAAAAGGCAGAACACAAAAGAATTCCTGGCCAATCATGTTATGGTGAGATCTCGGTGTAGGAAATGTGCCCCTGCTGTAAAAATGTTGGCAAGCCTGATTGGTATGGCTTTATACTCTCTCTCTCTCTCTCTCTCTCTCTTTGCTTCTTTTTGATCTTCTATCCCCTTTCCACTCTCTCGTCAGCCATAGCGATATAGTGATACAACTTCATGTTTGATAGGGAAAGAGAGAGATATCTACCAATACAATGGCTGCTGTTGATAGCGGTGCGTGTGTGTGTGTGTGTGTGTGTGTGTGTTGACAGACCCTTGAGCGTATATATGCCTGTGTGAGCAAACGTGTGTGCGTGCTTGAGTGCTTGTATATGCGACTTGGTGTTTGTGTGTGTGTGTGTGTGTGTGTGTGTGTGTGTGTGTGTGTGTGTAAACTGACAATTGCTGAAAGCAGTGGGTCTGCTCGTTCTTACACCAGATAACAATTGAATGTATATATCTGTGAGTGTGTGTGTGTCTGTGTGCATATCTGCCCATATGTGTGTGTTATCGTGTAGGTGTAGGCAATATACGGTCTCCCGATACGGATACTGTCCCATTCTTTGCTGCGTCGCTCTGGGAATAATGGAAACGAAAAAGTAGGTTACCCCAAACGGACCAACCCTCTCTTTTCCAACTTTTTTTTCCCTGTGTCCAGTGAAACATCGCGCCCGGTCGTTGGGAGGTTTATGGCTCTCTGCTCGAGGGAGGGTTTGTGTCGGATAAACAAAACACGAATTCAATCACAAAAATGCACAATAGAGTAGGTGGCAGGGGTGGGAGGGGCTCTGGAATGGGGTAGAGATGGGAGGTAAAAAATGAAGAAGGGAGAGGAGGCGGGGAAACGGGGACAGTCAGAGGAAAGGGAAACATAGAAGACGGGAGAGGAAAGGGGTAGAAAGGGGGAAGAGAAGAGAGGTAGGAAGCTAGGATGAGATGGAGGAAAGGGGGTGAAAAACGATAGAGACAGAGAATGGGAAATGGAGGGAGGTAAAAAGGGAGGGGAGAGAGATAGACAGGGGGAAGAGAGGCAAAAAGAGGTAGAGGAGGGAAGTAGTGAAGGAAGGGAAGTAGTAAGGGAGATGTGCACATAGAATAAGATGATGAAAGGGAAGTATAAAAGAAGCGTGTGAAAAAGAGGTAGGGTGAGGGCAAGGAATGGAAGGAATGGGAGGGAGAGGAGAGAAGTAAGGAAAGGGGAGGGCTGACAGGTAGAAAGCGGGAAGGAGAAGGACGTAAAAGTACACTATGGTCTAGCGAGGGAAATGGATAGGAGGGGAGGGAGTCAGGAAGGGATGAGTGGGAGTGAGGGTGGTGGAAGTGAGAAGTGAGAGGAAAGGACAACAGAGGAAAGGGATCGAGGTACCGATAAAAATGGAGAGGGAAATGAATGTTCGTTATGAAGGAGTGGGGGAGGATGGAGGCAGAAAAAGAGGAGGTAAGAGGTCTTGGAGGTAGAATCTCGGGGAGGGAGGGAGAAGCAGAGAGGGAAATAGGAAAGGGGTTGTGTAGTAGAAATGGGGGAGGAAGGCAAATGTGACCTCGTACACATACAGTTCCTCTCTCTCTCTCTCTCTCTCTCTCCAAGTACACAGTATGAAGGATGATTTTTGTATACAGCGATGGCAACGATAAGAAGTGGAACTATTCTCTCTCTCTCTCATATCAAAGTTGCCTTACTTTATTTTACCACTACTGGGTCAGGAGAGATCTGTGTCAAGATATCTTTCCGGCAATGGGTTTCATGTTTGGGGGGGGGATTTCTCTCTCTCTCTCTCTCTCTCCGCAGGAATAACCAGCGTTTAAACAGAAATGCTATAGGTTAGAATAACGTAAACAAGACATGACTGTATTCAAGAAGGCACCAAAGAACGTGCAGTATAGTATGAAAAGCAAAAGATGATCAGTGGAAGAACATAATTGTCTGATATAATAAAAATGAATCTCACTTCTTACACAAATGAACCGTCTGTGGCTCCTGTCAGTTGAATACGATTTAATTTTGTTAAACTGAAAATAAATTGTTAACGTTGTCCGGATTCTGAGAGGATATTGTAACGCATATTAGCCCCATCATTACGAGAGCTCTCTTAAACAAATAAAAATTGTCGAATGGTGCTTGTAGTAAAAATCAGAAGGTAGTATAGAATTGCAGAACGAAAACACACACTATAAGAAAAAAATGGTGCAAAACAATACGGTGTGAAGGTCAAAACAAACAGCCTCCTAAAATACCCTACGCTTCCCCAGACTGCACCACGAAAATATATAACACTACCAAAAGAACAGTTTATCTTCCGTGAGTATTTCGTTACTTAGCTTCACGTAAAAATAATCACTAAATCTTTTTTTTTCTTTTGATGATCATCATATTCTTCATCTTAAGTTCATCTCCATCATATCTCACTTCATCGTGTTCTTTAGGTTATTTATATCACCATCATATTCATTTACTCACATTTCTATTCTTCACTGTCGTCGTCTTCTTCAGCACTATCATCACCTCTTGTCACCCTTTTCACTCAGCCTTCATGATGAATACGATGGTGATTAGAGTTGTACTTTATCACATACACACACACACACACACACACACACACACACACACACACACACACACACACACAAAACCATTTTCTTTACACCAGGAAGGAGGCTGTCTCAAAAACAAGCCGCGCAGATCTGTGATGTGCACCTATTTCGATGTTACTATTGTCAAATTTTAATATGCTTAGGAGAAACATACGGTCCCATAGTGAGGTGCAGTGTTCAGTCATCATTACATTACAACAGAATCAGTAAAATGTCATATATACTGTTTTATTATTATTTTGTTAACACCAGATGATATAACCTAGCAGCTCTCTGCCATAGTGGAGGGGTTTCTGTGTGTTTCCAACCCACATAGTCTTGCTTACTTTATCTAAGCTGAATAAAATCGTCTTAACTGAGCCAGTATGTAAGGGTATAAGATGTTACAGAATATGTATGTAACTCCTACATCCCTTGACTACCTTTACTAAATCAAATAACTTTACCTGAAGTGAGAGCATCATAAAATAACAAAGACGTTCTGGGTTAAATAAGTTGAATAGAAGAGTCTTGTTATAAACACACAAGAAGCCAAACCTACCAAAGAAGAGTAAAACAGTAAACGGAGGCAAATAAGTTCATAAGTCAGGCAAAAAGAAGAAAGCACTATAAGCGGAAAAAATACAGAACAAAAGCAGGGCAGGGAAGCGGCCGAGATATAACTTTTTACGCAGCCAGGCAAAACACTCCCGTCCCAGCCATGAGCACAGCCATTTTTTCAGTTTCACCTGAGCCACAAACCCGCCTTGACAGACAGAAGGCAAGCGAGAGAGAGAGAGAGAGAGAGAGAGAGAGAGAGAGACTAGGATGAAAAGATAGCTGAAGGGATGCAAGTAGACAGGGACGGAGAGAGGGGGATGTTAGAAGTAGAGAGAGAGAGAGAGAGAGAGAGAGAGAGAGAGCCATTGTACACAGTGCCAGCCTCCCTGCATCCCTGGCACTATATGTTACCTTCGCTGATTTACTCTCTCTCCATTATCCTCCCCTCCCGTCGCATCTCCTCCCTTTCCCCCCTCATCCCTTCCCTCACTCCTCCTTTCTCCTCTAACTCCTCCCTTTCCTACCCCTCCACTCCCGTTGCCTCTCCGTCCTTCCCTCTTCTCTTTCCCCCCACTCTATACTTTCCGCCCCCTCCCTCCTCCCTTATCTTTTTCCGTGCCCTGGCTCCCCTTCTCCTCCCAACCTTTCTTCTCCCTTCCCTACGCATCCCTTCCTTCTCTGCACCCATCCTCCTTCATCCCTTCCTTGTCTCCTTCCTTCCTTCTTCCTTCCTTCCTTCCTATCTGTTCCCTTCTCCCTTTATCCCTTACACCTTCCTTTTGTTCTCCGATCGTCCCTCTTGTCGTCTTTCTTTCGTTTTTATTTTCTTTCTTTCCCTCCCTCGTCCTTACCCAATCCTTTCTTGGCTTTTTCCCCCCTTTTCCTTGCCTATCAGATCCTCTCTTTTCTCCCTTCCTCCCTCCCTCCCTCCCCCCCCTCTCTTTCTCTCTCCTTTGTCCTCCCCTTCCTTAGTCTTTCCTTCTATTTCCTTTATCCTTTCCTTCTTTACTTTTTTCTTTTACCCTTTCTTCTTGCATTTACCCCTTTATATCGTTCCTTCTTGACCATCCCTTCTCTTTCTCTCTCCTCGTCTTACTCTATCCCCTTCTCCCATTTTATCTCTTTGTCTCTCTTCTGATTTATCTTCTTTCACCTTTCTCTCCTTTCCTCCTCTCTTCCCTCTTTCCTCAATTTTTTCTTTCCTTCATCTTTCCTCTCACCTTCCCTCCTCTGTCCTCTCTTCCCCATGCCTGTTTTCATCTCTTGCAGGCAAGGCTTCCTAAATTACCGACATTCTTTAAAAATGTCGCCCCTAAGAAGCCTTGAACAGCAGACATGTGCAAGTGTCAGAGGATAGGATAAGCGGGAGACTGAAGGCATAAAGTGAAGAGGATAGTCAGCATAACTCTGGAGGCGCTGTTTGTTGAGGCATCTTTGAAAATCCTATTCCTGATATTTCCAGACGATTTTCCTCAGTCCTGAACTATAAATCCAACAGTCAAGTATAATTGCTAGGGACTGGGATTTGTGGGACGCAGTAGGCATAAAATGTCGCACAAAGTCACGATGACCATGGCGTTACGGCATATTTTTTCTCTGTTTTGTGTTGCTGTCTTCTGCCGATTGTGTTTAGCTTGAGAAAAAACTATTATTTTCCTTGGGAGGGGGATGATGTAGACTTCATTAACCCTTTACTTCTGTGTCTCTCTCTTAATGGGAATACAATCGTTTGGTAACTGCAAGAAAAAAAAAAGTCCTCGGGCTAATAGGATTAAGGAGGTTAAAGTATATAATCAAGAGAGTCGGCATAAGGGTGAGTACCAGTTTACCACCTTCAGCCCGAGAACAGAATCTTTAGGTCACTGTTCGTATTGCTATATGGCTTTGTCAGACTGAGGAGTATCCTAGTGAGGACAAACATTCATCTGTCTCCCTCTCTATCTGTCTATCTATTTATGCATGTATGTTTGTATGTATATGTGCATCTGTCTGCCTGTATATCTAAATGTCTATCTATCTATCTATTGATAGCCAGAATCCCGGATAGGGTGTCCATAAACAAATCGTTTTCATGTAACCCTGACATCCACCATCAGGCTGCCCTTCTTCCAGCTCAAGCCACCCTCTTTCATATAATTCTCCACCCCACTCCTCCACCACTTCATCCTCGGTCTCCCCCTCCTCCTGTCTCCCATAATCTCACTCATTTACACTCTTCCAATCAATGTCTCATGCTCTATTCTCTCCTCTATTCACTTCAAACGGCCAAACCATCTCGGTGTACATTTAACTCATTCCAGTAGCTCCACATCAGCACAACAACGCTCCTAAACTTCCTCATTTGTCTGCTCCTTTATGGAACTCCACATGTTCCTCTCAGATGTCATTCCTTTCTTCATTCTTGATGTCAAGGTGAGGATCTGAATACTGTCGTGCAACGACTGCCCTATATCCATGGTCACTTTTCTATCCTTATCACTGTTCTCAGCTTTCTTTTCCCGTGGAAAACCTAATGTTTCCCACAGTGCATCCTCTATACTCATCTTATTGTTCATCACAATATATCGCCTAAATATCTGAAGTCACTCACGTTCCCCATTCCCTAACTATTAAGCCTAATGATGCACTGCATGACTTCATTTGATCCTACCATTTGCAAACTCTTACCTAAAGATAAATAGGTCGTCTGGAGGTAACGAGAATACTAAGTAAAAGCCGTCCTTATGTTTAAAAAGTAAAGGGGTGTATTGGAATATTAAGCATAAAAAGAAAATAGTAAGCATAAGAAATGGCACTTTCTGAGGCCGTACCTCTAGTACGGTACTACGGTAAATCGCCAGAGCCAAATAGTTTCCCAGGTCCAAGGCTTCAAGTACTGTTAGGAGAGTCAGCATGTATTGGACTGAACAACTGAACATATGATAATGAGTATGGGGGAAGAGTCAATGGAGATGATCATGAGTGATTCCATTTTCATTACATTTGCTTAAAGCATAAAATGAACAGTCAGGATATGGGGCACACTGAACAAGAACATAGGGAAGAGAGAGTCAAAATAGGAAAAATCAAAGTAAGACAGTCAACATAAGAAAGCCAGGATTGTAAAGGCGGTAGACATAAGTAAGACAGTCAGCATGAGGGAGAAAGTCAGCATAAAAGACAGTCAGCATAAGGAAGAGAGGACTGTGAAGGCAGTAGACATGGGTGACACAGACAGCATATGGGAGAGAGTCAGCATATGGCAGAGAGTCAACATAATGGCGAGAGAGTAAGCATAAGGGACTGCATTTTCCGGGGCCATAGCTCTAACAGCACCATATTTTGCCAGAGACAAATCGCCTCCACGGCCTGGGCTACACTGACAAACGCTGCTGCTGGGAGATGCCGGGGGGACCCTGGGCCGGGTGCCTCCACTACACTTGGGAATCCCGTTAACATGTTAATGTGGGTTTAACCTGTTAGCATTTAGGTGCAACGCGCGAAATGGGGGATGTTGTACTGCGCTGGGACAAGAGAGAGAGAGAGAGAGAGAGAGAGAGAGAGAGAGAGAGAGAGAGAGAGAGAATGTGTGTGTGTGTGTGTGTGTGTGTGTGTGTGTGTGTGTGTGTGTGTGTGTGTGTGTGTGTGTGTGTGTGTGTGTGTGTGTGTGTGTGTGTGTGTGTGTGTGTGTGTGTGTCTGTATTTCAGTGTTGGTGCCGCAAAGGCCATAAGGGGAATATACCGAGCTGCAATTTTCTTAGTCTGGCGCAGTATTCTTGCAAAGTACCTCCGTATTGCACCCACTCTCTCTCTCTCTCTCTCTCTCTTTCTCACACACACACACACACACACACACACACACACACACACACACACACACAAAATCCACATGGGAAAGGAACGAGTTTGCATTTAAAGGTTAATTTTCCTCTATATTGCTCAGGATACTAGACGAACCTGGCCAGGATTAGCCAAGGCGGGCCAAGTTAGGGAAGTAATGGTAAATGATGCTGGTGATGGCAGTGGTGATGCTGGTGTTGCAAGTGGTGATGGTGTAGGTAGTGGTGATTTTGTTGGTAATGGTGAGGTTGGTGGTGGTACTATGATGTTGGTGTTGAGGCTGGTGTTAGTATTGGTGATGTTGGTGAAAGTACTGATCTTGTCGATGTTAAAGGTGGTGATGTTGGTACTGGTTGTGGTGTTGATTGTGTTGGTTGTGATGGTGGTGTTAGTTGTGGTATATTGGTGTTGGCTGTGTTGCTGATAATCGTGATATTGGTGTTGGCTGTGTTGCTGATAATCGTGATATTGGTGTTGGCTGTGTTGATTATCGTGACGTTGGTGGGGTTGATATTGATGGTAATGATGGTGTTGGCACAGATAATTTTGGTGTTGATATTCTTGTTATCATTGGTGATGGTATTGATGGTTTAAATAGTGTTGTTGTTATTATTTTTGTTCTACCCCAGCCTGTCTGATCAAGCAGACCCATCAACAGCAGGAAATCGACCGTCCTTGCAGGGCCGTCCCGTGCAGTAAATCGGTTTCCATGCAGCTGACAGCGCTCCGCCACAGCGAAGAGCGTGGATCAGTGTGGAAATTTGGTTCCTGGTGGACGCATCATTTGCCTCTTCAACCAGTTAATAGAGACATCATAG
Source organism: Coenobita brevimanus (assembly GCF_032717465.1). Lineage (NCBI taxonomy): Eukaryota > Metazoa > Arthropoda > Malacostraca > Decapoda > Coenobitidae > Coenobita > Coenobita brevimanus. The sequence goes on from NC_137020.1 coordinate 519,113, forward strand.
TAGGTTGCAAGTCACCCCGTTATTTGGCTCTATGGTTATTACTTAGCGTTTTAACAGATTTCCTGAGCTACAGTAAACCACAGGACTTGTCACGGTGTAGAGCAACCTGAAGTGGGAAGAAGAGCTGTAGTGACAGGAAGGATGGGAAAAATATGAAGAGATGAGGACAGATACAGAAAAAGAATGATAGTCATGAAGGAAGAAGTAGGCAGCACTTCATCAAGTGAGTGAATGATGTGCGCTCCCACCTACCACCACGATATTGGCATTCACCGCGTTGATGCTGCTGTTGGTGTGATGTTGGTAGCTACGTTACTTGTTCTGGTGATATATGCAGACGTGTTGTTCGTGATAGCAGTGATGGTGTTGGCAGTAGTGTTGTTAGTGATTATGGTATTACTGGAGTCACTGCTAAGGGCTTGTTTATATTAGCCGTGGTGACGGTAATTAAGCTTCAGGATAACTGAGCTGCCACTCGTCGTCCGTCTGGTGCAAAAATTATCGCAGACGAGAGCTCAGAATCCTTCGTACATCAAAAGGTACAATTCAAAGCCAAGCCTTATTCACACACACACACACACACACACACACACACACACACACACACACACACACACACACACACACTCAAAAATACTATAAGCGATAGAAAAAAAAAAGTATTTGGTTGCTCAAGCTCTCGTGCGTCGAACATATGACTTGTTGTAATGAAATGGTGGGATATTGTTATGTTATACTCTCTCCTTTTGTTTATCAAACATAGGTAACACTACTCTGTTGCAACCCTCCACTTGACCAGGCACATCCCCTCCCCCCCACCTCCGTGCATACCTAACCAAGCACAGAACGGCCCACATCCCTCACCCCTCTGTATATACAAACACAGAGACATTAAAACTTAAACATGTCAGTGTTTTATCCATGGTAATAATGAACTTATGAGCAGATCTGATGAAATTATGACTCGTGCTTTTTGCATTTAGACAGACTTTTTTTTATTACATAATACAGACAAGAAACTTCATACATAATTAGATACTCATATAAACATTTATCATGTACAATTTTTGCCTCCAAGGTGTAATAGCTGCAAAGTTTTAATAGAAAATGCATTAAAACAATCAATTTTATGTATTTTTGCAATTTCATAACATAGGATATCATGGCATTCTGACTACCAAAAGGCATCAGAAGGCACAATGACACATATCCCCAGAGAGTTTGAAGCCTGTACCTGTATTAGTTTCTGAGTCCTAGCCAGAGAAGGAAAATTAATTATATTTCTTTACTTTTTCATTATTAAAAAAGAACTACTTAAGACACAGCATTCTACCCATAAAGAGGTACCAGTTCATCATAAGGCAAATAACTTTGTGAAATTTTATGGCTCTGTAGCGAATACTTTCTGAGATGTGGCCCGGAAACGAAATCTCTACGCCTGGCCATATATTTCCGTTCTGTAGGGGTATTCATCTCAATACCACAACCAGCCACCTCAGCCAAGCAGTCCTGAGGATTACACTAAATAATTTTGCCTGGGGAACACACTGAGCATATTTTCGAAAAGAACCTATGGTCAGTTCTGAAACGACGGGGCGATCATCGTTCGTGGCTGAGTTTTCCCGGTGGTGAGACTATATAATATGCATACAGAACGGAAATATGCCGCCCGGCCAGCTACCCTGCCGCCCAACTCTACGGGCGGAAATATAGTGATCCAGGTGATGACAGTACCCTTCTCTGACTTTATCAGATGGAGAGGGGAAATTTTTGCTTTCCAAATTTTTGTGAGCAAATGTGTGTGTGTGTGTGTGTGTGTGTGTGTGTGTGTGTGTGTGTGTGTGTGTGTGTGTGTGTGTGTGTGTGTGTGTGTGTGTGTGTGTGTGTGTGTGTGTGGGCGAAGGCATCATTACTCCATTATTACACTACGTATTTTCAAAATCTTAGGTAAATACTCTTGGTGTGGTGTAGCATGGTGTGGCTTCACTGGTCGCTAAGGTTTACGGGAACAAAACACTTCGTGTTTGAAAAATCGTTAGTGAGGGACATACTGACAGAGTCGCTCCGAGAGATGTTCTTGCATCTAATAATATCGTCTAAGAGTACCAGACATACAGTACAAAAGACATCGTTCTCAGGCGGGTATCGGGCATAGCTTTAAATCCTTGCAGTACTAGATGGTTCAAATTAACCCCTTCCTAATGATAACAAATTAGTTGAGTATATTCTTGTTGTATCCTAAAACTTTTTTTTTTGTGTGTGTGTGTTAGGTGGGATCGCTGATAGCCAAGGGGTTTTTAAAGGCTCTATGTACTCCCACAAGATCGAAGACGCTTCCTTAACCTGGATAAAATTGTCGGGAATTAACAAGAATTGAATATGAAAGACTTCCTTCGACTTATAGGGCTACAAAAGTGGGAAGTTGGCAAGACTAAACAAATATAATGTGATCGTGCTGAAGGTCTAATAGCAAGGTAAAGTAGCAACAAACAATTAATGAAGAATGTACCAAATGATACAGTACAACAGACGCCGCGAAGAACACATCCCATGATCGGGGGATTTACTCCATACCTTTCTAAGCGCAGCGAAATCAAAGCATTTACATAGTTCTTTACCCCTCAAAAGTCCTTATAGCCAAGGATGTAATTTCTATTTTATTATTGCTTCTATCTGTCTTTTGTTTGACATATGAGCTACCCCAGTGGTAAAGGGGATAAAGGAGGTTGTATCTTTGCCTCTTTACTATCGGCGTTTCATTGTTCGCTAAAGTTATTTACCTCCGTTATAAACCATTTCGCTGGGTATGAAGCATCCTTCTATCCATATACCCTCACCCTTTTTCTGACCAACTCTTTACGACATGAATAAGCAATTCAGGATGATGGCGTTACGTTGATATTTATCCAAATAACGTCATTCTCTCTCTCTCTCTCTCTCTCTCTACCTGGTACTGATACAGATAAAGGCGGCTTTACCCATCCCATCCTGTTCGTAAAGTCTCTGAATATAGATGCCAGGAGACAGCAGTGTTCAAAGAAATGTTTTCCTCAGGCTGAAGGTGACAGCCAGTATCCGCAATCCTATATTTTCTTCCTCTACCTTTTCCTCTACCAACGCCATCAGCCCTCTAAATGCATTATGTCTATGCATCTTGAAGTGTATGAATCTTAATCATTGTTTTGTTTTGTTAAACTTTCTTTGAAAATCTTTTGATGATTTGTTTTTTTCCCATACAAGAAGATAGAAACTGTAGAGGAAGTAGTTATCAAATGCTGTCTAAATGTAGATGTAATTTATATAGATATCTTGTAGGCAAACACTGTAGCAACTCCGAATGTGACTGCCACATAAAACTTGTCATCTCTTCGCTGTCAGACCGAATATTTGTTGTTACTGGATGAACACGAAAAGGAGAACTGAGTCCATGCTTCCAGACCTTAATGCAAAGGCACGTCTTTGATACGAAAAGATGTTATTTCATCGTAAGATGTTTCTTGACCTCAGTCTAGATTCTGAAGTCTTGTATTGTTGGACTGTATCAAGAACATGTCAATTAGGTCAACTAGTTAACTCCTTGAAATCGGTGGTTTTCTATGTTCTTGTTATGCCAATTCGTATTATTAGGTCGCTCTCTCATAGTGAATGAGTGAATGTAAATTGCTGTTGTCCATCAGGAAATTTAATGAACTCGTCTGCTGGAATGAGGCGGAAGCCTCACCCATCCACTCTAACCTATTCGCTGGTGGCCATTCCTAATCGTGGCAAAACTCCGAATTTCATGGTTATTTTGTCCTGTGTACGCCTCCTCCTCTCGATCCATGAGTTGCCATTGGTTTATATCCTGGCTGTCCGTCTGATAAATAATCTTCCCAAGGCCTATCTATCCCATGCCCGTTCTTCGTAGCTGTGGATATTATAATCTTTTTTCTTTCGTTTTCGTGTCTAAAGGGATTTCTTTTTGTCACTTCATGCCATAACTAGTACACATTCAGTATTTGCATTCCTCTCTGGACACTTTTAAGTCAACGTCTATATATGAATCTTGCAGAAAATGAACGCTGCTTTGGCAACTCAATGTGAAGTAGGTGGAGTGGGAGACGTAGCATCATTTTCCATGTGTCTCAGGAAATTTCGCCGCACCTCTTCCATATTCATTTAATCTGAACATTACATATTAGCATCCTTCTGTGTACTGCTGATGCAAAGTGTGTTGGTATTAAAACATATATTTAACATACAAACAAATATTGAGTGTTGAATGACTATCCACCAGATGACGAGTCGGAAAATGATGCAATTCTGGATGATCAGCCTCCCACAGTTTCTCTTCCGGTAACTGAACCTCCCAAGGTTTCTGTTGGTCAACGTATAAAGGGAATACATTCAGAGAGTGGAGAGTTGGTGACTGGAAAGATTGTGAGGCGGGCGGGTAAAGCCACTGGAAAGTACAAACACTGCTACAATTTGAAGAGGGACTCTGACGGCAATATTGATTGGGTGGATGTGCAGAATGATTTTAGCACATGGGAAGTAGTTGATGATAACGCAGAAATGTTTTTTTTTTTTTTACCTCTAAGGACGTATTATGCGCCAAGGAAAACGAAATTACCAACTGGCAGAATAATGACGTGTATGAGGAAGTAGATGATGATGGGGAAGATGCCATAATGGTTCGATGGGTTGTGACGGAAAAAATGAAAAACGGAAAGCCGATTGTTAAAGCCCGTTTAGTCTCCAGAGGATCTGAGGAAGACAGAGTGGATCTCCGGAAGACTCTCCTACATGCTCAATAGAGGCTGTGCGTTTGGCACTTGCTTTTGCCTCCACCAACCAATGGGATTGCCACGCTATGGACGTGAAAGCTGCCTATCTGCAAGGTAATGACATTGATCGAGTTGCTTATTTACGTCCTCCTCCTGAATATGCAAATGGTAAGCTGGGGAGACTAAGGAAAACGGTTTACGGTCTTTGTGATGCTGCTAGGCATTGGTATCTGGTGTAAAAGATCAATTTTTGAATCTCGGAGCTAAAGTGTCGTCACTGGATTCAGTGCTGTTCTCTTGGAGCAATAGTGGCAAAGTCGAAGGCACTGTATGCATTCATGTCGATGATTTCCTCTGGGCTGGCACACGTGAGTTTGAGCAGCAAGTGATAAAACCGTTTGAGCCAAATATTCCTCAATGGCACTTCGGAATCAAAAGCTTTCAAATACGTTGGTCTAAATGTCGTCCAACATCGATGGCAGCATAACGCTTGACCAGTTCCAGTACGCTTCGACTTTGAAAACAGTCATGCTGAACAGACATCGTGCAGCAATGAAATCAGGAGAGCTGTCCGAGTCTGAGAAAACGGTGTACCGAGCTTTAATTGGACAATCAATTGGATTGCCACACACACTCGACCAGATATTGCCTTTGATATGTGTGAGTTGAATATGACTAGCAACCGAGCTACCGTGGCGGATATGCTTAGGCTTAAAAAGGTGATCGCAAGGGTGGACTCTGACAACATGAAACTATACATTCCAAGAATGGGGCCACTCGATGAATGTTATATAGAGTGCTTTTCGGATGCCTCTTTTCCCAACCTTGTAGGCAGTGGGTCTCGGGGAGGTTTTGTGATCTTCCTGCGAGATGCTAGTGAGGCGAGATGTCCCATATTCTGGCAGAGTAGAAAGATCAGGTGGGTTGTCAAATCTACTTTATCTGCTGAAGTGTTGGCGCTGCTTGAATGTGCTGAGACTGCTGTATACCTCGCCAACATATTGCGTGAGGTCTCTGGGTGTGGAAATTCAAAATCAAGTGTTTCGTTGATAACAAGAGTCTGGTGGACGCCTTTTACTCCTGCAGGAGCATTGAATACAGGAGATTGTGCATTGATATTGCCGTATTACAAGACATGTTGGAGTGAGGGGAGATTGATGAAGTGTCTTGGGTGGATACATTACAACAACTGGCTGACTCTCTCACCAAGAAAGATGCCTTGACCGAGCGGCTGCATGCAGCAGTCAGCCAGGACTAGAAGGATTATAGTACTTCAAGGGTCACCACATATTTGTATGTGGTTACAGACTGGGTCTTAATGGTACTTAAACAAAAGTCTATGTATTGGATACATAGTGTGTATAGGACGCCAATAATCCATTCAGTTTCATCCTTGGAATCTTCCGTCAAATTAGGAAGAAAGGATTAGAGTGTTAGTACATATTGCTGTTAGTGTGTGTGTGCGTACACACTGGTTACGTTGCAAGTGGTGATGTCATCGGAAGAGTCTTGCGGTATGCAGGCAGAGCTCTCTCAGTAGTAGGTGTGAGACCGGTGAGTGCGGTTGCTTCGCATTCCAACACTGAGGTCGAATTAGTGGGGCAAATATGACCTTCATCTCCAACCAACTCAGTCTCAGAAGGATGAGCAGGTGCATTGTTAAGAAGCAGCAGGGCCTTCACTTGGCCCTGGGCAAGGCCAAGACGCTCCGTTGGATAACAGATAATATCCTTCACAGCATGATTGTGGAACCCATCTTTGAAGATCTTGGTTGTAAATCAAGCCTTCAGTGAATGGAAATAAATAACTGAGAGACTATCCATTAACCCCCGGAGACAACGTGGCTTTTTGGTGTACCCCACTAAGACAGGTTTCATATGATGGGAGCCTGTTGCACTGACACAACACAAAACAGAGACGCATTGTTTGCTCTCTTTATGACCAGGCAACGACTTCTCCTTCTCGTCAACCAAGATATTAATCAGGACAGATGTAAAGAATAGACCAATTTCATCAGCATTATAAATCTGATTAAGACCTAACCTTTTTCATCAATCAGGTTTTTAAGTTTCGTGAAAACTCATAAATTCTTTCCTTGTCTGCATCCAGCGCTTCACCGTTGGTCATCTTGTTGCACAGCCCATGTTGAAATTTGAACTGTTTCAGGTAACCTTCAGATGCCTTGAAATCCACGATCCCCAGTTGCATAGTGAAGTTTGTGGCTGCAGCCTTCAGCTTTACGGGATGCACAATCACGCCACTGCCACACTCTTGTCAAAATCTCTTCAGGCAGGCCTGGTCAAGTTTACCAAGGTGTGGCGTGTCCATCATCATGAATTAGTACCGTCACACAGTTACACCATGTTCACAATGGAAGAACATCTTGGTGGAGTGCCTGTTCTTCTGTAGATCCTGCAACATGGTCCAGCATTCTCGATTATCTCCATCTTTTTCTCCATGGAGAAAACGATATGATAGCCCTTAGCAGGTGGAGTAGGCACCATGGAGACAATGATCAGGACAAAACACAAGGCCAACAGGACATGCAGCAGCCAGGGCACCACCACAAAAGCCACAAACTCAGCCGTCACACACAACTAGCAACGATTACAGTAGTGAGCGATTTTGGGGCCACAGGTGAGGCACATTGGAGAGAGAAACAGCACTGGAGGTTCGCACCACATACACTCGTAAATAGTACAGTACAGGATTTCCACGGTCACAATAGAGCACTAGGACATGAACACTGACAGGCCATTAGCTTTGTAGTAACTATGAACATAGGACCATAGGACACCACAGAGTCACAGCACTAGGATTTTGCAACCCACATGGTCGGAAGAGCAGAGCACAGGCACGTGTTTATCCTATGACATCCACAGGCAAGAATGAGAGTGTGGCGCCATTCTCGGTGTGCTGGGTGAGTTGCACTTGCGACAGATTCTGACTGGCTGGTGTGTAGCTGGTGTTTTCACTGGCTCACGAGTTTCAGGATTTTCCCAGGTGCCGGAGAGCTATTGCTTATAAGCCAGTCTAGACGCCTCAACATCAGATATTGCATAGAACCGCTGATTATGTCCCGTTTCGGTGCCGGTGTTACATAATTTCGCCGGATATTGCTTTAATGCCTTCTTTACCGGAAATGTGTTTTGATGTACCCCCGTACATCGCTTGTAAACACCTGTGAGACACCAAGTACGCTGGTACATCCTCTAATGAATGGCAGCTTATGGTCCTCGCGGTAGCCTGGTAAGGCTGTTTCTGAGGACCTCGTGATAGCAACAGCTCTATGTTTTGACAACAAAGACTGACGAGGTTCTGACGAATTCTAACATCATAAGATACGTCATGACTGAACTGCGGTGGCACCTATGGCTTGCTCACTCATCTGTGATGTAACCTCTTTTAGACCAATCATCATTTTATTTGTAATTTCTGCTACAGACATCGTACCATATTATCTGCTGACATACGGCAAAATTTACACCCCTTGGCCTGCCTGAGAGAGCCAGTTACTACGCACTTGACCACGAGAGAGAGTGTACAACTTAGATATTTTTCTCTCGTGGTGTCTCTGGCGGATTCCGATAGTGACGAGTTTATTCCTCATGAGGATGCTTATTTAGATGTATCAGATGATGATCCAGGAGTGTCTGATGTGTCAGCAGATGACTATGCTCCTAAAAATTATGGCGAGGTTGATGTGAGTGAGGAGGAGGAGGAAATTAGTAGCGAGCTTAATGACGCCACACTATAGGCAACAAGTAGGTCAAGTTCGCCATCACCGTCACGTGTGTCCACACACTTCATGTTCAGCTTACAAGGTAAATAAATAAGCCATCTATCTGTGCATGACATTTTTTTCAAGCCAGTTTGTACAGTACAGTAGTTACCTGGGTAACAGTACTTTAGCATAATATATGTAAACTAATATATTTTATAATCATTTTTCTTTTCATTACCAGCGTCATGCTAGGTTTATGTGATCATCAGTAAACAAAGAAATCACAAGGAGTGAATAGTTTGGACTTGGTAAAAAACATCCACTACCCCTGACACTACGGGTGAGGGAGCTGTCAGGTCCGTATGTGGGGGTAAACGTAGTGTTTACACTGGGGGACCGGATGTTGCAACCACGGATATACAGTAATTAGTTCACTGTATAGTGTATTTTGCATGGTGTACAGTGTTTGTTATAGTGTATCATTTATGGTGTACAGTGGATGTTGTATTCTGTATTGTGTATGTTGCAGTGTATGGTGTATGGTAATATGTTGTAGACTGGTGAATGGGAGTGTAGGGTGAATGTATGGTGAATAGTAAGTATAATGATCGCTGATTAGGCTATAATGCATGGTGTGATTGGGCATAGGGTATATTGTGCATGGAATATATATGGTGTATGGTGTATGTTGCATATGATGTATGATGTGTATGTTGTAAGATGTATATGGTGTGTGGTGCATATGATGTACTGTACATTGTATATGATGCATATTTCGTATGATGTATTTTTGTTATTGTTAATAAGCGATCATATCATCTACTTTCATTTGGCTCTTTATCCAAAAAGCTTACTTTTTCTCCTTGTAACACCTTCGGCATAATAATTTCCATTGATCTCTCAGCATCCCAAAGTTTACGTTCACTAAATTTTGTTTGACTCTAGATTTCCGAATCAAACGTTACACACTGGTTATCAACCCGTCACCTGTGATATAGAGTCAGTTATTATCCTTCTTTTGATTTTTGTCATAACTGGAATTGCTTGAAATGCTTTCACAAGGTATACATTATGTGTTCTTCAGCACATTCAATTTTTTTTTTCATCTCCCATTTTTGCTGGCAGAAACCAAACATGTCTGTTAAAAATAACTTTCACCTTAAGTTTCAAGTCTTCCCTCACATTCTCCTTCTTCAGTTCATTTCATATAGTTCCCTCCATGACTGACTGAAAAAAAAAAAAAGTATCCTCAGCAGTAGCGTAGGCAGGTCTCAACAAATGGGAGTGGGGGCCAAAGTGGAACCAAGTCATATTCTGGGAGGGAGGCGGGTGAGGGGGGCAAGAGACCCACAATACAGGTGTCTAACAATCTGAAATTTCAAAAGGTGGGAGAGAGGCAGTAAAAAGACTTGGGGCGGATGGGGGGGGGGGTTGACGAGTCTCTCCAGGCCACCTCGTAGCTACGTCACTTTCAGGAAATCGAAAATTGGCTAGTTGCTCCCTGGCATGTCACACAGCCATACGGCAGAACTTCTGCCCATCAGAATTCTTTATTCCCGGAACTGCATCTCTCTGGAACTCTCTTCCCCGGAGTTGTTTCCCTCCAAACTTCAACCTACAGCTGTTCAAGTCAAACTGTTACAGATAGTTTATGAATGGAGGGCGCCAGTAATCTGGTGTATGGATTTTTTTTTTTCATTTGTTTTTCCTTCCCCTGTTCTGTTATTTAAAAAATGCTTCCAATCCTAGTCTAAGTTTCTGAAAAAGTCCTTTATGCATGCAGTGAATAAAATGTTCGAAACTCTGTGTAACTCCCCTCTCATTTCTGGTATTTTCTAGGTGTCCGTATTGAGTTTTATGGTAAAAGAGCCATTTCTTCAAATATTTACTAGTACTGTATTTTAACTGTAACTTCCTCCATACCTTATCCTAGAATCGCTCTTACCATTGTAGATGCAATCTCTCATGATTAAGAAACGAGGATTGAGCGAGGAGATGAATGGGAAGGGGAGGGGGAGATGAGAGGGGAGCTAAGGAAAGGAGAAGACTAGAGAAGAGGGGAGGGGAGGGGACAGTAAAGAGGTGGGGATGGGATGGGAGGGAAGAGGAAGATTAGAGAGGAGAGGAGGGTAGGAGAGAGAAAAGAAGGGAGGTTTGGGATGGGAGGAAAGGGTAGCACGAGCAGGGGAGGAAAGAAATTCATTATATCTGGGCGTGGAGAGAGGCCAGCCAGGAGCCGCCCCTCCCGTGTTGGTGGGTAATGGATGGCTCTCCCTTTTCCTCCATCCCCCCCCCCCCACGTCACCCCTTCCACTCCTCCCTTCACCCGTCTCATTCCTTATACCCTTCCATCCCAATCAGTATTAGTCACTGTCCTTAACAATACTTATCAGTAATAATTTCTATCACAGAAGTCTTTCCTAAACTGAATAAAATCTTCCGGCATTAACCATTACTGAATATAAGACATCTTAATTGTTATAAACACCAGATAAATAGTACTATATCCTAAGTACTGTCTTTTACTATGGTCAGTAGGGATTGACATAATCGACTACATGTATTATATTAGTTCGGTTACCTGAAGGTTATATTACAGTTATCAAAACTTTTTATTTTGTATCCGGGTGTTTGATATAATTACAATAGACAGTATTTAATAACTCATAAAATGCATCGCCCTGAGAAAAGAATGATGTTAAAATGTGCTATAAAAGCCCAGTGACTGAATGTGAGATGGAGGATCGTAATATATACCATCAGGAATTCGGGTATTTCTTAGACTCCATACAGCGACTGGATACTTTATTGGATGAGAGCTGTGTTACACTCTCGGAGTCAAGTACATCTCATTCTCTCTTAATTTCAAATGGAGGGGGGGGGGGTAAGTGAGCTTCCGTTCAACCGCCACCACGTTAAGGTGAGGTAAGGAATTCTCGGCTGTGTACTATGGGTCACCAAAGTATCGGTGCACAGGGGGTCCGATGCCTGCCGATAACTTTTGAAGAGCTACTGGTGTTTAGCAACGACTCATTGTGTACGAATGACGTCTTTTTACATAAACACAACATTTGCTATACGTTTGCAAGAGGCAGGGGCGGATTCAGAGTGCATGGGGCCCCTGGCTAAACTTCAGGCGGGGGCCCTTTTATCAAACAGTTGGTGAGCCAAGCGAGTCTCGATTATTTTATTCAGATCGAAAAAAACTTACAAAGAATAAACCAAAAAAGAAATAAAACATGACAAATTTGACCACACATCCGAAAGGCCATTTTGTGTCTATGACCTTGACTTTTGACCTGAGATTCACCAAAGTAAAATCACCTCTTCCTTGGACAATATCAAAGCCTACCGCAAAATTTCACTGAAATCCGTCAAGTATTTTTGAGTACGAAATTGTGGGGTATGACCTTTTCGCGTCCACGACCTTGACCTTTGACCCGATCTTCATCAAAATCTAATCATTTGTTCAGTAGGCCATGTCCAGTCTATATGCAGAATTTCGTAAGAATCGGCCCACGCGTTTTTGAGTAATTTTGTTCACAGACAGACAAACATACAAACAAACACGGGTGAAAACATAACCCCTCCAACTTCGTTGGCGGAGGTAATTAGGTTTACTTAGCCTATTAAAATGAACCTAACAATACCAAACAAGGTACTACCGATATATGCTTTTACAATTATCTTTCCGTGTTTCATAGCTCGAAGAACACGATAAAAATTGATGGGAAAAATCGTCAGGCATTAGGCCTACTTGATAATTATCTTTAGTAAAAATAAACTAAGTAAATAGAACACAAAACCTAAATCGGAACTTCCTATCGATAGCACCATAGTGAGGAATAGTGATAGAGTAATTTTCTCTTTTCTCTGTACAGTAACATGCAGCACAGCTGCTAAGTGGCAGGTCGGCTTGCAGAAGCATTGCACCTTTGTTCGACTTTCCGATGTGCGTTTAGTAGAGTTCACAATAATGCTTGAGGTACTCCATTTTATAAAAGAAGTAATGAAAATATCAAACAGAGAAACTTACGTCTAAATGTTGCTATTTTGGTCGCCTAGGACGGTCTTCGATTCCCTCTACTACACACGAGTACCGGAGTGTCATGTCAACAAAGACTTCAGCATTTGAGTAGGAATAAAATTATACTTTATAAATAATAATATTCTGATTCTCTCTTCTAGGTCTCACAGATACTATAGTAATTATTATGTACTAAACATAATATAACTCAATAAAAAAGGAGAAATTATCCTGAATATCTATATAAAATATCTGCATAAAATACGAAGTCATGAAAGAAAACCACAGCCCAAACGTAATTGAACCGGTAACTATTTTATTTTTATGCACTGGTCCAATTAAGTTGTATGTGGGCCTATTGTTATTTTTATTACTTTATATAATGAAAACCTAAATATATTGTTAATGTAGCCGTGGGGGAATACCTGAGGGAAGGTTTGTTATGGGGGATTGGGAAGGGGCCCCCCTGGAGGGCCCTCAATCATGCATTCCCCTTAGGTGACCTTTTGTATCAGATTTTCTGTTGACAAACTGTAGGAATTGGGGGCCCCCTAAATACTGGGGGCCCCTGGCTGCAGCCCAGTCAGCCCCCCCCTTAATCCGCCACTGGCAAGAGGATAGTGCCAGTTGGCAATATGTGACACCTCCCGACATCAGAACTCTACCAACGTGTGGTACTGTAGGTTGGACACTAAAATTTCAGTGACCTTCGTTCTGTGATCGCAAATGTTTCACGCATATTGAGCACCGATACTTCTGTGACCCATAGTACACATAAAACAGTCTTCTCAGCGTTTCCTTCCTGTGTCTGGAAATTTGACCAGAACAAATGGTCAGCACCAGTTCATCATATTCAGGCAGTATCTGAACTGTGACGACTTAGCCACAAAAATCTGTTCACTTACATTCTTTCCTCCTTGGGTAAATAAAATAAATCCTGGCATGTTATACAAGTAGAGACTAATAGAAGACATCCCAAATGATCAAACAACACTGATACTCTAAATAGATGATAAGAAAATTATGTGAAAGTAAACTACTCGAGTAATAACAACGTAGTAGTTAATAGGGAGATATTTAAATTGAAGTACGTACATAAGAGAATGGTAAAATACTGTTATATGTTACAGTAATGATTAATAAGACTACATTAATACAATAGCTGGTTACACAGGACTTACAATGGTATCGTGAGAGGTCAAGAACTCGTAATAACTAAATAATGTTAACATAATTAGTTGGATATCCACACGCCTTCACACTAATCAGCACTGTAGAGGCAGAGTGGAAGTGCAGTTGGCAGTTGCCTCATGTTCGCACTTAAGTTTCTTCAAATTCAAGGCCAGGTTCAGATTTCTTCACGTCACTTTCAGATATAACAGGTTTAGCTGCTCTCCATGCTTTATGTTCTAATCTAATTTCATGGAGTCTTTTTTTCCATATATTTAACACAGCAATGACAAAAAAAAAAAAAGAAAGCTATGATGAAGAATTGTATTACAGTAAATGTAATAGGATATACAAAATGAGGGCTCAGAAAAGAGTGATGAACGAGGTGAGACATCTGGTCACTCACAAAGTCAGAATTGTTTAGGTAATTAATCATGTCTAGCTGAGGAAAGGTAATACTTTCATTATCAATGGGGAAAAACAGAAGAAATATTTATAAGTGCAAAGATGTCAAAGATATGTGAATGGATAGCATAGTATTGACATGTTGGGTATGTTGTTACGGTGAATTGGGGCTAAATGTCTTAGTGATTGCCTGAAGATTACGTCAAAGTGTGTAATGGAAATTATAGAGTACAAAGGAGGTGGCTAGCCACACCAAGTTGTAAGCTCAGAAGGGGGAAATAGTAATTAACTATAAAACAAATAGCAGTGACAAAAATAAAGGTAGAATGAACTAGACAATAAATATAATCAACTTGGTTTACTTAACACTAACTTAAAGCTACAAGGACAAAATCAAACGGGCTGGAAAGGGGCCGTCAAACTAAGACTTGCATAAAATATCCTAAAGTTCCAAATATCAATAATAAAGATAAACCAGAACACGGAAACTAGCCTCTGGGTTGTAAACCCGCTTGAGACGTACTAAAGACTCTAAAATTAAAGATACAGACACTTGCACTAGAATACAATAGGTGACATTAGCAAGAGCAATTGGAATGACTGTAAATTAGCTTTTCTTATAAAAAATTGCAATAACAATAAGTACAACATATTAAGTAGACCAAGTGCTGACACTCTTAATTAATAAACATTAACTCATGTGTGGCATAAACTACTACATACAAAATGTCCCAGAGCAGAGCACACCAACACACCAGTCTAACTCCAGCCACTAAGTCTGCTTGGTAAGAGATTGCCCGGTCTTTATATACAAACACACAGAAGCACGAAAAGTGTAAAAGAAACTCACTAACAAGGTCATAACTAACATGGGCAGACACGAGAAGGTAGCTCAAATGGCACCAGTGACTCTTATGGGATGATACAGAAACGGATGTGCACATTAGCTTACACATCGGAAAGGCTCAAAAATACATCTCAGTGATAGAAACTTCTACTGGTAATTTTCATCACATATAACACTTCAATAAGCGACAGCACGCAGCCACGACAGCTGCCCTCACAAGGTTTGGATGTTTATAAAACTTCTCTATTCACACAAGTGCTAAGTAATGATGTTAACAACACAAGTGAATAATACTGTAAATGCTCTGAATAATGCATGAGAATATACCCAATTTGATCAGCCACGCTTAACAATATAGTGAGAGAATTTGACTTCATGGAGAAACACTCTTACTCTGGGTCAGTGTAAAGAGCAGAAGCTTCAAGTGACTTGACAGGAATGTTCGGACAGTTAACACTAAGAAATGATGGTGTACGAAAATAAAAGTAATGTACTACATGGTTCAAGTGACTATGGAAAACGGGTATGCTAGGAAAAGGGGTGAAAGAACATGCAGAAGATTAGTCTTGACAAATAGGTTGCATACTGGAGCATTCTTACAAGGAGGTAGCTGTGATAGGAAGGATATTATACAGAAACGCAGGACAAAGATGAAGGGATTGAGCAATGGACGAATAAAGTGTAAGATACCTGATGAGACAAAAGCCAATTACATATGGTCGTGAGATAGAAGAAAGAAGTAAGTGTAGACAGATGCAGTGTAAACAGAGCCATTGAAAGGTAGTGGGAAGAAAATAGTTGGGTGAGATCATGGGTGACTGTACGACGAACAGGAATATGGACCATGACAATCGTGGAAAGGAAGGTAGTTTCTAGAACACGATATTACAATTCTGGACTTGAGAAAGGAAAAACAGGATCAAGACTAAAAGTAGCGCGAGCCCATTCCAAAACTAACGATCTGACAGCTGGATAAGGTGTACGGTAACATGATTACGGAGAGCATCCACTGAGGTGAATAAAATCCTCTACTTGTAACATTAATGACTGGAGGGACAGAGATAATGATTCAAAATGATAAGTTATGTTCAATATTTCTGTGACAACATTAATCTTATCACTCAATTTCTCTAAGACATTTGAAAATTTGTTCAGTTGGGTGCCCATTTGATTCACATATGTAAAAATACCGGGTGACCCAGAAAAAACTCCCACATTTCAAAGGTAAATGAAAAAAAAATGGTTAAAGATAATCAAAATATTATTTGCACACATGAAACTTCATTCAGTACAGTTTTTATTCATCATGTTTTAAAGATGACATCCTCCAGATGGTGGCCGTCATTGTACAGTATATACACGCTTGGAGGCAATTTCTGAAGGCTGCCATGGCTCGACGGGTCATGTCGGGTGGAACTGCGGCCATCTCCTGCTGAATAGCAACCTTAAGGCCTTCAAGGAGTTTGGGGTCGATGAGTATACACTCGGCACACACAGCTCGAAGATCACTGCAAGTGCTGAGGGAAATGTTTCCGGATCGGGTGATCTTGTTGCGTGGCGATGTTGGGTGGCCGGCCCGTTCCCCTGACCTCGCCCCTTGTGATTTTTTTCTGTGGGTCTGCCTTAAATCACGAGTGTACAGTATACTCATCGACCCCAAACTCTTGAAGCCCTTAAGGTTGCTATTCAGCAGGAGATAGCCGCTGTTCCACCCGAAATGACCCGTCGAGCCATGGCAGCCTTCAGAAATCGTCTCCAAGCGTGTATAGACAATGACGGCCAACATTTGGAGGATGTCATCTTTAAAACATGATGAATAAAAACTGTATTGAATAAAGTTTCATGTGTGCAAATAATATTTTGATTATCTTTAACCATTTTTTTTTTCATTTACCTTTGAAATGTGGGAGGTTTTTATGGGTCACCCTGTATTACCTTATGATCTATGATGAATATTCAGCAACTTATCCTGTGCTTCCAAAGCTGAAGCAAATGTTTCTAGTTGTTCATGATATGCTGACAAATCACAAGATGCTGCTAAGCCTAAAACACCACCAATGACTTTGCTATTGAGATCAAAGAGACCTCGCTTTACACGCGAAAGTTATCTTCCGACAGGACCACTATGGGGCAGGGAGCATTTAAAATAATGAGTATAGTGGTAGGTGGTGGCGACCATCATCCACTCACTTGATGTAGTGCTGGGTACTTCTTCCTTAGCCTTTATCATTCTTTTTCTGTGCCTGCCCTCCTCTCTTCCTATTGCTCCCATCTTTCCTGTCACTACTTATTGCTTTCCTTTCCGTTACAGGTGGCTCTACACTGAGTGACAAGCCAAATGGTTTCCTGTAAGCCAAGAAACCATTTACAACGCTGGGTGGTAACCATATAACCAAACCATACGTGCTCCCTACGTGTCAAGTGGGTTGGTGGAGGGTTAGTACCCCTCTCTGTAAAACAAGTAACTCAGAGTCAAATGGCCACCTCGTGCGGGATTATGGCGTCTGTCAATAGATAGATAGATAGATAATAATTTCTCGATCCAAATAAGTTTCTATTAAAGTTGTTCATTTTTCTTAAGTAATTTAGTCAAAGTGGCAGCGATCTGTGCATAACCTTGAATAAATCACTGATAGTAGCCACGCAGTCCAGGGAAACTCCTTACGTCATCAGTACTTGTGGGTTGTGGGAGGTTAGAAACTGTTTGAACTTCCTCATCTGAGGTATGAATTCCCTGAGCATCAACCACATGTCCAAGAAATTCAATGTTCATACACAGGAAGTTGCATTTACTTAGCTTAATTTTAGAGCAGCCACTTTGAGGCGATCAACTTCCTGTAGTTCGTCAAAATATTCAGGGATTGGTTTACTCACCAAAATGGCACCTAGATATGAAAAAAGAGAATGGATAAGCCTCATGAATACTGATGAAGCATTTCTAAGAACAAACGGGAGCCTTTTAAAATGATTGTGGCCAGAAGTGGTAGTGAATGCAGTTATGGGTCGAGACGGCTCTTCCATTTGTACTTGCCGGTAGCCACTATGTACGTCAAAGAATGTGAAAACAACGTTATTCTCGCCAAATGGTTCCAGTAGATCTGTTAAGACTGGTAATGGGAATCGATCGCGTACAGTGACAGGGTTTACTGTACCGTTGTCAACTATATGTCTGTACTCACCTCCTTTCTTGGGAACTAGGAAAAGCCGACTATTCCACGGAGTGACGGGAGTGTTCAGTGAAGTCCTGGTTAAGCATATCCCGTACTATCTCCTCAGCTTCTCTTAGTAAGCAATGGGATATAAACTGGCTTAGTACCTGGAATCAATTCAGTGGTGTGCTTTTATAAGATGTGTCTTTCTCATAGGTTCACCAGATAAGGCTACAACATCCTTATAGGTCTGCAAAAGGTTAATTAATTGTACTTTATGCTCAGGAAAATCTCCGGGGTTTACTTGAAGGGTAATGTCAGCTGAAGTTGTCATAGCAGGATCCGTAGAGTTGTGAATATTATATACATTGTAAATCATCATCATCATCACCCGTACCAGTTACAGAGAATGGTATATCCTGGCACTCCTTTACGGCTGATGGGGTCACCGGGAAATCGCCAGTCTTTGAACCACTTTTAAATTTTAGTGGAGCATAGGTGACATTTAGCAGGGAAAGATAACAAATTATCCTCCAACAAGGAACACAAGGCTGACTTATGTTAAATGATTTACACAACACGTCTCGGGCAAGGTTAATGCATTCACTCTTTTTGCATCCACAACACGGACAGAGACTTTTATGAATTCATGTGGCATGAAAACTGTGGACACGAAAACTGTGCACCATTTTGTCACTGCTTGTTTCATCGCTGCGTGTTGCAAAATGTCATTCAGACTCTTTGAGGTAGCTAAATGAGAGGTACATGAGTCAACCGTTGTGTCATTGTTAGAAGAGTTGCCATGAGATACTGGTACTATATTATCTTCACTACTCTTTATTGGTGATTGGCAGATGCCCGTGTAGCACGAGGGAAGGCATGGAGAGGCGGCACAATGGACGCAACTTTGTTTGAGCATTTGCCATAAAAATATCTGTAAAATAATGCAAGGGAGGCAACATTCCTTCTTACTTGTAGGGGAGGTAGTTTATTTATAATAGCAGGGTTATTAATAATTCCAACAGCTTTGTTCTGAATTTTGTCTAGTTGTTTTAATGCAACCTCTCCACATCCATTCCACAAGGGTGAGCAATATTCAAGCTGAGAGCACACATGACTCATATAAATTATAGCTAACTGCTCGTCAGTGAAGAAGTTACGGACTCTGTACAACAATCCAAGTTTCTTTGAGGCGGTTTTAGCAAGTGATCTGACATGAGAGGTCCAGCTGAGGGCATTGTTAAGTGAGACACGAGAATTTCAATACTTTTGGAGATGGGAATAATTGTAGCATTGAAGGTAATATATGAATCTGGCAATATCTGTCTGTTAGTAAATTGTATACTGTATATTTGGTTTTACTAGCATTAAATGAGACAAGGTTGTTTTGTCCCCATTCACTGATCGTAGATAAGTCTTGATTTATGGAGATGGTTGTACTGAGTTGACAGTTAGAGATATTAGACTTTGTAAATGGGTGTTTGAGTGTGAATGAACTGTGAAGTGTTGAGTCATCTGCATATGAATGGATGGGATTGTGGGTGACAGATAAGAGATCATTAATATTAACCAGGAACAGGGTTGGCACCAGAAGTAATCCCTGTGGCACGCTGGCGTTATTTGAGTTTAAATCATTTACTCCTATTTTTTTGTCGCTGAGATATGAGGAAGGCAGAGGAACAAAAGACGTTAGTCCATAGCAAGGGAGTTTAGACTGCAGGGAACGGTGCCATATTCTGTCAATAGCTTTAGAAGGCTACTGAATGAGTTTCTGCTTGTAGGTCCATTGATTGATGGATGGTATGAGTCAGGATATTATGTCAATGGCGAAAACCATATTGTCTATCATTAATTAAGTTGTAGGATTCAAGATGTTTAACTATGTGCTTATTAATTAAAATTTCCAATACTTTAACAAGACGAGATGTGACACTGTAATCAGAGGGGTCAGAGGAAATTCCTTTCTTTGGATTTGGGTGGATATTGGCTTCTTATTTTTCTTTGTATTTTTTAAGAACAAATGTTTATATAAGCGTCCTGTAATATCCCAAACATTATGTGGCATGGTTTTGTAGCTTTTACGCGGGTTCCAGATTGCTACAAATTTTTATTTCCTTAGAGTTGCGAAAGTCCGTTCTTATTTTTCATTTATTGGCTTCTTTAGGATCAGGTCTTTACTGAAGAGTATAATTATATCCCGAAATATTATGTGCGATGTTTTTATAGTTTCGATCAAACTTCGACAACAATGCAAGCTTTTGTTTCAATGATATAGTAGTCAGAATTTTTTAATTATTATTATTATTTTTTTTTTCTGGGAAAGAGGAGGGGGAAACGAGGGCCTCTCTAGAAGCAGTGGTTATCAAAGTCTTTTAAACTGGTATTACTGATGTTTCCTTTGTGTTCGTCGATGTTCACCATCCAAGGATCTATCTATGATCGTCAGCAATACTAATATATTATTATAATAATGATATGGAACTTCTTTCTGTGCAGTCAGAGAATAAGTGGAAACTACATATCCAGTCCTGCTGTGTGTATGTCGGTTTCGTTGAAATCCATATTCTCACTTATCGTTTATTTTGGGGGGACGGGTGGCTGACCTCCCAAGAATCACTGGGGGGAGGGGGGTCATGCTCCCCATATATAGCATTGCGAATGAGAGTCCATAGTACAACATGTAGTAAGATATCAAAGGTTAGGGGGCTACCTCTTCTGAAAATCATGGCTGAAAAATTGTATATCGTGAAAGCCATTTGAAGTAACCTGACGAGCTAACCCAGGAAGTTTCATTCAAATCTTTCCTCTATTTCTGATTATTTATATTTTAGAATTGGGGGATGACCTCCCCATGAATCGCTGAGAGATCACGCTCCACAAATATTGCATTACGGGTGCAGTCCATTTTACAATATGTTCTAAGACGTTAAAGCCATATCTGCCCTCTTTCCTCTATTTTGTGTCATATATAAGTTTTGGAGGGAGCTGACTTCCCAAAAAATAAAAATGGAAAATTATATTTAGTGAAATACAGAGTGAATGTAGGGAAGAGTAAAGTGATGGTCTTTGAGAGAGGTGAAGTCAGTGAATGTACAGAGAGGTTGGATAGTGAGGAATTGGAAAATGTGAGTACGCTTAAGTACTTGGATAGTGTGATGAGTAAGGATGGAGGTTTGGAGGGTGAAGTGCTTGAAAGGGTACAGCAGGGAAGAAAGGTTGCAGGTTCCTTGAAAGCAGTGATAAGAAACAGGGAAGTGAGCATGGAAGTGAAAAAGTTACTACATGACAGTATTGTGATACCAACTCTAACGTATGGAAGTGAAGCTTGGACGTTGTTGGAAGGACACAAGTCAAGAGTGAGAGCAGTGGAAATGAGTTATTTAAGAGGAGTCTGTGGAGGCACATGGAGAGACAGGCTGACAAATGAGGATATAAAGGAGCGTTGTGGTGTGGGTGTGGATGTGATAGGTAGCGTTAGGAGGAATACACTGAAGTGGTTTGGCCATGCGGAGAGGATGGAGGGTGAAAGACTGACGAGGAGAGTGTATGTGAGTGAGGTGTAGGGGGGGGAGAGGGAGGGGGAGGCCGAGGATGAGATGGAGGGATGGGGTGGAGAGGTACGGTATATGAGAGAGGGGGGTGTGAGTTGGGAGCAGGGGAGTGAAATGGCGGGGGACAGGGCGACGTGGAGGCGATTTGTTTGTGGCCACCCCAAACGGGATTGAGGCGTCTGGCAATAGATAGATTGATAGAAATACAGTATCAAGGAACTAGACGAACTCTCCTGAGAAGTTTCGTTGAAATCCATGGGCTCACTTTTCCATATTTCTGATGGTTTTACTTTTGATAGGAGGGCTGACCCTCTAGAGTCACTGGAAGGTCACACTCTACAACTTTTGCATTATGGATAAGAATCCATTGTACAGCAAGTACAAAAACATCAGAGTCATATCTGCCTTCCATTCTTTATTCCTGATAATAGTTTAATTGATGAGGGGGGCTGACCCCCTAAAATCATAGTTGGAATATTATTTATATCGAAGACCATCCCAATAACCCGAGGAACTTATCAGGCAAGTTTCATTATAATCTGTCAAACAGCCTGGGAGGAGTTCACACACACACACACACACACACACACACACACACACACACACACACACACACACACACACACACACACATAGTCACAAGCTGAATCTAGCTCACCGGTATAGGCGCTTTGCCGAAAATGATGCCACTCTGCTTCGCAGCAATAACAGGCAAAT
The DNA here is from genome assembly GCF_032717465.1 of Coenobita brevimanus. Lineage (NCBI taxonomy): Eukaryota > Metazoa > Arthropoda > Malacostraca > Decapoda > Coenobitidae > Coenobita > Coenobita brevimanus. The sequence continues at coordinate 541,469 of NC_137020.1, forward strand.
AATATCAATGTAGAATTGAAATATAGGGTAGGGGCGTGAGACCTTCTTCAAAACCAGAAGAGGGCGTCGTGTTAAATAGTTTGGAAACCACAGCTTATGTGGATATGAAATTACACAACAAAAGACATTCTGGTTATTGCCATATGACATCCACGACACATGCTACTGTGAGCAGAGGGAGGAGAGACTGTGACAGGCTGGTAGTGCTGGATCCAGGAAAATTGATGTGCTTGATCTTTGCAACAGGTATACGAGTATTACATATGTGATCGCGAGACCAGAGCAGGTATTATGTTTTGACTGATTTGACTGTCTGTCAGTCTGTCCGTCTGTCTGTCTGTCCGTCTGTCTATCTCTCTGTGAACCAAATAACTCAGTTGTTTTCCGATTTTAACAGAATTTGGTGGAAATGTAGAGTAACAGAAATGGAATGGCCTTTTGGTTTTGAAAACAAAGGGTCAAAGTTAGTGGTCACAGGATTAGGTTAAAGTTTGACATACAAAGATCAACTTAAGCATCGTTTATCAGATTTAGACCAAACTTGGTGGAAATGTTGAGGCCAATGCAAAAACAACGATGTTTGATTTAGAGAATAATCGGTCAAAGGTCAAGGTTAGATGGTAAGGTCGAATTTCGACCCCTGTGTCAGCGTGTGAACAATATAAATAAAACAGTTTTCATCTGATTTTATCAAACTAGGTGGCAGGTCATGGGTCAAGGCCATTTAGCTAGGACAACTTTAACAGTATTTATCTGATTACTATCAAACACCTTGGAAGGATTCAGAGTAAAGCAAGGATTAAAGGAATCGATTTCGAGAAGTCAGTTATTGGTCAAGGTCACAGGGAACGGTATGTTGTCAAGGCTACAAGGCAAGGTGAACTCAACACTTTTGATGTGATTTGGATCATATTTGTTGGAAGTGTTACTGGCCTGGCAAGAATGAAGTAATTCGCGTTTGAAAGCAGTCAATCGAAGGTCAAGGTCACAAGGCACTATCTGTGGTAGTTGTACTATCTGCGCGTAGACTCTTGTAATCAGCTTGATGCACAGTACTGCAGCCAAAGGCGGTCCAACTACTGAGATGTGCTACTCTCATATCCTCAGTGCATTATGTGCAGGATTTTATGTGTCTGGGAAAGAGGGTGGCAAGATGGACCAAGAATCTGAAGCCGATAAAAAGTACCTTGGTTATAATTATACAGTGTTCACAAACTCTGGTGCTTGGGTTGTGGGGGACATACGACCTTGAAAGTTGATAGGCGTTGCCTGAAGTTTACGTCCATCATGTGTGTAAATTGCACCACAAAAGGTGACTTCGTATTAAGATGTAGGCTACACCTTCACACTGGGACGGAGACCAAGGACTTTGACAGCCCGACCTTCACGATGGCAAAGTATCGTTCGTTATGCTGCATAATTTAATATAGGACAGGTTACACTGATGCGTCGAAGACAAGTAGTCGAGTTGGAGGTATACTAAAACCTAGAAAATCAACAGGTTTTGTGTAGGTATACTTACTGAGTGTGTAGTAAATACAAAGGTGTTCTACTTACAGAGATCCGTGTTCTAAAATGCGATCCGCTGGGGAGTAGGTCGTATGCTGAATGTAGAACTTTGAAAGTCGATAGTGTTTGTCTTTCCCATAGTCCTATCGAATATGCAAAGTTGTATAAGCAAAGGAGGTCTCATGACTGAGATACTGTGCCCAAAAGCTCGCTGATGCACAGTGGAGTCGGTGGTATGCCACCAGAACCATAATATCCCTCATTACACCATGGGATACGGTGAAATTAACCTTTCCCGGCCCATCGCTACTCAGCTGCCTTACCGCTTTCCCTCTCTCCCTTGAATTCCAACTTCTTTCTAACCTCCCCTTCCTTTCATTCTGTTTGCTTCCACTTCTTCTTCACAGTATTCCTTCTGATTTCCACTCTCCCCATCAGTTCCAACTCTCCCATTTCTCAGCTTTCCCCATACTTCCTTTTCTCTGATAGCCCTCTATTCCTTTTTCCATTCTCTTCCACCCTTCTTTTACTAAAATCCCTCTCCTCCCCCTCCTTATTTCTCATCTCCTTCCTCCAGAACCTCTCTGAATCCTCTCTCCTCCCTTCCTCTCTGTTCTCCCCACACCTTCTTCCTTCCTCGAAATCTTATCCTCCCTAATTTTCACTCTTGTCTTCCCTCTCACCCTTTGCTTTCCCCCTTCCTCCCCACTCTATTCTTCTCCCATCCTTCCCTCCCTATTGTTCTCCATTCCACTCTACCCTCCCCTTCATCCTTCCCCTGAGTCTTTCTCCAAGCAATCCATTTACTGTCCTTCTCCATTCCCCCCCCCCTCCTTTCATTGTCCAACGCATCATCAGTTTTGCCATCACACCATCAGTCTTTTTTCCTGTCGCTGTCTTGCTGTTACTAGCGACATAATGACAGATGAACAAGTAGATAAGGCAGACTACCCACCCATTATTCTACTCCATCTTCTGTTCCTATCCTATCTGTAGTTCTCTCTCGTCCTTCCCTCAGCTTTCTTCCACTGTATTCCTTGCCAGTAGTCCTGATAATTATTAAGAAAGACAGATGGGGTGGAATGCTGGCTGTCCATCCATTATTTTGCCCTAATCCTCTTTCTTTGTCTCTCTCTCTCCCTTCTACTTCCCGTTCTTTCTTGGTTTCCCCTCCACCCTTTCTTGTCCTTCCTTTCCTGCCCTAATAAACCCATGTTTCCTCCCCTCACTATTTGTCTCCTTATTTCCACCATACTTCCCTTACTCCTGCTTACCTTAAATTCAACTTCCTCTCTCCTTCTCTCATCCCCTTCCCTCTCCTCGTATTCTCGCTTCCTCTCTGTTTTCACCTTTCTGACTCCTCAACCGCGGACTTCTCTTACTCCAGTCCTCCTACTTTTCTCATTAGTCTTTCCCTTCCTCTCGCTTCCTTCATCCTCTTCTTCCCTCCCTCCATACTCGCCCTTTTACCCACCTCTCCCTGTTCCCAACTCTCACAACCTTGCCATCCTCAGTCCTTCCTTTTTCTCGGCTGCCTTTCAACCATCCCTTCCCTCCTCCTCTTCTCTGCAATATCTTCTTCCTGATATCCTCTTCTCCGTTTCTCTCGCTCTCCCCTCCTCCCTTTCTCCGTTTCTCTCGTTCTCCCCTCCTCCTTTTCTCCCCCCCTCTCTTCTCCTCTCCCCTCCCCCCCCCCGTAATGGCGAGTCTCAAGAGGGATTTAGGGTTTATACCGAAGCCCTGGCATTATCGAGTATCATCTTTTTCACTACGCTTCTTTTTCCTATTTTTCTGCCGCTTTCCAAATACCCTTCGAGAGAGAGAGAGAGAGAGAGAGAGAGAGAGAGAGAGAGGACAGACAGACAGACAAACACAGACAACAGCAGACACAGACAGAAAGAGACAGCAGCAGACAGAGACAGACTGACAGATAGACAGACAGAGAGACAGACAGAGAAACAGACAGAGAGACAGACAGAGACAGACAGACAGATAGACAGACAGACAGATAGACAGACAGACAGATAGACAGACAGACAGATAGACAGACAGACAGACAGACAGACAGACAGACAGACAGACAGGACAGACAGACAGACTGAAAAACAGACAGACAGACAGACACAGACAGACGGACAAAGGATAGGAGGGAAAGGAAGGAACCAGAAGTATGGGAAATACAGTATTAAAGGAGAGAGAGAAGAGAGTGTCGACTTGAATATGGGGAAAGAAATAAAAAAAAATATGCATAGTTTCAGGATGAAGACACAGAGGGATTGCAGTGTGTGTGTGTGTGTGTGTGTGTGTGTGTGTGTGTGTGTGTGTGTGTGTGTGTGTGTGTGTGTGTGTGTGTGTGTGTGTGTGTGTGTGTGGCGCAGAAGTGGCTCGATCGGTATCGTACTCGTCTCATAATACGATCCCTGCTTTTAGAGTTCAAACCCAAAACGCTGTGGACATTTAATGAGGGTACTGGTAATATACTCTTTGATATGCCTGCACAACTTGGCGCGCCGTCGGACCCACCAATAGAGCGATTACAGCACTTCGTTGGAGGGAGTTCAGCCTAACTGCAAATGACGGGATGACATGAAAGCGATTGTTATTATTTATTTATTTATTTGTGGTCACTCCTTGCGGGATATGGCGCTTGGTTTTATATCGATAGACACAGACAGCACCTCGACTTTCACAAGCATACCCAGTTGTACTTCAGCGTGCAGAAGGGATAATTCTGGTTCTCAGCTTCCCTCTAAGGGGAAGGTCTGGTCCTGCAGTGGACCTCATATGGGATGATTTGGAGCCCACTATTGTGCCCCTGTTAATTGGGTGAAGAGGCGAAAATGCGGCGTATGCCTGGGAACCAAACTTCCACACTTTTCCTCGTATCTCGCTGTGGCGAGACGATGTCTACCACAAGGAAATATCGGTTCACTGCAGGGGATGACCCTACAAGGGCAGTTGCTGGCCTTCAGTTGATGGGTCTGCTCGGGAAGGCAGATCGGGGATACTCAGCAACAAAAATTCACTTTGTGTTGGCTACCGCTGAAGTAGTTCATCGAGATTAGTGAGGCTGTCTGGTGGTAATGAGGTTGTTGAATGAGAAAAAAAACAAAGCTAGGCAAAAGCATAAAAATATAGTGCGACGTAAAAAATATTCTGCACCCTTGACAACGCAACACTTGCACACTGGGTTTAGGAAAACACTTTAGTCATCCACTGAAGTTCTGGACTGGACACAAGAGCTAACTGTCAGTCATGTACTGACACTGTATATATATATATATATATATATATATATATATATATATATATATATATATATATATGGTATATAGGTAGGCCAAGGAGAAGGTGGAGAGGTATGGTGGATGAGTGTGTGAGGAAGAGAGGTATGGAAGTTGGTCAGGTTTGGGGACTGACAAGAGATTGAGCTGGCTGGATGAATGCTGTGAGAAGTACATGATCAGGAATTTGAAACCCTTTTTTAACGTGACAGCGTTCTGATTGACTCCATCGGATACGTTTATGTGAAGCTACAGAATGTGATGAAAGTTTTTTGGTGTATCAGATAGAGCTAGGATTCCGGGGGCTTGAATGATGAGTGAATAAAAGTGTGGCCCATTGGACTGGGCCAAAAGAAAGACTTCACCCTCCTCATATTATAAAAAAAAAAAAAAAAAAAAAATCCCTTGAAAGCGGTAAACGTGGCCGCAGCACATACCTTTCTCATTCCCAATAAAACAGTATGTGAATAGCTAAAACATAAAAATGCAACCTACCGAAAATGTTAGAAAAATATCAAGTGTTCTGAAAGTGGTAGAAATGGAAGAGGCTGTTAACGAGAAGGTAATGGTTTTCCGATCCGGCGTGCCTTGTATACCGCTGATAACTCGTGCAATACCTGCCCTGCCAATACCCATGATATAAAGACACGAGGATGAGCTGGGAGGCACACTGTCCACACACGTTTTGCCTCATATCCGCCTCACCCTTTGTTCCCGCAACATACTCATGGTTCATTCACCTTAACTTGACCTAGATTTTCGTCCTTTTGGAGCTAATATCTGGTACTTCAGTGGCAGAATAAAAATGCTATGGCTCTACGATCCTTTCATAGACTACTACCATATTATTGTGTTACTACTTAGCACTCAAGATGGAGAAATGACAATTTTACCCCAAGCTAATGTAAACACAGTTAAAATAAACAAAGTTTTGTGTCCTGTCATCAGTCATCTCTCTTGTTATCACAGAGTTTTTCCCTACTCCCCTCCTTCTGTTTCCTCTGTTCTTCCTTTCCTGTTATCATATCTATCTTATTGTTTGCCTCGCCAATACCCATGATATAAAAACAGCTGGATGGAGTGGAAGACATATTGTTGGTACACTTTTTAACCCCACATCCTATCTACCCCCATTCTTCCATTCTTTACTTGCGTTCTGTACTACCATCAGTTCTCTCCTTTACGATCTGCCTTACCAATACTTATAATATATAAATAGCCTGAGGGGTGGATGGCAGCCTATCCACCCATATTTTACCTCTGTCACCTCCACATATCTCTCTATCCCATCACTCCCCCAGACCTGGTGCTCTCCCATACCACTAATTGTCTTCCTCTCATTGGTTGCCAATACTATTTATGTAGACAACCGGATGGGCTGACGCAGTAGTGACCCACTTCTTATTCTTCTCTTCTAACTATCCATTTTCTAATCTTCCCCGTAGTCATGTACTATTTTTTTTTACTAAATACATTCCCTTTGCTAAATTTATTAATTTTTTTTTCTCTCGTGTCATTACTGCTGATATGAGACACCTAACTATGATGAAACCCAGTCTATCCACACACTATCCTATCCCATTTTCTGTCTCTATGCTACCTCCTATCTTTCGTCCAACACATTTACCAACATTTCTCTCCCTGTTAAGTACTGTGCCATTACCGATGCTGTTAAAACAGGTGGATAAGGTGGAATGCCTAGTATCCATCCACTGATTCACCCCAGGCCTCAACCCTGATTCGACCTTAGTTCTCTCCCACTATCATCCCAATCCCTTTATTTCGTCCTTCGCTAAATTCTCCCTTATCATCCATTCTTCTCATTGCCTGTCGTGGCACAACTCATGATGGACAGCTGGATTGTATGGCTGTCAGAATATCCAACCATTATTTTACCCCAGTCCTCTTCCAGTGTCTTCCTACCTGTCCCTTACTCTTCTACCATCATCTCATCCATAGCCTGCCTTGCCAAGAATCATCATAGCACGAGCGTTCTATATAGGGTGGAAGGCAGACCATCCACACACTGCTTTACCCCAGTCCTTTCTCAACACCCCTATTATATTATTTATGTCTTACTATCTTTTTCTTGGCCTTCTTTGAAAATTTCTTCTTTTACTCTTATGGGCAAGTTATGTTCTGAGGATCATAAGATTTGTTCGATCTTCATAAATCTTTGACACACACACACACACACACACACACACACACACACACACACACACACACACACACACACACACACACACACACACTCATTCACACTGGCACATTCACATTCTCACTCTCAACCACCTCTCTCTCTCTCTCTCTCTCTCTCTCTCATCCCGGCACCACCACTGTCCATAACTCCTGGCCGACAGGACCCTACTATACCACTCTTCCCCGACTAAAGTGGAAAGTGTGGTGTGGACAGTATCAACTGCTATGGAATGTATGTGACCAGTAAACTGTGTGTTGCGGAGTAAGTATTGTGGAACCAAACAGCCCCAGCGAGAAAACTGTCACCCAAAGTTGTACAATATTATTCGTCGTGAGCGTAAACAGTGGTTGTTCCATATATCCCCCGTCCACCCCTGGCTGACCCTGCGTGGTGTGGGGGTCCCGAGGCTTCGATTCAGATGTCCATGGTAGTTAAGGATAAATGACTGGTCAGAGATCTTTGTTTCACAGAATGAGCGAAAAATGAGTAGTTCCAATTGACCACTTGCAAGTTTTGGGTTAAATGTTACAGACAAGTTTAAAATATCGACACTGTCCATTTCCGTACAGTATTGTTCATCAAGTACTTTGTATCATGTCAAACTTAGTTCCACATGATGTATTCCTATTTTAAACGCAGTTTATGGGATTGTGGCCAATCCCCCCAGCCAAATATGGGTTCTACTCTTATTGATTTCATGGTCGTCCCTGTCGGATCATTGTCTACTAAATGTCCAACTGCACTGCCTCCTGTGCTTACGGGCAGTGTACTACCGAAAATGAGTAGGCACTGTGTCGGCAAATCAGAGACCGGTACTTTAAACAAACTGCAATCTATGAAGATCTGCAGGTACAATGTAAGAAGCCTCACAGATTACAAACTTGATAACTTAATTAGAAAACATTAGTTGTGATACTGTAGGTTTGAGTGATATGCAGCAGAAAAGAAGAAAACAAATTCAGCTCAGATACAGCAACCACCAATTTTACTACAGAGGAAAGCAATATGAAATAGTGGCGCAGGATTTCTACTTAACAGAAATCTTGCAGACAACATTGTTAAATTCAGCAGTGTATCTGACAGATTAGTATGGACTGTGTTGATGCGAAAGATACGACTTGAAAGTAATACAAATACATGCACCGACTTCTCAAAGCTCAGAGGAAGAAATAGACACATTCTGTACTCAAATATAATCTCTTTATTATGTCTGTATCTTCAGTCATTGCATAAAGCTTCTCCAAAATCGGATAGAAACTGTGTTGGTTGACCATACCCTTTGATGTTCACCTTTGACCCATTTTTCTATAAATAAATGAATAAATTATAACAGGTTCACTCCTTGAGTGAACCCTTCCACCAAGTTTGGCTAAAACCGGAGCAAAACTGTTTAAGTTATTCAGTAAACCATCACTTAAACTGGGCGAAGTTTCACCTTTCCTTGCGACCTTGAACTCTGACGAATATTTCTCAAAGCTCACATTGTTCATGCATTAGCCGTCGAGGCTAATACATGAACAATGTGAGCTTTCACAGTTATTATACATCGGAAAAAAAATTGAGGTGATTTAGCTAGGTGAACTTCTGGCCAAGCCCTTTAACTGTGACTTTTGACCTACTGTTTTGAAAACATTTTGTCATTGGTCAACACTCAACACTTCCATTTTTTTCTTTCATTAGAAGAAAACATTTCAAGTTATTTTACACACACACACACACACACACACACACACACACACACACACACACACACACACACACACACACACACACAGAACGTCGACTACAACATAATAACTGCTCTCTCGTGGGTACAATAATCAGATACGGACAGACAGACAAGCCAGCAGATGTTGATGGCCTGTGACAGGTGCCAGGGAAAACAAAAATGGAGGCTGAGCAGTAAAGGACAAAGACCCTATGAAAGAAAGATAGACAGACAAATAAATAGACAATCAGATAGATACATAGATATAGACAGATAGATAGATGGAGAAGCGGATAGATGGACTCATAGGAAGGCAAATGGATAGTCAGGTACATAGATAACAGGTAGGTAGACTGCCTAACATATCTATCTATCTATATATATCTATATCTATATCTATCTATCTATCTATCTATATTGATAAAATTACATATATATAATAAATACATATATATACTCGTATATTTATATTTGTATAGGTATATTGCGAATGGAAACGAAAGTGGAGACAAGTACGAGAGAGAGAGAGAGAGAGAGAGAGAGAGAGAGAGAGAGAGAGAGAGAGAGAGAGAGAGAGAGAGAGAGAGGCCAGCGGTAGAGGTGAGGCCAAACGCTTTGGAGACGAAGCTGTTGTGTCTGCTTTAACAATATCTTATTCACAGTCATGAAGCCGAACACTGCCTTTACCCCCCTCCAGACACACAAGGCACACATACCGCTTGTCACTGAGCAGCCTTAGTAATAAACTGATCATCTACGACTTAAGGTTTTCAATATTTGGGTATTGGTCCTCTCCCTCCTGTAAAATTATTTAAACAGAAATAATCGAAATAAAAAAATTAACTATAGATCTGAGTATAGATCTGAAAATTTTTTATGTCGCAGAGGCAATAACCTTTTCTTGGATAAACGTACAGGTTCCTTAAATTCAAGGTACTTCAAGTAAATACTATGTAATAATTTTAGATATTAATGCATACCTTTCTTCCCCATCAAAAGGTGTATGACAACCACAGTTATTAGTGAGGATTGTATAGCCACACAGAGAGAGAGAGAGAGAGAGAGAGAGAGAGAGAGAGAGAGAGAGAGAGAGAATCTGAAAGTGCAGGGAGGCTGTTTTTAGCGTGTGAAGTGCAAGGGAGTTTTTTTTTTTTCCTTAAGTGTAGAAGGTGTTACTTGACGGTGCAGAGCAATGCTATTTTTTGCAGGTGTTGTGAGGCTGTCAGTAAGCGTGGTAGCGCTGACTATTTAGGGATGTCTCAGGTCCCAGTGACGTCATATACATTAGTCTTGAGAGCCGCACACTAAAACACTCGAGAAGCCCAACTTTATGCATATTGACTAAAAGACCTTCGCCATTAAAGTTCAAAACTTCTGGTAAATCCCTGCTAACTATAGTAGGCGTTGCTAACTCAGGTCGCAAAAATATCGATTATATTCTTTCATTCATTTTATATTTCATCAATCATAAGTCCAAAACGAATATTTAAAAATGTGTCAAGCACAGAACAGATTCGCAATAACCGGGGACGTTTCCAGGATATTTAGAGCAGCATTCAAGCTACAGTTTTCAAGCCACAGCATTTAAACTTTCTATACATTGCCATCTGGAGGCCTTTTCAGAATATGTACAGTAAAACTCCACGGATCTGTGTTGCCACATTCTAAGTAATGTCAGCAGTGCAAAAAACATATCCATGGCGGAACATTGGTCCAGGGAGAAAAATACGTCCATGGAAAAACAGATCCATTGAAAAAGAATGTCCATGAGAAAAATAGGTTAATGGGAAAAAATCAGTCTATGGAAAAAACTGATCCATGAGGAAAACTAGGTCCATGGGGAAATAGGCTCATGGGGGATACTGAGTACAAGCGTGAAAACAGGTTCACGAGGGAAATGCCAATCAGGAAAATAAGACCATAGGGAAAAATAGGTCTAATGGGTAAAGTAGGTCCAAGCGGGGAAATAGTATTGGTCCCAGGCGGAGGAATAAGTCCAACGGGGTATAAGCCCAAAGGGGAAAATAGGTCCACTGAGGGAAAAACGGTCCATGGGAGAAAATAGGTCAGAGAGGGAAAATTTACGAAGCCAGGAGCCGATCCTTAAGGGGACACAGGTAAATGGAGGCTGGTGCATAGGGGGTGTGGCCTGAGATGGGTTTATGTGCTAGTATTAAATATATAATGCATATTTGATAGCTAACTTCCATGAAAATATTGAAATATTTAATGTAATATTAGTGTAAACATTTAACATTAAGTGAAGGTGTAAAAATGCTATCATTTGCTGTGTAGAAAGGCTATTCAGTGCAGGTGAAATGATACTGCTACTCTTTGCAGATACAGAGTGGCCATTTCATGCAAATTTAGAGTTTGTCTAATGTAGATATAGAAAGAATATTCATAGTAGGTGTGGAAAGAATCTTACATGCAGGTGTAGAAAGGCTATTCATTGCAAGGGTAGGAGCTATTTAAAGTAGATGTAGAAAGGCTATTTAACTCACCACAGCCAAGGGTTGCCGAAGTTAGGGGTATCCTGGCGGGGTACCTACCGTAAAGCCCTCCTTTTGTCGACTCATAGTCGCTCCCCTTTCATCAGTTATTGCAAATGCCATAAAACGTATCTCTTTGGGGACCGTGGAAACAACTGTATTAACCCATGTAGGTACAGAGAGGGTAATCTTTGCAGATAAAGAGTGGCTATTTATACAGGTGCAGAAGCTGTGTGTGTAGCAATACTATTTGATTCATGTGTAGTGAGAGGATGTTTAATGCAGGTGTAGGGAAGCTTCTTAGTTTAGGTATAGAGAGGATGGCTATTTAAAGTAGGCATAGAGGGGCTATTGAAAATAGGTGTAAGGAGGCTATGTGATGCAGGCAGAGGCTGTTATTTGCAGATGCACAATAAGCCAAGTATGGTGAAGCAGGCTTAGTGAGAAATAGTGAGAGGCAGAGGTGCTGAGATAGGTGTCAAGATGCAGATGTGATGAGAGGCAGTTGAGGTTAGGTAGGTGTGGTAAGGCAAGTTTTTCTTTATGTAAGGAATCATGAGGGAACAATCTTCTTGGCCGAGAACCCACAAGATTGTTCCGTCAAAAAAAAAAAAAAAAAAAAAAGTCATATTCAAGATCTGTTAATTTCGAGATGGGTTTAAAAGACTTGAGATCATAGACAGTAGGAAATACAGAGACAAGAAAACAGTTCCAGAGTTGACCTATTGCATACATGAAGTACTGGGAGTCATGAGTAACTCTTGCGGGTGTTACGCACCCGTCGTAGTAGGGGAGGGATGCAAATAAACTGTTCAAAGAAGCAGTAACCACAGATGTAGCGATAGAAGAAGCAAATATGTAACAGTGCGGAGAAGAGACAGTGGTTGGAACAAACCAGTAAAAGGAGGAGAATTAATGCGACGAAAAGTCTTTGATTCCATCTTATTGAAAAAAGCTGCATGTGGGTGGCTTCCCCATACACGTGAGTTGTACTCTACACAAGAAGTAATAAAACCCCAGTATGAAGTCAGTAATTGTGCGGGAGTACAGAAGTCACAGAGTCAGCTTCTCACACTTGTTTCTTGTAGGCAGAATTTACAAAAGAAGTAATATGATTATTCCAAGATAAATCCCGAGAATATGAAACCCCAGGTACAGTATGTTAAATGATGGTGAAGGATTAGTGGGATTTTGTTAAATATTAGAGGATACTCCTGCGGAAGATCTGACGGACCGAAAGATGAAAAAATTCAGTGTCTGATGCGTTAAAAGCAAGATTAATTTCACCCCAACCAGATATGAGCCAAGTCAGGTATGCCATAGCCTCAGCCCGTGTTTGTTGAAGTGACTTTTGCGATGCATACTGCAAGAAGTGAATGGACAGGTGAAAGATGGAGCCATCAGCATATGAATGGACAGTGTTAGATGTGAAACTTAGGTCACTGATGAACAGAAGGCGAAGTTGGTGGTAGAACAGAACCCTGAGGACCATCACTACCGGTAGCTCTAGGAGAGGAACAGTGGCCGACAGCAGCTGCTACAGAACGACCTGAAAGGAGGCTGGGGATGGACACACAAACAGAAGGATAGCAATCATTTGAGGTCAGTTTAGAGATTAAAAATTTATGCCAGATTCAGTGGAAAACCTTCCGAGACGTCAAGTGCAATGACAAAGCTTTCGCCGAAGTCCAGAAAGGAGGATGACCAGGAGTCTGCAATGGTGATGAGAAGATTGCCAGTGGAGCGTTCTTGGAGGAATTAATACTGGCGATCAGAAAGAGGGTTCTGATAGGAAAGATGCTTTTAATTTGTTGTTGTTGTTGAGAATAGAAATACAGGATATAAAAACAATTAGGCGATAGTTAGAGGACTGGAAATGTCACTCTTATCTGGGACAGGCTGAATTAGAGCAAACTTCTAGCAAGAAGGAAGGTGCAAGACAGACAAAGACGAAAGAGTTCACCTAGGCAAGATGTAAGCAAAGAAGTTGACGATAAGATGAATGACCCCACCAGGCCGTATATGCTTTGTTAGTAATGCGGTGAGGACAGAAAGTACTGTACCTGAGTTGAAGACATTTAAATGTCAGCCATGAGAACATCAGAAGGTGAAAATGATGGACGACCAGCACCGGAATCATCATACGTGGAACTGGAGAAAGTATGAGGAAAGTGTTCTTTTTTCAGTAGAAGAAACAGCTACAGAGCCATCAGAGCAGAAAAAAGGAGGGAAAGGAGATCAAGTAAAGTTGTTAGAGGGATTTTTTGCAAGGTGCCAAAAGGAAAGGCAAGAATCTGTGTTGGAGAGTTCGAAGCATTTAGCACGAATGAAATTATTCTTAGAAGAGTGGAAAAGAAACTAAGCATGGTTCCAGAGAGATATGAGATTCAGATGAGATTCAGGGGTGGGTTGGCTCTGATACCGTTTGCAGGCCTTCTTCTTGTTGTGGACAGCATTAGCACAAGCATGATTATACCATTTCCCTTTTTATTCTTTGCCTTAGTCACCGGATACGAGAAAGGACTGCAAGTTTCTATACCCGAGAGATTAATTAATCTTCATAGTGCGTGGCACACACCCAGATGGCTCTCGGTCGTGGAAGAAATATCTATCTATCTATTGCCAGACGCCTCAATCCCGTTTGGGGTGGCCACAAACAAATCGCCTCCAAGTCGCCCTGTCCCCCGCCATTTCACTACCCTGCTCCCAACTCACACCCCCCTCTCTCATATACCTCTCCACCCCATCCCTCCATCTCATCCTCGGTCTCCCCCTCCCTCTTCCACCCTCCACCTCACTCACATACACTCTCTTCGTCAGTCTTTCACCCTCCATCCTCTCCACATGGCCAAACCACCTCAGTGTGTTCCTCACAACGCTTCCTATCACATCCACATCAACACCACAACGCTCCTTTATATCCTCATTCGTCAGCCTGTCTCTCCACGTGACTCCACAAGCTCCTCTTAAATAACTCATTTCCACTGCTCTCACTCTTGACTTGTGTCCTTCCAACAACGTCCAAGCTTCACTTCCGTACGTTAGAGTTGGTATCACAATACTGTCATGTAGTAACTTTTTTACTTCCATGCTCACTTCCCTGTTTCTTATCACTGCTTTCAAGGAACCAGCAACCTTTCTTCCCTGCTGTACCCTTTCAAGCACTTCACCCTCCAAACCTCCATCCTTACTCATCACACTACCCACATACTTAAACGTACTCACATTTTCCAATTCCTCACCATCCAACCTCGCTATACATTCACTGACTTCACCTCTCTCAAAGACCATCACTTTACTCTTCCCTACATTCACCTTTAGGTTCCGTTTCTTACACACTCTCTCAAACTCATCCACCAAGCCTTGCAGCTCCCCTTCATCTTCACTCCACAACACAGTATCATCTGCAAACAACAGTACAGGGAGTTTCCAAACACTATCCTCTCTCACCAGGGCCACTCCAACATCCACTACCCTACCTTGTACCTCTTTTATTACCCCATCCATGTACAGATTGAACAACCATGGAGACATGACACATCCCTGTTTCAAACCAACTTTCAAAGAGAAAAATTCACTTAGTTCACCATCCACACGCACTGCAGCCTTAGCACCATCATACATACTCTTCACAGCATTCAACAACTTCCCATCTACTCCATATATTCTTAACACTTTCCACAATCCTTGTCTATCCACCCTGTCATATGCTTTCTCCAAATCCATGAAAGCCGCATACAACTTCTTTCCCTTCTCTAGAAACTTTTCCACTAAAGATCTAAGAATGAATATCTGATCTACACAACCTCTTCCCTTCCTAAAGCCTCCCTGTTCTTCTCCAACTAATTTCTCTGTTCTTTCTCTAACTCTGTCTATAAGTATCCTACCATACACTTTTCCTATTATACTAAGAAGACAAATGCCCCTATGATTACCACACACTTCTTTTTCCCCTTTTCCTTTGTACAAGGGAATAATTATACCTGACTTCCAATCCTCCGGGACTCTACCTTCCTCCCAGGCCAATCTGCACATCTTCCACATCCATTCTACTACTATCTCTCCCCCATGCTTCAGCATCTCACCACACACTCCATCAATTCCTGGGGCTTTCCCCGATTTAACTTTCTTCATTGCTTCCACAACCTCTATCCTACTGATTTCTACCTGTCTTCCTCACCTCCTCCTTCTCCCAGCCATTCCCCAGCCACTTATACTCGCATTACTTCCATCCTCTACGTTCAACAATTCCTTAAAGTGTTCTCTCCATCTGCTCACTTTTTCTCCCTTCTCCACTAGTAATCTACCATGTTTATCTTTCACTCCCCTGCTAACTTCACTTCCACCCTGTCTTACTCTTTTCACTTCTCTCCAGAACATTTTCTTACAGTCCCTCCACTTTACACTCAAATTCCTTCCAAATTCCTGATCCACTCTCTTCTTACTCTCTCTTACTAATCTTTTCACCTCTCTCTTCCTTTCCACATATAACTCTCTCTTCTGCCTCTCAACTTCTTCCACGCCCCTATTTCTCATCCATTCATTGGAAGAAATAACAATGGTTAAAAAAAAAAAAAATCTGAGGCAAGCATGTGAATAGGTGTTTTTGACTAATTTTGATATGCTTAATTCAAATTTCTAAACAATTTTGCTCTATCACCTCTAGTTTTTTTGCTTTCACATATCCCGTTTTTTTTATTATAATGCATATATTTATAATATAATGAGTTTATTTCATGTATTTAAATGGCATATTACAGAACGAAACAAAACAGACACAGAACACTGACAGAACTAAATATTACTATTACTTGGATGTAAGCATATATACACACCATAGTACTACAGACAGTCAGAAGTGAGTTTTTTTGGACGATCTGGTGTACGTTGCCTCCTTGGTGTCGCGCAGGAGCATCCAGCAGAAGTCCCCCATCATGCTGGGGTTCCACTTGCCTTGGTAGTTGCCCTCCATCTTAGTAATATCTTGGTGGAACCTTTCCCCATGTTCGTCACTTACTGCTCCGAGGTTCTGGGGGAAGAAGTTGAGGTGGGAGTGGAGAAAGTGAATCTTGAGAGACATTCGGCACCCCATATCCTGATAAGCCTGCAACAACTTCTCGACACGCTCTTGGTAATCTAGTGCCTGTGTATTACCAAGGAAGCCATGGCAGACTGACTTAAATGCTTCCCATGCTCTCAATTCCTTCAAGGTGAGCTTTCCCTCGAATACCTCATCCTTCAGCACATCCCGGATCTGAGGTCCGATGCAGATGCCCTCCTTGAGCCTAGCAGAACTGAGAGCTGGGAACAGAGTGCACAGGTGTTGGAAGGCAGCGTCATCTTTGTCCATGGCCTTCACGAAATTCTTCATAAGGCCAAGCTTGACATGAAGAGGGGGAAGAAGCACCTTGTTCATGTCCACCAGAGGATTTTCTTGGGCACTGTGTTTCCCAGGCCCCCAGTCCTTCTGCGTGTAGTGCTTGACATGTTTGAGCTTGTTGTGGCGAGCGTTTTAAATCAAGTTCCAAGATAATAGGACGGTAAATGGATTTTTGACGAATATTTTGGGTCTTGGCCTATATGTATACAAGTACATATATGTACAAATGTATATCTCAAAAACTAGAGGTGATGAGTGAAAACGGATTTCGAATCTGAAATCAGCACCCCAAAATTAGTTTTTTTTTTTTTTTTTTTTTTTTTTTTTAATGTGTCCGACTCTGGGCATAGGCTTCACAGCCTGCTATCAAGGTCCAGCAGTCCTCCTACTTACCATACACCTCTACATGTCACCACTTCGGCGCTAACACCCACCGTCCATATTGAATACATGCTAGGGCTGTCTCATACAGGACTGGAGTATTGGTATTAGCGGGGGTATTTTTACGACGTCGGCGGGTCTTCCGGTAGATCAGTAAAGCCTGATTGAATGAAATTCAAATCCTTAAACTGTTCCCTGCCCCAGCCGGGATTCGAACCTGGGTCCGTTAGGACTGCAGGCCACCTCTCTACCGGAGGTTATAACACCTAATTTCATGGTTGCCTCAAATTTTTTGCAAACCAGTGTAATCATTTCACGGAATATCAAGGAAGCACTGCTAGAGGGCTTCCCAAGCAGCAGCTCCAATGTGCCACAGTCGCCGATTCTTGGGAGGGTCCACAGGCCTTGCTGGATTGATAGGACAGATTAAGATAATAAGGCTGTAATGAGAGGAGCCCAATAGAGAAAAAAGATGAACAGAGTAAGTAGAAGAATTAGTTGTAAGAAAGAGGTGAAGTATGTTGGAACTCTCTCCAAGATGGTCAGGGTTACTGGTTGGGTGCTGTACAAGCTGCTGTAGGTTATTAAGGAGAGAAAAGATGTAGACTTGTTCACCAGGAGGATCAGGGAATAAAGAGGAGAGCCAAAGGTGGTGGTAAACATTGAGATCATCTAGGATGGAGATTTCAGAGAAAGGAGAAATCGATAGTATGTGATCCATCTTAGAAGTAAGACTGTAGAAGAATTTTTCAATCAATAGAACTAGGGGATAAGAACAGAGTACAGATATATTTAGTCAGAGAATGACAGGAAAGCCGAAGTCAGGGAGTAGAGAATCCAGAAAATTCAAGTACAGGAACATGAGAGCAAGATACGTTGAGGTGTATATACACACAACAGCCACCCTTGTGTTTGAATGATTATAAAGTAGGAGGGTACAGAGAAGAGTTTATCAGTCGCTTCAGACAGCTGAGCCTGAGTGAGGAAGAGAAGAGGAGGTTAAGAGGAAGAGAAGTGGTGATGAACAGTGGGAAAATTAGAAGAATGGCCAGGCCACGAAAGTGTGCTAAGAGGGTTGTGATGAGACACTTGTGGACAGGTGTGGTGAGAGGGATGTGTGATGAGTGACACGTGTGATGAGAGGCAGGTGTGGTGAGGCAGGTGTAGTGACGCCGATGTATTGTGACATTATTTTAAAAGGGAGGTACATGTAATATTATTTTGTGAAAGGTGATGTGTAGCGAGGCAGGTGTGAGCAGGTAATTGGCTGCAGTGACCTCAGGTGTTAACAGGCAAGCTGATGAGAGGAGGAGGGGGGGGGGGAGAGAAATTCTTAGAGGGGAGCAGGGAGGGATAGGAAAGCAGGAACGCAGGAAAAGGAAAAGGAACGATGTGAGGGAGGGGGAGTGCATAGGGACGATAAAGAAGGGAAGGGGTTGTGATGGAGGGGAAGAAGGGTGGAGAGGGGGCGGTTACAAAGTAGAATGGAAGATGAGAAACGAAGGGTTCCTGGAATGGAGTCGGGACAGGCGAGCCGCAGGAAAAGACGGGGGAAACAGAGGAGTGCAGGGAAAGGGGAGGAGAGAAAAGCGGTCCATAGAAAGGAAATGGGGTGAAGATAGGGGTGTTGCAGGAAGGGAAAGGAGAGAAGAAGGGAAGAAGGGCAAAGAAGTAGGGGTTACCATGAAAGGGGAAGGGAAAAGGAGCCCGGGGAGGGGTGGGAGGGAAAGGAGGCAAGCCGAAGGGAAAAGTGGATGGAAACGAAGGGCTGGGTTACGAAGGAGGAGAGAGAAAGAAAGGAAAAAGAAGGAGGGTGGCATAGAGAAGAGAACGAGTGAGGAGAAAGGTGGTTGCAATCAGGGAGGGTAGGAGGCGAGGAGAAGGAGGGAAAGAAGAAAAGAAGGAAAGAATGAAGGGGGAAGAAGTGAAGGAAAGGAAACAGGAAAGGTGGTACAGGGAGAGGGGGAAAAAGAAACGGAAGGAAGAGAAGGAGCTAAGAAGAGAATGGGAAAGGGGAAGCAGGGAAGGGAAGGATGGGGTCAAAGGGGAGAGACAGCAGGGGGAGGCGAAAGGAAAGAAGGGGGAGGGAGTAGATAGGCAGGAGAGAGAGAGAGAGAGAGAGAGAGAGAGAGAGAGAGAGAGAGAGAGAGAGAGAGAGAGAGAGAGAGAGAGAGAGAGAGGGAATGCAAAAAGTGGAAGGTAAGTAGGAAAGAGAGGACAGAGAGAGGGAAGGTGAAGGTGGTCTACAGCAGAGAGCTAGCAGAGGACAGAGAAGGGGAAGGTAGAAGAGAACAGATAGGAGGGAGAGGACAGAGAGCGGAAATGTGGAGAGGGCAAAGAGAGGGGAGTGGAAAGAGAGGGGGATGGAGAGAGGAGGGTGATGGGAAGAGGAGAGTGGTGGGAAGAGGAGGGAGAGGGAGGGAGAGTGGTAGGGAGGAGGAGCGGGAGCCGGGGGTATGGGGGGAGGGAGAGCAGGAAGAGAGGAAAAGCTGGTGCTCAGTCTCGTTAGTCTCTCGTCATTGTTTTCTCCTTGGTTTTTCTGTCTTGCTTTCTCTCGCCTCCATTTTTATTCACTTCTTCATCGGCTCATGTTTTCATTTCTTCGTCCCTTTGAGCTAGGGTCTTCCTTTTCCTACTCCATTCTCTTGCACTTTTGCCCAATATTCGTTTCTGTATTTTTTATTTTCATTCTTTCTTGTGATTCTTCATTTACTTCTCTTTTCGAATATTCTTTCATTTGGGTTCTTCTTGCAGCCGTACATGCATGTGTTGTTTTTTATCTTCGATTCAGGTCTTTCTCCTTCGTCAGTGTGACATTCTTCATTTATTTTTTAACCCTCCACATGACAAAGTCAGAGGAGGGTACTGTTATCACTGAGAATAATAGGTGTCCGTCTGTAGTGTTGGG
The DNA here is from genome assembly GCF_032717465.1 of Coenobita brevimanus. Lineage (NCBI taxonomy): Eukaryota > Metazoa > Arthropoda > Malacostraca > Decapoda > Coenobitidae > Coenobita > Coenobita brevimanus. The sequence goes on from NC_137020.1 coordinate 561,334, forward strand.
GGGCAGGGTGGCTGGCCAGGCATTGAGATTTCATTTCCAGACCAGAACTCAGAAAGTATTCACTACAGAGTCATGAAATTTCACATACTTATGTCTTACAGAAAAACTGGTGCCTTTTGACAGGTAGAACCTGAGTCTCAAAGTTTTTTTGTTTTTTTATAACGAAAAAGTAAAAAAAAAAAAAAAATCGAGATTTCAATGCGAACTGTACAAGGAATCTGAAGGGTCCAGGTATTGTATCTTCAAGGCATTCTCCTTATGCCCACCTTTAAGAAAAGATTGGGGGGTGAGGGTCGTTGATGTGCTTCATTAGGTGTGCAGGGAGGTGGGGGTATAGGCTTGGTCAGATGGAAGGTTGCAACAACATAGCATTGCTCAGGTTCTTTTTTTACTGCTTGTCTTGGCTTCTTAGGCATTCATTTTTTATTTGAATATTTTTCGTTGCTGTAGTGCATAAATTTTTGTATTACTTTCGTCTGGTTATACTGTTGGGATGGGGACAGCCACTTGTTGGACGTCAATCACCGCAACAGGCACTAGGGCGACGCCATCACACGTGACATTGCAGTTTACGACGCCATTAACAAAATGGACAGATCCTGCTCCCACTCCTCATACCCATCTTATCTGCCTGGCGTTTTGGTCAGAGGCCTGGGGAGAAAAGGTATGGAGGAAGAAGGGAATGGGGAAGAAGACATGGCTGCTACGGACAAAGAACTGCAGATTACTTAAAGAATCATATAAGAGTGTCCTACATAAGCATCATGTGGAGATTAGAACAAAAGTACAGGACGCATGGGAGGCTGCAGAGAGAACCCATGGTCAGCAGGAGACGAAGAAAATCACAGAGGAAGAAGGAAGCGATGTGTGATAAAAGGGGGAAGCATAAGAAAACACACGAGGGTACATAACACGTGCCGAGGTGAACAGATTGTTGTCATACCCGCCTTGGACTACCAAGGATCCTTTGTGTTGTGTGGGGATAGAGAAAAAGAAGTCATGAGTGTACTAGTGAGTTCATCATTAAATTCAGTATCAGTGACTCAAGTACCGGGCAAGACAGTGGTTCTGGAAGTGTATATAAGGACAGTCATAAATGTGACTAGATTAGAAGAGAACTAGATCTAGATCAGAGGGGATGGACGATAGCCGTGTCAGAGAAGCACTGCAGTTGAGCTGAGGGAGGTAGACAGTAAAGGTCATGGGCAATGCGGTGCTGGTAAGTAAAAGTGTGTGAGATCAGTGGAGATTTGTGAGTGTGCAAGGCAAGGATATCACATGCCCTATGCCTCAGTTCAAACGCCAGTTAACTTGTGCTAAGTAACCAGCAATACTGCAATTATAGTTGCGTTTGTCATGGTCGCGGGAATAATTATAGAACAAATAACTCCGTGATTATGCTTGTAGTAAGTTAGCCTTCAAGTGAACATACAATACCCAACAAGTGAGTTGTTAAGTTAGCGGACTGAGTTTCATTTTATGTGTTCGTTGTTTTACGTGGAACTGAGTTAAATCTCCATGTACTGAGTGACTTGTTTCCACTGGTGTTGCCAAAGTAATGTATGTCTTGTACAGTGTTAGTATGAGTAAAGCAGAAAGTGGACTTGTATTTTGGAACCTTTGTGGAACAGTTTTTCCTTGTAGTGCGGAAGGGAACTTTGGCAAAAAGATCTTGTTGTTCTAATATTATTGTTATAGATTCTCTCTCGACTTGTCTCTGCATTCCCAACCATTATTGTTCTCATGCTACCAGTCCCTTCTAACAGCCGTCCGTTATCGTGCTCGTTAAGATTGGGTGCGAAGTGTGTAAATAGTTACTGAGGGAGTGTAGGCCACGGCAGTACATATATGTTGTTCCATGTCTTATTATAGATTCCAGAAATTTACTCTCTTCACTGAGATGACAATTTTTTGCATTTCATAGTGGCTACTCTTAAGTATATCTAATATAAAACGTACCACGTCAGGTTGTCGCGTGGTCGCAGGTGTTTGTACTACAATAGTATATGTATAAAATAATGAGTAAACTACCACCATAACTATTATTGACACCATAAAAACGTGAAAAAACGTAGGCAGTTTGCATAATTGTTTATACTCTTTATTTTTATTTTTGACGTTAATTTTTGTGCTATCTTATTCATTTTAGTCTTTCTTTGTTCGCAAGTGTTTGTTCTACAATAATATATATATATATATATATATATATATATATATATATATATATATATATATATATATATAAAACAAGCATCACTATTACTAACACCGTAAGGAAGGCCAGGCGCGCTCCATCAACCACAGCAAATATTTAGTATGGACAGTGGGTGTCAACGCTAATTTGGTGACGTACGAAGGATTATGTCAGGTAGGAGGACTGATAGCCGTCAGACAGCAGACACGAGCTTATACCCAGAGAAGGATACATAGAAACATACAGTAGTTGTGTAGGTGTTAATCTCTACCTAAAACCACTCAGCTTCGATTATCCCTTCAATCAGATGACATATATCTAAAACTACTTTTATCTCCTGACGATTTTTTTTTTTTTTTATACTTTGCGACGATTCTCCGAACTAGTAGGTAAGGTACAAGCTCATCAGCCCCTTCACTACTAGATATCCTTCCTAAACTGAGCAAAAATAGTCTGGTGGTAACAAGAAATAATATTCCATCGAATTGAAGGGATTATTCTCTTCGAATCTTTATATTATCTCAGCGAGATGAATGAACTGAAAATTATGTCATCCGGGTTTTAAGGGTTAAATTAAATTTGCTAGTGGTCTCCTTGGCCACTACTTTCTCTTTCTCTTGTACTGATGATGCAGATTAAGTGAAGGATGTGGCGGTCAAGTGGTTGAAAAGCGGACTACGAATCTCTCTCTCTCTCTGTTTAGCCGCCATGTCATAAGAAAAATGAGTGCAGGCGGCAAAACATAACAACAGGAGCTTTCATCACCATAACAATAATTGTCATTGTTTCTTCACTAACACATGGAGGCAGCAGGTTCCATAAATTAGAACAGCAAGGACCAAACATAGTAGAGCCATCAACAACAAGCTTTATATTGTTCCTTCCTGTTCTGGTTCGTGATTCTAGCCACTCCACGTAATAGTGATATTCTTGGTTTATTCTTGCTGTGTCGAGAAGATTATATAGTACCCAAGGGAGAGTTCTTGCTGCAAAGTAGTTGATGTGAGAATTTCCAAAACTATTATAAAACATTTACATGTTTTTAATTGCATAGTTCCCTCCTGTTTTCCTTCATATTCCTCATTAATCGCCAAGAAAAAGTTACCCGCCGTCATCCTATCATAAAATTTTGTGTTCAGCCTTATAATACTGGTATATCGTCACTACATCCAGGTGACTTTAGTCCAGTACGAATCATTGTGTCATCACCTTTCCTCTCGTTCTATTTCCAGTATTCCCTAATTTTCAGTAATAACTATGAAGGTGTTGCATCCAGTACTCTTGCTAATTCCAAGCGAGTATACTCAAAGTGTAAGCCTAGTTTCATTTAATTATCTCTGACAAAATTACCACTCCGTGTCCACTTAATTCTTTTGAGCACTGTTTATGAAGAATCAAGAAGCAGTCTATTTATCCAGTGTGATTGTACCCCATCTTTTATTATTTAATATTAATGTGTTCATAATACATTCGTGAGCCATAGTTTCAGATAATCCTGTATTAATTGGAAAGAAAATGCGGGCAGGGATTTACTCTGATCAGGGACCTGATGTTGGCAGCTTGAGGCATTTCTAGGCTACACGAGTAATGGTGATATTTCCATGTGTTCCTCTTGTAGCCTAGCAGATGTTCAAACTATACCTTTTATTACTCTACCATAGTCTGAAATTGCTAGGGTATCTCTAGATTTTGAACTCTGGAATACAACATTAACGTGGGAATATGATGCTGGTCACGAAGAGGGCAGTGGAAACGATGCCCAGCCGTTGCATCGTCTTTTACTGCCACTGAGTTCGGTGAAATAAACAACAATGCTAAATTCCGGTCAAATTTAAGCGAAAGGAGTAGGCCTATACCACTTTAAATATGGACAAGTCTTTGTTCGGTGTGAAACTGCAAAGTGAGAGGAAACTTTGGCTTAGGAGTGTACTTCCAAACGATTTTATTTTCAGTGCAGGTATACCATGCTGAATATAGTTTGTTTTTCTGTTTTCATGCCAGTCTTCCCAGAGTTCCTTTAATAATAGGAATAACCTTAGAATAGCGTACGCCCATCATATGTCTTGTGTCTGCTCTTTATTTTATACTTCATTCTTGCTCTGTGCGAACGGTTTTATTGTGAACACCAGTCGTTTATCCATTCACCTGACTGTCACTGTCTTTTTTCCTTTTTTTCCATTAACCATTTTGAATACACTAAGAACATTGTCCTCGGGATTCGAAGTATATTCCACGATTTAACTCAATATTCAGTATTCAGCTCACACTTTGCAAAATATTTACGCTCTTATCATTATGCTTACTTTTTCCTTTGTTTCCTTTATTAATCGCTCAGAGTAAACATTGGCAACCATGTGTCCGTCGCAGGTGGTGTGTGCAGTACTACGTCACGCGGCTGCCCTGCAAAACACCTCCATTCCTCTGGTTTATGACCTACCACGACAGTTTACTCGCGCCGCCAAAAAAATGGGGACTATTTCTGGTGGACAAGAAGAGACCGTCCCAGTGATGCACCGCTCCTGGTACTCATTAACACCCCCAGCCCAAGGACGTGTTGCGTATTTACTCTTGGTACCACCAGACTATTTTAATAAACCCAAGTGAGTTAATGAAGGGATTAACGAATGCTGCACCTCATCCCTTCCTGTTCAAAAAGTCTCCCCAAAGCTAAATAAAATCGTCCGGTGGAATCTCTACTCAAACACTGAAGATATAATCGTAGTGTAGAATGTAATCGTACTGTATTGAATCATTCTTTTACAGTTGAGTATGTCTAAGCTGCTTGGTTAAGTTCTTAGCTGTGTTGCCATATTTTCACTCTATTCTTGCTATCGCCAGATGATTTAACGCATGTCTGGGGGGATTTCGAACAGGAGGAATTAGATATGACATTCATGAACACTTCCAGTACAATAATTCTCCACTCATCTGTTTTAAATAGGTTGGGGGTAACCAGAAAAAGTCACTGTACTGAAGAGGTAACTTGGATCCTGTATGCCTTGCCACAGATGAATGGGCTTTCTCTGTCTTAAATTCTATGCTATAGACCCCTTCATATGTTGATGTATTTTAATATATATCCTGACTACCGTCGAAGGATTTTACCTCATTTCAATATGGGAGGTCTTTCCCAAGCTGAATATCATCCTTTGGAAGCAGGAATAAAATAAACAAAAACTCGAGTTGATGTGTCTCAACCTCTGCGTCTGTACTTTTGACACTCATTGTCCGATGTTTAGCTTCGAGGTGACTGTTTCTCATAGGAGTGGTGGAATTATGCTGAATATTTTCTTACCCTATTGCCGAACACTCTCAGGTCTCTTTGACGGACTCCCGGCTGAATATAATCATCTGGCTTTAAATGGAATAAAACAGATTGCCTCTTCCAAGACAGATTTATGTGAACCCGCATTATAACTCTCAGGCTCCTATGACTAACACCCAGTTGAACAGAACAGAAACGCTGACTTTACTGTAAATAGAATAAAAACCTCAGGTGAAGCGAGCACGAGTTAAAAAACAACAAAGAAAAAATTGCTGCAATAACATGCACAACAAGAAGAGGATTTCAAAAGTAAACGTATTCTGAGTTATGTTCTCTTGATGTTTGTGGTCAGCACTATACCAGTGTTACTCTTCGATTTGTCGGAACTTACTTTTAACCTTAAGTTAGAAAATTCATTCTACATTCTGCAATGTTTCTTTTACAAGTTTGCCCGATCATTATGGAATATATGTACAAGAATTCTACCATATTCTTCCTCTTTTCCTATTTACCCTTATCTTTGCAGCAATTCTGCATCATTTATGTAATTTTTGCTATCAGAGAGAGAGAGAGAGAGAGAAAACAAAAACGAAAGTGTTCAGCTACTCGTCATTGAAGGCGAACATTTGGAGCCGGATTATCAGAACCGAGACAGAGAAGGTGTGATCAAGGCCCAAATTATTTATCACAATTTTCTGGGGCATGTGCTGAGCATGGGAATATTTAAATTTCCTGTACTGATGCTGGCTACGCTGCGATGTGCCATGCAGTCCAATCACATTTAACAATTAAGGATGTTCCATAAATGACTGTCAAATACCGAGGTCGTTCTTACACCTTTGTGCTGTCAATTTAAATAATACACTTATCAATTCAGACTGTTTTTCACTCTGTCCTTCCTCTGCCCAACTCATTCATGAAAAGGCATATTCTACAAACAAAAAAATTTACCTACACTTCTTCTCAGGTCTGAATGAGGGGTTTAATCTTTATCACCCCACTAATTATTACATCTTTTAGACATGCAGTGATAATGTTGATTTCGAGACCCTTCTATGAAGGTGCTTAACCGACCCAGTGATGTATTGCATTTTGTCATTCTCCATATATTAGGCATAAACATCCATCTGTCCATCTATAGCCAGAAGTCTTAAGCCTCCGAAGGGGTGATCACAAAAGAATCGATTCCATATCACCCTATCCTCCACCATCAGGCCGCAGTCTTTCCAACTCCCACCCGTCTCCTCATATACCTCTCCATCTAAGAGGACAACAGGCTGTAATATGTAAAATAAACTAGAATTGCTAAGCTATTTACTGGTGCACCCTCAGGGATCTTGTCACAGAAAAGCCTTAAAAGCACCGTGATGAGGCCGGTTTATAAATTATGACACGGTACTCATAAAGAAGTCTGAGAATTTTTATAATTCTCAATTTACGTATCTTTATGAATAACTTAAATCTCTTTGGAATCGTTTGGGCAGGTCCTAGGAAGGCACCTGTAATTGTCCCGGAGGCCCAGAGACCCCAGAAAGACAGCAAAAAGCTCATTTGAAATCGGATTCCCAGTAAGCAATTACCGGAATGTATGTAACCGATTGGCAATGGCTGTTCTTGGCTGGCCGGAAGGAAGGCTCGACAATTTAGAAAAAAAAAGTAGTAACAAGCCTCCTATGCAGTCGAAAGTATGGTCCAGTGTTTCTTTCCCTGCCCAGCAGCTACTTCAAGACGACAATATTCAGCTGACCATTCTGTCATCTGAAGGCAACACCTACAAAGAACGTCTAGCATATTTCATTCTTGCTGTTTACAGACATCTAGTGTTATGTTTTGGAGAGATATTTCGAACTGAAGAAATTAGGTATACGTTTATCCTCTTCTGCAGTGCGGGTGATCATTCATTAGCAGAAGAAAATCCACTGTTGGTTGAAAGAATGAACTATAGAGCCGAGAAAAAAGGGTAAGGATCTACCCTATGAAATGCACACCGAAACTTGCCCTTGTTGTGAAGAGAGAACCTGTATTTTTTACACAGGAAAAATCATCAGAGAAATTACCAATATGCCGGAAATCGAACCCGAGACTCTCAGGTGAGAGCCAGGCAGCATACCACTACACCACGACCAGGTAAAAGTTTACTCACGTTGTCACAATCTTGTAACCAACGTCCCTCCGCCCCCACTGTGGGCATGAAGAGGATGAGTTAACCCCCTGGCACTCGGGCAAGTAGATGCTTTTAATCTATCCCAAACACTTACGGCAAGTCAGAATGAAGAGAGAACCTGTATTTTTTACACAGGAAAAATCATCAGAGAAATTACCAATATGCCGGGAGTCGAACCCGAGGCTCTCAGGTGAGAGCCAGGCAGCATACCACTACACCACGACCTGGTAAAAGTTAACTCACGTTGTCACAATCTTGTAACCAACGTCCCTCCGCCCCCACTGTGGGCATGAAGAGGATGAGTTAACCCCCTGGCACTCGGGCAAGCATCTACTTGCCCGAGTGCCAGGGGGTTAACTCATCCTCTTCATGCCCACAGTGGGGGCGGAGGGACGTTGGTTACAAGATTGTGACAACGTGAGGAAACTTTTAACTGGTTGTGGTGTAGTGGTATGCTGCCTGGCTCTCACCTGAGAGTCTCGGGTTCGATTCCCGGCATATTGGTAATTTCTCTAATGCCCTTGTTGTGTTTATATATTTTATTTATTTATTATTTTTCTCATCGGCATGTCGTTCTTTAACCTCGTCAGCAAGAAAACATCCTCCCCCTTTTTTTTTTTTCTCACTTCCTACTGTCTGCAGACGAACTAATTTAACTTGGGGGAGTCACATGATAGCGACTGAATGATGCAACTTACCTCTCGATTAATGAAATTTTGCTGAGCTACATAAATTATAATCGTCTGTAGAAAGCAAGAAGAAATAAAGAAAACGTCAGCCTATTGCAGCGGTTCGCCTCTTTAGCCCAAGGACGATATTTCTTATTTATACCTGTAAGTTCAGACATCTTTACTTTGCCTAGAATATATTTTCCGAACTGAAGGTATTAAGTGTAGCTGCTTAGAAATTACTTACGGCGAGGGAGGTGCTGGAGAGGAACTTTTTGGATGATGTCACCACCGTAACTTGGCGACTCGATTGTCGGGTTATGTAAGCGTCCCTCAGCTACTTTCCTGTCCCCCCAAAGGAGGATGCAGCGATGACCCCTTGACACTGCTCACACCTACGCAGATGGTGATTTTGCCCTACATTACCATTTATTACCGTACGACTCAGCCAGACAACTCAAATGATTTTTTTCTTTATTTGAATATAATTTCAAAGGAAAAAGTCTTTTCATAGTAATGAACGTTTATTATAACTTACTCTTGTTCTAGTAAAAAAAAAGATTCGGACACAATTATCAGAGTTTGGTGCTGCTGTGGTTAGAGATCACTAGGGAAAACTTTGCTTTAGGTGGAAATGTCGAAACTCCCAGATATGGCTGGAAGGTTTACATTTGGTATGTAATATCGTCAATCATGTAGGCTTGCCAACTCCAGGCTGGCCTCAGGCACCTTACTGTCCAAAGCGGGTAACGCAGGACAGGTTTCGTGTTACCTTTACAAGTATCATAACTTCATTTCCCGTTGGGTAATGCTGAATCACAGTATGCATTAGGGATAAATAACTTAAAGACAACACACGCATCATTTTTTTGTTAAGAAAGTCCCTTTCTCTGTGATCCATTCATTGAGATGAAGTGTGACTAAAATTTATTATTTCTATATAATATATAGGAGGTTCTGTCAATTCTGTTATATTAGAAAAGGTGAACATAAACTTTACTTTAAGCGGCAGATAGACCTTACCGTTTCAGTTCGAATTCCTTCAGTTTGTTTTCTGTATTTTTCTTACTTTTTTTCATGGTGGTAAATGACCTTCTGTTGATAAATTTTTTCCCTCCTCTTAGTATCATCACGTTCCTTAAGCCTTGTTTGTTTCCAGCGTAATGGAAGAGACTTGCTCTCTTACTTAGATGTACCGAAGTTCATTTACTTTTTTCATTTGTTTTATTTACTACTTATGTTATGGACAAATTATTTTTCCTGTTATTTTGTTTCTCGATTAACATTGTTTCCGTGTTATTATCCCTGCCACTTTGCTTTACTGACGATTATTTTGTGGAGCTGATTTCGTTTCCCATTTCCCAACTGGATATTAGGGAAGATTAGGTTAACTTAAATTGTTAGGTAGAGTCACGCTGGGCTAGGTTTGGTTAAACTGTTAGGTTAGGTGTGGTTAGGTTAAGTTAGTTTAGCTTATGTTCTCGTGGATTAAAATACGTTACTTCGTTAGGTGATGGTGATTAATGTAGGATTAAGTCATTTATGGATAGATTATGTTGAGACAAGATTAGAATATATTTCGTGAATATATCTCCTCAGGATGGGTTATCTTCCTTTCATGTACGTTATGGAAATCCCAATTTGTAGTGAATAATGATGGAGTACTAAATGGCGCCCGGGTACACCGGAACATAGTTAAAAGCAAAGGGGAAACAGATTTATTAACCCCAGATATAAGCAGAAGAATATGACAGACCATCAGGAGTGCGTCTGCCGCTTAAAGCGTATGTGTTCCTTAGAGTATAATACTTTCTAACAACTTGATAATTACTCTACGATCTGTACGATTTTTGTAAAACTATACCCTAGCACCCAACAGGTTCGAATAATGCGTTCAGTTACCCAACACGTAGATTGGCTGATTAAAGGTTCTTACATCAGAATATCGTCTTCGTATTTAGAAAAGAAGGAAGACTTATAAGTGCACAAAATAAAACAAAGATGGTTGAGAATATTTTAAGCCAAATAGATTTAGTCACTACCATTTTACATGACAACGCTCTCTCTCTCTCTCTCTCTCTCTCTCTCTGGCTGTGTTCCTCCCTCTTCCTACGAGTATCTTCCCTCCAACTGTCTTGTTCCATATCATTTTGTTTTCCATTTTCCCCAGTTTACAGTATCCCTCCATTACTACTACTGAACTCTCACTTATTCATTTTCTTTGCAGCATGCCTCCTATTCGTCCAACATCTCTCTCTCTCTCTCTCTCTCTCTCTCTGCCAGCTCCTCTTCGTTTTCGCCGTCACTTCTCTCCTCCTCTTCAAACTTCTCACACTTCCATTCCTCCCAGTATTCTCCACCTCTCCCTTTCCCTCTCTTCTCTCTTATTTCTCTCCCTCTCCACTACCTCTCCCTGCGCTCTCCCTCCCTGTGATCACAATGTTATTAAATTCACCATCAGTCTCCAATCGGATTATGGTAAAAATAGCTCTCTGGTGCCTGGCCACTGCACGGTAGCCTCCGACCACACCCGTGCCTTTGATGTTTAATCCCTTCAACCTGTGGTCGTATTTCTGATTACATTATTGCAGCCAGTATACGATTTTATGACACAAAGGGCACATCTTTAGTTAAAATGGGGCTATTGAAAGTGATGCGTAGCGCCCTCTGCATCGGAAAATATATTCTCGGTACTGTCATCTGCAGAGAGCAATAAATAAATAGATTAATAAATATAAAGATAAATAAAATAACTAAATAAATTAATGTAAAGCCTTATGAAACTGATTAATTAATTAATCAATACTATTTGGATGAAAGGGTTATTTTATGAAACTAGTGGACACATTTGTGATTACCGTACTTTTTTGTTATCTACAAGAGATTGTTTGCAGACCATGCCTCTAATGTTAAGGATTAGTAAGGGGAGACACTAAAAGAACTTCCAACGAGCGACTCTTCTCACTATAAGGACGCATTCTGAGTACATTCTCCAAACAGTTATTCAGCGACCATTTATCTGACATATACAGATTAGGAAATGTTGCTTCTGCCACAAATGTGCATTTATTTAGTCTCTTCAGTTCGATGATGCTTCTTCATTCAGTTATTGTTGCCTTCTTAGGACTTTATTTAACATAAAAGCTTCTACAGTTGGAGAGACTGGATATAACCTTCATCTACCCGGGCTCGTCAAAAAGTCCCCCATAAGATAATTAAAATCATCTTGTGGTTGCCAAAATAAAACAACAGAATAAGTAAGTTTATTGAAGGAATATGTATTTCACTTATTAAAATGCAGTATTTATAAATGTTATGTACTGAGAGATGTAGGCTGTCTGATGGAAGTTGTCCTTCAAACAACAAAAGTAATTATTCGACCATGCGTGTTATCACTAAACGTGTTCATACCAAGGATCTTTTAAATATAGTAGTTTTTTCAGGCTATTTCCAGGCTATGGTATTTTACTTGGGTGAGACTTTATGAATTAAAAGGGTCACCTACAGCCATAAATGTGCCCTTCACTACGAAATTTCTTTCAGATGTTGAATAAATCGGTCAATAGGCGCCAAGACTAAAGCAAAAAAGTACGTGATCGCTATGAAAAAACTTAGGTAAAGGAAATCATCTGTCATTAACAACGATATAAGTACAATATGTCATCCTGCAGAAAATTATGCTGAAGGGTGTCTCAAATGTGACAGAAGGAACGGTCTATAACTTAGAGGAAATCTTTTGTTGCTAGGAAGAGAAAATAAATAAAAGTCACTAGAGTATAGGAGTTTAATAGATTAAACACTAGCCGAACATTTGAGAGAGAGAGAGAGAGAGAGAGAGAGAGTGACCCCATAGATGAAAGAGTGACACATACGAAGAGATTGACTTTCCATTCGATATAATCCTGCAATACACTCACTTTTTTTCGTCAATCCATCCCGTACTGGCGCTACCATACAGTACAATCAAGTCTTGTTGTTGCCCAAGGGCGGTAGATACAAAAGTGACATCTGACCTCTTCTTACCATAGGGAACACGACCACGCAGCAGCATAAAAGTACCTGATGGTCGTTAAAGTTGGACTGAGAAATGTATTTTTTTTTCCTCTGAACGTTTAACATATATAGACATAATTCTTGCAACAATACAAAGCTTACCGATCAGGATATTACCCATCAAACCACTATTTACCTGTCATCAGTACTTACCCTGAGCCTGCCCTTGGTAATACCCATCGAAAATTTTACTCATTGACAGTATCTTTCCGGAGTTTAGCCTACCAATCGGCGGTAATCTTCCAGAATTTACTCATCGATATTACCCTAAAGAAATATATTTGCCCTACGACATAATCTTTGGAGAGTTTTTAAATAAATTCTTACGAAATTTTAAAAGGACCTTTCCTATCACAATTTTCTTTCCGATAGTAAGTATGGGTTCCGTCAGGGAAGCTCCACTGGAGAACTTCTCACCTACTGTTCAGACTCCCGGTCATCCTCCATTCGGGACTTTGATGAAAGCTTTGCCATTGCACTTGACATCTCAAAGGCTTTCGATCGAGTCTGGCATAAATCTTTAATTTCCAAACTACCCTTTTACGGTTTCAATCCTTCCATCATTGCCTTCATCTCTAGCTTCCTTTCTGGTCGTTCTATAGCCGCTGTTGTTGACGGCCATCGTTCTTCTCTACAGTAGGAGCTGTCATTAGTGATGTTCCTCAGGGCTCTGTCTTATCACCAACTCTCTCCCTCCTATTCATCAGTGACGATCTAAGCTGTACATCTAACCTTATCCACTCATACGCTGAAGAGTCCACCCTTCACCTTTCCATTCGCTTCCCTCAGCGACTATCTCAGCAGTTACTTCGAAAAACAAGGGATGAGGCCATGGCACACCAAATGTATGACTTGGCTCATCTCTCTGATTGGGGTAAAAGTAATCTCGTTGTTTTTAGTTCTTCAAAAACTCAGTTCTTACACCTTTCAACCAGTCATAATCTTCCTTAGGAGTATCCTGTTATCTTTAACAATAGCCGACTAAATCCTTCATCACTCAGGTAGACAGAGAGATATCCAGTAGGTGATGCCCTGAGTACTGCTTCGACCTAGTATGACTACACTAACACTAGATAAGATACAACCGTGCTAGAAGGGCTTACTAGCAGCAGTCAGACTAAAACACTCCTTTGCACCTGAGTCGCAAGCAGCCAGGATGGATTTATTGCCTGTTTTACCACATCATTTCTACTCCTTCGGGGATAAAGGTGGGGAGGGCGTGGAGGAGGATGACAAGGCCACCTCATTCCCTAATTCCTCCGAAACAGTCGGTGGTGGTCCTTCCGAGGTATAGGGACAAGGAGGGCACGGAGGAGAATGGAAGGTCACCTCAACCCCCACCGCTCCTGAGACCCAATTGAGCCTAAGCCCAGCCACAAAAGATGGTGATGGCTTTTCGATGGTAGGGATGAGGGGAACACGGAGGAGGATGGTCAGGTCACCTAATACCCCACTCCACTTCGGGAGTGGAGATGAGCCTACTGTACACGTATTAGTGAAGTGGTATCATACAGTGGGAAGCAGGTTTGAGTTCTGCTTTGATCTAGCAGACTACTTGGGTGCTAGTAGAGCCTGCTAGCAGCAGACAAACCAAAAGCACCCCCCACCCCTATTTGAGTCATAAGACAGCCAGAACCATAGACAGACACCTAAGACAAAGGCGTGCAATACCTGGCAAGCAAAAGTGCTATTGGCATTGGTGGCGATCAAGTTGTTCGGGAGCAGGAGGTACTAAGAATCTCCTGGGGCAAAGGATTAGGCTACTATGGGTTAATCAACTTGTGCACCTACAATGAAACGACTAAGAGGACGGAAGCTGTCTTTTGGCTAATGCTTGAAGAACTATCCACTGCCATAGGAACTGGTTATAGTAAGTGATTAGGCGAAGATCGGAAAGTATTAAACAGACAACATGTATTGCACTGGAAAGGCAAAACTGAGCGTTAAAGAAAGAGAATGGAGAAGAATTCCTAGGTAACAAACATCCTGAAAAGAGAATCGTAAATTTTTTAGTATAAATGGAAGAGTAGGTACAGTCGTGATAAAAATAATGATAGATGGAAATTAAAGGCAGTTAATGTGGTAGTATATGCGCCAACAAGTAGTTACAGCATTGAAAATGTTCCCAAGTTCTGTGAAGATGTACAGGCGACGACTGACAGAGGAAAGGTCCACTATACTGTGATCGTCGGCGATTTCAGTGCTAGAGTAGGAAATAAAATTAGAATGAGAGACTTCCAGTCAGAAATCATCGTATAGACTCAGGAAATGAAAGAGGTCAAGCCCTTGTAAAACTTGCAGAAACTCGGTCTCTGAAAATCATGAATACCTTTTTCGTGAAGAGACCATATAGAAAATGGACTTGAAATTCTCCAGATGTGAAAATAGAGACGTTTCATATTTACAGTGATCAATAAAGTAAATGTTGGTAGTGATCACTGAATGATTTAATGTGAACTGAAAAGTTAGTTTCTGAAAAAAAGGGAATAACCTCGTACAAACGATGCTTTCTAACTTTGCTATCTCGTGTGATAAGGAAACAGAATTTTGTGTCAGCATCCACAACAGATATTCAGCCCTTAGCAAGGAAAAAAGCTTTGATGATGAACAAGTAAATGAAATCTTCGCCAAGGTACTGAAGGAAACAGCATTTGAAATGGGAAGGAAAGCAGTAAAAGAAAAGAACAGTAAACTTGCAAACGAAACGAAACGAAACTATTAATACAGAAACGTAGAAACATGAAAGTAATAGCTATCGGGGATAAAACAGAATCAGTAGAATTATCCAAGACAATAAAGAAGATAAAGTAAGAAAATGCGCGGAAATGTAACATGCAAAAATAAACGAAGTCTTAATCTCATGAACTAGCTTAAAAAGAGCAAAGAGATGACTAGGCATAGAGGAAGGTAAAACGTACGCTTTAAAGAAACCAAATTGTGAAATAACACATAATAGGGAAGAAATGACTGAAGTGGTGGAAGAACTATATGGTCATCTAAACAACTCGGACGACAGACCACTCGTCGAAGGAAAACCACTATCTACAGAAACTGCAACGATAAAGACAGTAAAACGGCATTGAAACGTATGAAAAGAGATGGAGCATCAGGAGAAGACGGTATCACAGTAGATTTGATAAAAGATCCAGGAAAGATTGCCCTGGAAAAACTATCAAACCTCTTTATGAAATGTCGCAGAAAAGAAGAAGTTCCAACAGCCTGGAAAAATGCAATATTAATTTTAATACAAAAGGAGACTTGAAGAATCCTAAAAACTTCCAGCCAATTTGCCTGTTGTTAGTTATATGCAAATTATTCATAATGAACTCCAACAGAAATTTAGAATTCCTAGACTCCAACCAGTCTAGGGAACAAGCAGGTTTTTGAAGTGGATTCTCTGTCATCGACTTTATACAAACAATACCGGAACTCAGATAAATGAGAAAACAAGTGAGCACAGGAAACCTATGTGTATGGCTTTCATTGATTACGAAAAAGACTTCGACTAAGGAGAAACAACATCAATATTGAGCGCAATTCGTAGATCGAGTGTAGATGAGATCTACTGTAGAATATTAAAAGACATTATAATACAGAGATGAAACAGTGACCATTTAGCTCCATGCAAAAACTAGAAAAATTACTATGAATTAGGTGAAAGACAGGACAGTACTATATCACCAAAACTGATTACAGTATGATTAGAAGTATTTAGTATGCTTAACAGGAGCATACAGGAATTAAAATAGGAGCTGAATATATGAGTAACCTCAAGTTCGCAGATGCCATCTTATCTCTTTAGTGATTCAGGCGGACAGCTGCAGTAGTTGATAGAAGACTTAAACAGGGAAAGCCTTTTCGTAGGACTGAAGATGAATAAGAGAAAGACAAAAATCACATTTAATAGCCAAGCTCAGATTAAGAAAATAAGACTCCGAAATGAAGATTTAGAATTACTAGATGAATTTCTGAACGTAAGTCAACTTTTACAAACTAACTCGTCATTCGTACTTTGGCAGGCAGACGTATAAAGCTGGGTTGAATTGCGTTTGATAGACAAAGTAGCTTAGTTAAAGGGCTCTTTACCACTGTGTTCAAAGTGGAAAGTTTATCACCACTGCGTTCTCCCGTTAATGACCTACGGCTCAGAGACGTGGACAATGACCGAACCACTGGAAAGAAAGTGAAGGGGTCCCCAGCGAGGTATGGAAAGATCGATGCAAAGAATTACCTAACAGAAAGGAAAGAATCAGCTTGGATTAGGAAAGGGACTGAAGTAGAAGGCATAATAATATCTGTAAAAATGAAGAACTGGCAGAGGGTGGGGTCAGATCAGTAGAAGACAAGACAACAAATGGGCAAGGAAAGCAGCAGACTGGGTAATAAGTGTTTTAAAAATGACCAAGAGCAAGACCAGCGAATAAGTGGCGTGGTGAAATGATAATTTAAATCAGGAGATCCATGGCCCCAGACAAAATAAATAAATAAATCAATAACTAAAGAAAGGAGCAAACGATGAAGACAAAATACGTTAGAGATATAAGGGTTCTGGAATGGAAAGATTAGCGCAAGATCTGGGTAAGTGGAAATGTTTAGGAGAGGCCTATGTACTGCAGCGGAATGTTACGGGACGATTTTAGAGAGAGAGAGAGAGAGAGAGAGAGAGATATGTTGTGTGTGTGTGTGTGTGTGTGTGTGTGTGTGTGTGTGTGTGTGTATCAGCCAAATACACCGTCCTCATTTCCAGCCGTTGTCAGTCATCCATTACACTCGAAGAACAAAATTAATAAGTGGACGATGAGAGAAAGAGTAAACTGGGAAATAATATTATGTTCCTTCACTTTCTTGGTTAGGATTTTCTCAGTTAAATAAAATGGTGTGAAACCAGACTATATGAACTTCGTTTACCAGGTATGCGAAAGTGAAATAGAGAATATTTCAAACCAGTTACAGTTTAAGGTTTCAGATAAATGAATATAATTGTCAAAAGTCACATAAAATATTAAAAAAAAAGTAAGTTTTACCATCGACTTTAAATGGGTATAAACAACAGATTTTTTCCCCTGTTTTACAACCGATTATCGTTCTGTTTCATGAGTAAAATCATCCGGAGTCAGCGTGAAAGTCTTAGCTTTACCGTAGCTGTGATAACGGTTAGCGAGATTATTTTCCTCCATTTTCCCTCAGAGGGTTTGTCACTGCTGAATGAAGTTCAGGAGTCTGTGGGAATATAATAGTACAAACAATAATATTACAAGGATAGCACTGAACACCGTCTCATTTATAAAGCTCTAACTTGGGCCAGATTTTCATCTTTTTTTTTTTTTTCCGCTTAGTTTAGTGGCAGAAGACAGTACAACGGCTCTGTATCCTTGCCATAGAACTTCATCATTATCTGCTTGTTTTAGTGATAGCCTACTCTTTTGCTACAAGTAAGTACTGCAGATGGACAGGTGGCAATCTTAGGCCAAGTTAAAGTAAAAAGGCTATGGTCTCGCTACGTCCCTTCAGTAAGATATGTCTCGTTTTAGCTGAATAAAGACATCAGAGGGAAGCTAGGATAAAATCAAGACCGAATAGCACTAAAGAGTTTTCTCACGCCATACCGATAATACACTTTTCATTTTGTTTGTTCCAGCCGCACATGGTTTTATTAATTTTACTTAGGATAGCTTATTGTTCGAACAAGAGAGGTTACACAAAACAACGAGTGCCCTACAGCTGCTCTAAGGACAAAAAAAATTGACTGTTTTGCCTCCCAGTCCTTCAACAGACTGTTTTTATAATGTTTTTTACTCGAATTGCTTTATTCTTGTTAGACTTGAGATCAATGAATGGGGAAAAAACAAATTTGTTCGTATAATGCTGATGAAACCAAATATATGCAATTTACTAATAAACGGATATTGCCAGATTCGCATATTACCTTCATTGCTGCTAACACTCCCATCCCCAAAAGTATTGAGGTTCTAGGCGTCTCACTTAGCAGTGCCCTCAGCTGGACCTCTCATGTCCGGTCAATTGCTAAGGCCGCCTCAAAGAAACTTGGATTATTGTACCGAGTCCGTATCTTCTTCACTGACGAGCAGTTAGCTATAATTTATAAGTCATGTGCGCTCTCAGCTTGAATATTGCTCACCCTTGTGGAATGGATGTGGAGAGGTTGCATTAAAACAACTAGACAATATTCAGAACAAAGCTGCTGGAATTATTAATAACCCTGCTATTATAAATAAACTACCTCCCCTACAAGTAAGAAGGAATGTTGCCTCCCTTGCATTATTTTACAGATATTTTTATGGCAAATGCTCAGACGAAGTTGCGCCCATGGTGCCACCTCTCCATGCCTTCCCTCGTGCTAAACGGGGATCTGGTAGCGCTCATGACTGGAATGTCACTCAGCCATATTGCAGAACTTCTGCCTATCAGAATTCTTTCATTCCCCGAACTGCATCTCTTTGGAACTCGCTTCTCCAGAGTTGTTTCCCCCCAAACTTCAACCCACAGCTGTTCAAGTCTAACTGTTACAGATATTTTATGAACAGAGGACACCAGTAATCTGGTGTATGGATTATTATTTTTTTTATTCATTTGTTTTTCCTTCCTGTGCTATTATTTAAAAAAAAAAAAAATCTTTTCGACCACGTTTTTTCGAGTTCGGACAAAAACTGTTTGAGTTGACTTATGTCTGTGGCTTTAACTTTTGACTTATTATTCTCAAACCCAGCAAGTCAACCCATTGGCTGACCCCCCACTCTTCCACTCAGTGTGGTCTAACCCGACTGAAACTCTTAATGATTTTGTTCATACATGGACACGGTTTAACACTGACCTGGTGTTGTGACCTTGACCTTTGTCTGATAGTTCTTACAGTCGAATGCCATCTGCATTGTCTAACCCTCAACCCTTCCATCTGGTTTGGTCAAAACTGGATTAAACTTGTTCAGTTTTGACCTGGCACGTGACCATAACCTATGACCGCATTTTGTGACTGACCTTTGACTGATTGTTCTGAAAATAGATTTCATTTGTTCTTGTCTTATCCTCAACCCTACTCACTCTGAGTTTCATATAAGTAAGACAAAACCGTTTTAACTGACCTTGACATATGACCTTAACCTTTGACCTACTGTCCAAAATAATAATAGGTCAGCTCTTGGGAAGACCCGCAATGCTGCTACTAAGTGTGGTCAATCGAATAAAAAAAAATTATATTCACACACACACACACACACACACACACACACACACACACACACACGTCCAAGAAAACATTACCTCAGTCTCGTTTCGTGAGCTCAGGTGTAATTAACCTCATCAGTACAAGGGATATTTCCCATGTTGAATAAAATTTGATGGAATTTACAATGATCAACAAGGTAATGGGTCACCTTGCTCTAGACATGAATTTCCTCACTCCGGTTGACACATTTAGCTTAATGGTGTTGTTTCCAGATAATTATATTCACCCAAAAAAAAAGCTTGTGTTTAATGAGTTTATGAAATCTGCATGCAATTCCTCCAGCTAAAAAAGTCTTTGCATCTGACTACAGACGTCTCAAGGGGACAGAAATAAAGCAAATTGTACGTCATCGTAGAGACTCATTTGGGGCAACAGGAATGTTTATCCCTTCGCTTTATGAGGAACAAAAGGTGAGTTCGAATGGTACACAGTGGACAAAGGAACCAACTTTTAGAGTACCCCCGAAATTCCCAGTATTTCCCACAGCCAACCAGTCTGTACGTCGCTTTTTCCCGAGCGGACATTCCAGTGACAAGACGTCGAAAGTTGTGTGAAAACCCTTCTCATTAGAGTTAGCTACTTACCGCACGTCAGTCCTAACTCTGTCATGCCTTGCCTAGCTTTTCCCGTCTTTGTCCTCCTGTGCTCCCTTCCTATCCTGCCCTCCTCCATCAATATCCTGCAATGCCCTGCCTTGCTCTGTCTCTCCACCTTTCTTGTTTTGCCCTTAGCTACCCTGCTAAGTTCTACTTTTCTCTGCCTTTGCCTGTTCTGACCTGTATCTTCCCTTCCCTGTCCGGTAGTGACCCACCTGCTCTGCCCTGCCTGGTCCTTCCCAGCCCTGCTCTATCCTGCCCAGCCACGTCCCCTCCTAGTCTTGCCCTGCCCTGCCCTGCCCTGTTTAGGAGCTCCCTCCCTGTCGTGGCCTACCCTTCTCTACCCTGCTTGGCCCTATTCTGCCCTGTCATGTCGATTTCCGCCCCTCCCTGACCTGCAGCAGCCCCTCCCTGCCGTCTTTCGTCACATGTTGTCCTGCACTGCCCTACCCTGTCCTTCTTCTTTCCTGTCCTGCTCCGCTCTCCTCCTGCTCTGTCCTGCCCCGACCCTTTAGGACTTTCCATTCCGTGTCCATTCCCTTTTAGTCTTGTTTTGCCACACCCTCAGCGAGTTAGTGAGCAGCCCTGTCTTGTCCTTGCTTGTTTTCTCTTGTCCTGTTCTGCACTACCCTGCCCTGCTTTGTCCATCCCTGCCCTGCCCTGCTCCGTCCTTCCCTCCTCTTCCCTGTTCCGCTCTTTCCTCCTCTGCCCTGCTCTGTCCTTGCCTGCCTTGCCCTGCCCTGACCCTGCCCTGCTCTGTCCTTATCTGCTCTCCCCTATCCTTCCCTCCCCTTCCCTGCTCTCCCCTCCCTTCATTACTCTGCTCTACCCTTCCCTGGCCTGCCTTGCCCTGCCCTAGTCTTTCCTTTCCTGCCCTGCCCTGCTTTATCTTTTCTTTCCCTGCCTTCCTGCCCTGCCCTTCCCTCTCCTGCCCAGCTCTGGCCTTCTAAACCCTTCTGCTCTTCCCTACTCTGTCCGGCACTGCTCTGTCATTCCTCCCTTGCCCTCTCCTGCTCTGTCTCTCTCTGTACAGTACTACCCTAACTTGCCCTGCCCTAACCTGTCCTTTTCTGCTCAGCTCTGCTTTGATATGTTCCGGCCTAACATAACCTACTCTGCCCTGAACTGCTCTCTCCCAGCCCTATTTCACCCTCTCCCGTGCCAGTAACCAATAAGTTTCCCACCAAGATCGATCCCTGTGTCGTGTCCTGTAGCCACCCACCCTCCCCGAGCCTGCCACCAACGATGCCCCTCTGGCTGAAGTCCTCACCCAAAATGGAAACCTACTTGAAGCCATTAGCGAAGAGTGGGAGTTGGAGTAAAAAGAGGGGAATGGGGGTGAGAGGTAAGAGGTAAGGAAAGGAGTATAAGGGCAAGGGCAGGGGATAGGGTGAACATCGGTGAAGACAGAAAAGTAAGTGTGAGAGGATGAGAGTAGAGATGAGGGAATGGGGGTGAAGGGATGAGAGTAGAGGTGATAGGATGGGGGGTGAGTTGGGGTTAGGGTAGGGAATGGAAGTAGAGGCGAAAGGAGGGGTAGGGATTAGTGTGAGGGAAAGGGAGGGTAGCAGGGGTGAAGCAAAAGGAGGAAAGTTGGGGTGAGGGGAGGGAAGTGGGGGTAAAGGAAGGGAGTGCGTCTGAAGGATGGGACCGCAGTGGTTGTTTCATTCACTAGGATAACGCCTTCTATATTTTATTCTTTCAATATCCAGGTGGTTTACCCAGTATTAGTTTGCCTTTTCGATCTGCAGGGGTTACATAAAGACTGCATTAACTCCTTTACTGCTGTAGTGTAAGTCTTTCAGATGATCAATAAAATCGCCTTCACGAAAGATGAATAAACCAAAATAAAACGTTATGGTAGCTGAAAAATGAATAACTTCTCTACGAATCCGAGACTCGTAAAATATTCAAAATCGCCTGATTATTACTGATTATACATCCAAGCTGTCCTTATTCTTGGACGTTATCTTGGGAATGTAAATACAATATTGACCCTTACTGTGGGTTTCCGTGTATTTTGATGAAGTCGATGTGTGAAATTATTTCTTAAGCAGACACAGCAGTATCTCGTACGCGATAAAGAAAAGTATTAAATGTACTTTTATGTTAATGTTTTTCTGATTACTGCCTGGTATCTAACAATGAAGCTGCCTGGTATAGTTGCATTTTACTAGCACGACTTCGCAGATCGCTATGACAAACAACTACTCTGTGGCAGGACAGTGTTCCTCTAAATAGTCTGTATTCATTACTGAAAAAAGAGGGAGAGAGACAATAGAGAAAAAAGGTGGAAAAATGTGATGGGAAAGTATATAATGGAGGGTCGTGTGCTGTGGGACGAGGAGTTATCACTAAGCTGGAACAGAAAGGTTTGGTGTCCCCCACAAAAAACATGCGACAAGGCGATAAACAGACAGATAGAGTGGAAAACTACGCCGATCATTGTCATAATATTCTGGGATAGAAAAGGAAGATAGCGAGTGCAATGAAGGCTTTGATAACCTGTTAAACAGTTCTGGGTGTAAAGGCTACAAGATGATGGCTTGAGGGTGTTTGGGTATCCACATTAACGTATGGGTGTGAGATTTTGGTGTAGCTGGAAAACGAAAAAAACAACAGTAACAAGAGGGGAAATAGGATTTTTGAGGAATGTTTGTGAAGTACATGAATGAATTATATAACAAATAATGTGATTCCTGAAAGATGTGCGATAAAGATGTGTGGTTACAACAGGGTTGCGGGAACTGTTGTTCTTGATGTTGTTGTTGTGTCAACCTCGGTCTATTTAGCCATCAGTTGCAGGCAAACAACCTTCCCTGCATTGCCATCCCCTGCATTGCCATCCCCTGCAGTGAATTGATGTTCCCATGTGGTATACAGCGCCTCGCCACAGCAATGCGCGTGGAGTGAAGAGGCTTGGTTCCCGGTAGGACGCCGCATTTGCATCTCTGCACCCAGTTAACAAGGACACCATAGTAGGCTCTATATCATCTCGTTATTTGGTTATATAACTACCACCCAGCTCTGCAAGTGGTTGCCCAGGTTGCTGGAAACCATTAGGCTTGTCATCCAGTGTAGAGCCACCTGCTCTAATGGTATAGTCAGGTGGAGAGAACGGCAGTTAATAAGTTCAAGAAATGAGTATAAGCGAGTGAGTTTGAAGGCGGGAGCGCGCATGCTAGAAGAAAGCAGATGGACGATTGGACATGGTAAATGAATGTATGGGAAATAGAAATGTAGACTCCGATGGTGCACGGGAAATCGAGCTGCCGAGATGAATTATGGACAGAAGAGGACATGGCCAGGATTTGGTGCTTTCTTTTTTTAACTTGATTTTCGACGGATTGGTTCTGTCTAGTAGGCAATGGGAATCACGTGTATAAATAAAAATGTTGGTTGTTATGCCTGTTAAGTAGAGCCAAGATTCCTGGAGCTTGGAAACTATGCAACTGGGTCTCTGGTCCATTTCACTAGGCATCCTGCTGATAATTATCCCTCTACCATGCTTTTTCTTCTTTGCATACTGGACGTTACCCAGCCCAATCCAAAGATGGGAAAGAGAAGTCAGAATGATGATGATGATGATGATGATGGTTTGTGCTGTCTTGTGTATATCATGCAGCTGAGTAAGAAAAAAAAAAACTTTGTATTTACTATAGCTGTGCAACAAAATATACTCTCAAATAAGTATATGCTAGTAATAATATGAGCAAAAATAAAAGTCTCTGAGTACGAAAATAATCTCTCATATAATATACCCCTTTTGTAAGAAAATATGCTCATAATATTGATTTCTGGTTCAGAAAAATTTAAATTCCCAAACAACTGTTCCCGAGTGAAAAAATATCACACTGTCACCTAGTTTATACCAGCAAATTATATGCCCAAATGATTGATATTTCAGCTGGGAAAAAAAGCAGCAACACTGTGCACCCCTACACTACAAAAGGAAACTTTATGAAGCTACAGGTTCACTGCAAATGATACCATAATCCACCCTAAACAAATTTACAGTACAATAGCATAGTTAGCACTAAAATAATTTATTGTAACGTTTCCGATTGCCAAGAAACTCTTCAAAATTATAACTAACCCTTCCTCCTCCTCCTCCTCCTCCTCCTCTTCCTCCTCCTCCTCCTTCCTACTGTGCCAATCAGTGGGGCTGGAAAAATAACAAACTCATATCAGTTGTACCTGATTAAAAAGTTACTTTAACCAAATAACCTAGCCTAAAAATGATGATATAAATGATATACCAAGAAAAATTGTCAAAGAAATAAACAAACAAAACTGTACCTGATTAAAGAATTGAATACTTGATATCGCACTGTGATAATGAACAAAGTGAGAACAGCACTTAAATAATAAAGTACTCTCAATCAATGATAAATATATATAAGGAAAAAAAGAACAGTTTCTTTTATACTGAAATAATTATAAGAAAACAAACTCTCAGACAACTGTATCGGAGTAAGAAAATAAACTTCCAAATAATGGCCAGAGGGAGAGTAATGAATGGAAGAGATCGCGAGCAGGAATATTTTAAAGTTAAGCAGGGGAGGAGGCGGGCGGGAAAGAAAGTGAGCGTCCGTGGCATCATTCTTCACCATGCTGGCCCGCGGATCCCAGTAATGGACTTACCTTTCACTGGGGACTACACCAGATCCCACACCAGCCATCATATTCCTCTTCCTGGGCCTCCAGGATGATGGTATGACTGACGGTCTGGCTGTCGCTACGGCTCACTACTACTCTCGCGCAACAAGACGAACGAGATGAAAACAGGCAGGCAGCTTTATCATTTTCGTGGAACCGAACTCTTTCGTTTTTATCTCATTGTAATTATTATAAGAATCTGCTGATATTTAAAAATTTTCATCACTCGTCGTTGATAAAAGTCCACATTATGCACACATCGGGCCCTGCGATATGTGCACAGGATATAGCCATAATTACGGTGCTCAATAATGCTTGGAAGTTTGACATGTGCGAGGTGATGCTGCAGTACCCCCCACCCTCGTCAGAAAACAAAAACAGGGGAGAGGGGGATTGCACTAAGACTATTGACAACGAGTAATAGGAATGCTAAAGGAGGAATATTTGTGGGGTATCCTAAAATGACCAGTGTTAAGGTGATGAAAACTTTCTGTCAAAACAAAGAATGTAATAAGTAAGCTTAGGTGAGATCGGATGGTGACACAAAGCATGAATAATTTTTCTTAAAAAAAAAAAAAAAAGTAATACTAAAACAGTGCTTCTCCCATGCTCTGCAGTTAGTCACTTGGGCTAAAATCCGAACATGTTACTCTGCCCTGTAACCTTGACCTTTGACCGATTGATTTCAAATTCCAGTTAGTCTGGCCCTCAACCCTTTCACCAAGTACGGTCTAACACAGTTCAGAACTGTCTGACTTGCCTTTGTCCTGTGACTTTGATCTCTGACTTACTGTTCTCAAATCGACACTGTCCTTGACGGATGTTCTGTCCTTCAGCAAAGTTTGGCTTAAGTCGAATAAAAGCTGCTTGGTTTATTGGGATGAACATTTGACCTTTACCTGTGACCTTGCCCTTGACCTTTGTTCTCAAATTCTAATATTTGAACCCTTGCCTGTACCCTTCACCCTGCTTTAGTTGTAGCGAAGAAAAATTATTTTCTTTGGCCTTGCCATATGACCTTGACCTTGTGCCTATTATTATCAAAGACATCATATCACCTTTTTTTGCAAACCTCAAATTCCTAAAATCTACCTCTAAGTGTATTACAAATCAGATCACACAGACTTATATGGATCAAGCTTTGTCTTTGCCGTGTGACCTTGGCCTCTGATTGTTCTCATAATCAAATCCCTCCGTCCCTGCCTTGACATGAACGTTCCATAAACACTTATCTAAATCAGATCAAAACTTTTAACTGATATTGCCTTGTGACCCTGGCATTTCATCTTATCCTGTGATCTTATCCTGTGATCTTGACCTTTGACGTGTTATTCTCAAAACCGTATTCTTTCATCCTTCCTTTAATGCAAACCACTGCAATAAGATTGGTATTACTGGATACAAACTCTTTAAACTGACTTTGCCATGCAACATAGACATTTGAAATTCTGTTCTCAAAAGCAATAGGTCGACCTTGAATGACCCTCAACCATTCCACCAAATTTGGTCCAAAACATGTCGAAACTGCTTTAGTTATTTTACACACTAAAGTCAAAATATGATCTTGCCTGAGACATCAACCTTTGACCGATTGTTGTCAAAGTCGACTAACTTTGCTATTGCCCTGTCATTAGCACCTACTCCAAGATTGGTTTAAATATAATGAAAGCGCCTTGAGTTTACATTGTTATGCGATCTTACCCATTGGCTTCTTATTCTAAAACATGAATAGAATTGCCTTGAGGCCTACGGCGAGGCTCTTGTCTCAAACAGTTTGCAGTAAAAATTAACTAGCCTTATGAGGGAGACCACTTTTATGTCCCAGTGGGATTAAATGAAGAACTTTTACTAAAGTTGCTGCTAAATGGCACTACCACAAGTGTCAGCTGGAAACAAATTTGGATACTCCATGCCAAATAACCTTATAGGGGATCACATTTATGTCTCAAGGGGCTTAGAGTAAGCACTTTTACCATACATGTCGCTAGATGGCGTCACTTCAGGTGTCAGTTGATGGCAGATTTGGATTCTCCAGGTCAAATTACCTAATATGGCACCACATTTATGTCTCCAAAGGCCGCCTTTTAACAAATCTGCCCGAAGCAGATGAAGAAGAAAAACGCTGGCCACTCATTAACCTACTGCTATCGCCGCAGGTAAAAACAGTACGCTGATCGTCAACAATCCCACCAAGTTAGGTTACATCAGATCGAAATTGACTTACACTGTTCACACACAGACAGACAAACAAAAGCACACACAGATGTTGTGCAAAACATTACACCCGCCGTGCTTCCAGCAAGCGTTGGTGTAAAAAGCACATCCAAGCACTGTGAAAAAGGTGTAATTACACTGAATGAATATAGAATATGATTAGCGAATGTTAGAAGTCATGTGGTACTAGTTCTCAGAAAAGAGATGGAGACGAGAAACCTTATAACTGAATGACTTTATTTATTTACTTATTTATTTATTTATTTTTAGCTCAGAATAAATACTTGTAACTGATGTATGACGTGGGTGCCAACACAGACAAAAATGAAAGAAAATTTCACAGGAAATGTAAACGAAGACGATCTAGAAGTAGGCCTAAGGAATCCTGAAACAACAGCGGCAGACGTTAAGGTAGTATCATTCATTCATTCATCATACAAGAAAAAAAAAAAAGGTAAAAGAGACCATGGAAAAAAAGGAGACATTAAAATGAAGCAGATGAACTAAATAAAAATAAGTACAGGTGTACTGGATGGATATGGGGTCATCAGGGACTATGTGGTGTCAAGGAAGTCCACAGAAATTAAGCATCTTGCGTCCAAAACCTGTTGGTGAGAATGGTGGACAAATAATTCAGGAGATGCTCCCGCGTCTAAAACGAAAACATCTCAAAACTTGACGTGTTAATTGTGACAGGAAGAGTGCTGGTGAGGATGTTGGATCTCGCACATATCCATGTACTGTGGCGTTCCCAGACATATATAAAAAAACGTGTGTGGAGTGGATTCTTTCTCTGCAAGAGTTATATCAAACATATCCATATGTTCCTCTGGTGCTTTTCTTGTGTAGGAAGGAAACTAATCATATTCATCACGTCTGAGGCCTAGGAATGCTTTCAGTGTCTCTGATTAGTTTGAAGAACAGGATAATGACCAACGGAGAGTAATTCCCCTTTGTGTGAATAACAGTGTAATGAGCAGCTGCCCCTGCGTGAGAGACGGCATCCAGCCATGCTGGACCAGGGTCTTCTTTGCAGGATGCAGGTAAGGATGAGGATGTTTTATTCATAGGCAGGAGCTGTATCTGCTTCTTTCATGCAGAGCAATGGTGACGTCACAGTAAAGCTCCTCTCCATTACCAAAGGAAAGTGTTGGGCACAATGATTTTCACAGAAAATATAACGAATTAGGTTTACTCTAGATGCATACTTACTATAGGAACAAGCCAGACTTCATAATGATTACTCGACAACACGGCATAAAGAAACTCTTACTCACAATATTTGGAATGCATCAAGATATATGGTATTAAGAAATGATTCCTTAAAAAAAAAGTCTCAGTTATGAGAACAATTCAAGGAGAAGACAGAGAGGAAACTTACGTAAAAGTGAAAGAAATATTTATGGAGACATTACTGCTCTCATAAACTTCAACATGAACAGTCAGAAAGTGACGATAAAGTGTTTGACATGGAACCATTATTTTGCACACCTGATTCACTGAGTGTTCATAAGATGTTATAAAAACAGATTGTAAAATAAGATAAATTTGCATTAACGAATGAACGAACCAGTTTCAATATGCTGATGACATTTCTCTTCTGGTGATCAAGGGAAGAGCCAAAGAAATATACAACAGTTGATCTAAACGGTAGGAGTATGAAAAAAGGTTAAAAAATGAATATGAAGATAAATTCATATTCATCACACATTTCTTGCACACAACAATACATACACCCTCCTTTGCCCTCTCACTCCCACCAACTAGTGCACATATACCAAGTCCATATTCCCACTTTCTCACCTCCTCATTTGGTCTCAGTCAGTCCACATATGCCCACTTTTCCATCCTCAAACACCTGGACAATCTTTCTTTCCCCTCATCATTCGCACGTCTCACACTCCACTGTTGAAATGTGCACGATGTCCTTTGTCCAGTCCTTGGTCATCACCTGCGAATCAGTCCTAGTCCGAGGAATTTTGCTTGCATTTTAAGTTAGTTGTTTTCCGGGGAGGGGCACTAACCCTCCACCAACCCACTTGTTGACACGTAGGGAACACGTATTGGTTATAAGGTTACCACCCAGCGTGTTAATTGATTTCCTGGCTTACAGGAAATAATTTATCTTGTGACTCAGTGATGAGTAATTCTGGAGTATATTAGCACTACACTGAATGAGAGGATGATGGGTATCCCCACCGACCAATTTAATAGCTCCTGGTGAATGGATTACATAGCCTAACAGAGCGGCTGCCAAACATAAGCGCATCACAGTGAATCCGCTGTGCACGGCATGGACTACACGAGAATTCGTCTTTGGGACCCTAGCGTGGCAGCAGGCAACTAATATGCGAGGAAGATAGTTACCAAACAAAAAGAAAAGATGGAATTTGAAGATTTGCTGACTGGATGAAACAGAAAGAGTTTCATAACCCCCCTTTTTTCAACACTGCCGTATCATTCAAACATAATTTCTTTCAACCTCTTCTCAGCAAATTCTTTTACTCTACAGTATATTTTCTACGAATCGCACTGTGTCTTCCTAAGCAATCCATACACCTTAATCAGCAGTCCAATAACCAGACCTCTTACTTATTGTTTACTTTGATTTTTAGTCATCAAATCTACAAAGTCCCATCCCGATATGTTAACGCTGATACTGACAGACCATCATGCAATAATTTTTCAGTTTCCATGTCCAGACATTTGTCGTACATTGAGCTTTTTACAAATCCACATTTTTTCTCAATTGAAGTACTTTTGCAGTGTATGTGTCCCACTGTTTCTATTACTGTACCGAGATACTTTGGCACACTCACCAATTAAAGTCTCTCTCCGTCTGCCTGATCTTTACCATCTCTCTCTCAGCATCCATCATCTTACTGCTAAGAGCCTAGATGCGACGCAGAGGTTGGAGTATTGAAGCTTTATGATTACTGCATGAAGAGATGCTAGTAGCTACATAAAGAAAACAAGTGCTATGCACTTCTAAGCACATAACACTGCTACCAGTAGACATCACTCTTAACCTGAAAAATAATTCGTGTGGAGCTAGTAAGAAAAAAAAAAAAATCTTTTACAAAAGTGTTAGGGACGTTGTTTAACAAAAAAGTACGATTAGCCTTTCCTATTCTTTAACATAGCCTAGAAGTAGCAAGAATAATGTTTAAAGAACAGCATTTCTGTACTGAAAGTTTTAATTACACAATAAAGCATACTGTGTACAAACAGTAAAGGCCAGTGATTAAATAATTAGCATGCTGTCCAAAAAGAACACGTCAGAGATATTATGTACATATATATTATTATTATTATTTTTTTTGTACTCAACAGCCAAAGAATTGACTCTCTGACAAGCGTATGTGAAGCGTATTCATTAAAAAAAAAAAAAAAAAGCAGATTATCAGACTCTCCAACTGAAGCCGGAATTCCAGGATTTCGAATGGTGACCTAATTCACTCGGTATATCGCTGTTAGTTTTGTTATTTTTGCCACTTCGGAACTCTCTCTATACTTATTCTTTAAATCTACCTAACCATATCTTAGGTAGGAAAAAGCGTCGGAATGATGATGACGATGATATTGGCGCTAGTGGTGCTGGTGGTAGTGCTGGTGGTAGTGCTGGTGGTGGTGCTGGTGGTAATGCTGGTGGTGGCTTCCAGTTAAAGTAACATTAACCCCAGAGATAAAGTGACAACCAAAGGCCAACTTATCGTTTCCATAGGAGTTTTTGTACAACTGATTCTCTGCCAATGTATATTACCATTGTTCTGGGCATCAATATTAACTTGAAGGATATCTATCTATCTATCTATCTATCTATCTACAGTATATATCTATATCTATCTATCTATCTATCTATACACGGGTATATAGATAGATAGATAGATAGCTACAGATTCTCTATATCTATCTATCTTTATATATATAAACGGGTATATAGATAGATAGATAGATACAGCATCACACACACACACACACACACACACACACACACACACACACACACACACACACACACACACACACACACACACAATTCCGTGAAGCATAGGCATTATCGAGACTGCTATTCTAACATGCATAGAGCTTACGGTCACCACCCAAGTCTCGTGAGTGGCGATTATTGGAAAGCTATTTGTGATGCGGCTATTGGCCTGTTTCCTTCATTACGTGTCTTTCATAATCGCAAATGAATTAGACACTGGCCTGGCTGTGGTGAGGTGTGGTTACCCCCCCCCCCTCTCTCTCTCTCTCTCTCTCTCACACACACACACACACACACACACACACACACAACAGATACTGGCAAAAAAAAAAAAAAAAACCCAGCTCATCTGTCTAATGATTGACGCCTTTCTCCCATGAGAGTGCCACAAATGCATTGCCTCCACCTAGCACTGTCCTCTTCCCTTTTGCTGCCCTTCCTGCAGTGCACACACACCTCCCTCATGTATCTCTCCACTCCATACCTCCATCTCATCGTCGGTCTCCTCCTCCTCCTATTCTCCCCTCCACCTCACTTATATTCTTCTAGTCTCTCATTCCGCATCCTCTCCACATGGCTAAATCATGTTGAAATACACTATATCTCATTACTTTCAATCACATTCACATCAACACAAAATGCTCCGTTACAACATTACCTTAAGTCTACATCGCTTCCCCTCCTCTCTCTCTCTCTCTCTCTCTCTCTCTCTCTCTCTCTCTGGCAAAAAAAAAAAAAAAAAAAAAAAAAGGTGCATTACTGTGTTGTTTACCTGGTGTTGAAGCAGAGGTAAACAGGTTCATCCGAGCATCACAGCACTCACGCTACCCGGCCAAGCGCACCACAACCCACCTCGATACAATCCCCTCCTCTCTCTCTCTCTCTCTCTCTCCTTAACATCACACGCATCCCCCCCATCTCTAAGCTGCCTTCTTCTTTCTTCTAAGCAATCTTCCTTTCTGTATCTCCTAATCCTCATCTCGTGTCTCACTTCCATACTTCTCTTCCTTTTCTTGCTACTCATTCTTCCCTCTATCACTCTTAGACCGCTGCACCTAAACCTTTCATCACGTGCTCTTTCTCCCCATTCCTTTTCCGCTCTGTCTGTTCCCACATACCTCGTTCCCTTGCCCCGTTCCACCAAAGCCTTAAACCGTTCCCCCTGTCTTTGTTCCATTCGTTTTACCACTGTCTTCTTCTTTTTTTCGTTCTGTAACCCATTCAGTAGCCTACCCTCCTTGACGCTTTCCTTCTTCCATTCCCTTAGCTCTACCAGCATCCCTCCTCCCTTTTTTTCCTTTCCCTTCCGTTCCTTATCCCTTTCGAGTAAAAGACATATTGTTCTCTATTCCTGCTACTACCAGTGAATTAGGAGCGCGGACAGGGGTGATTTTTGGAACTGGATGGTAAGGTACAGTCTTTATTACCCTCCTTTTTAGCATGGTGTCATTACTGTTCGAGCGAGAACACCAAATTTAGCCACAGTTTGGACCCCCGACGTATGTACCCAAGCGAAAGATTTATATATCGCATCAGCAAGAAATGGGGGCAGGGGTCGGGAGGAAAACTAGTACAGTAGCGAACTTTTTTGGATATCTCAGCCAATTTTGAGTTACAAGATAGACACCGATTTGGAAAACGCAAAAAAAATCCTCAATTATTTTCATTTCATAGACAACCCGTAATTCCCAATAGTTTTTCCGTAAATCGGGAAACGATTTTTTGTATAAGCCAGATTAGCGTAACAGTCAGCTGCGCAAGAAGTGACTGTCTAAGGTGCTTGAGTGCGCGGCAATATTTTTCGACGATTGCTGAGAGAGTTGGTTTTAGGAAGTGTGAAGGAATATTTTTGGTGTAATGTAATTAGTTCTTTTTAGCATTTTCAGGTCAGGAAATCAGAGGAAGATGATGAGCCACATGAGACAATATCCAGCACTGCCTGACTTGCTCGCTCGCTCGCTTGAACACGTTCCATACTTTCAGTGTGGACGCCTATTACATGTTACAGTGGAATATAATCATCTGAAAGTAAAAACAATAAGTTCTTATATTGCGCACTCATGGCAGAGGGCTTAAACTTTCCCATATACCCATATACCAATAAAAAAAATACCAAAAAATGAATAGGGGTGTGTATGATTCGTCATCGTAGCCAGCCTAACAGAGGAAATGCTCGAGCGGGAAGGTTTTAAGTGTGCACCCTCATTTTTTCCCGCAGCCGACACATGTGGACTGGATTACCATTATGATATATGACTGCTCCTGTATCAGTGTGTGCTGGTTTTTCATCAGCAAAAAAATCATGTTTAGAACCCCAGCATTGTTTAAAAAATTCGCGTTTTAATGCTGATGTGATCATGGGTGATCGCCATCACTGACTTCAGGGATATGGGAAAATTTGTATTCAGCGGTAGTCTAAAGCAATTTTGAAATGAAGCCACTCTCAATCAATTCTATAGCTGTTATTGCATGTACACACCCGTCAAAGAGTATCGTTACATCTTCCTTCACTACATTTTAAAACTTCAGACGAAGTGGGTGGTATAATTCTTAGCGTATTATTCACAAGTTGGTACTCCTGCTTGCCGTATCAATAACAGCTGCTGACGGGAGTAGGATTTTTTTTTTTTTTTAATAATAGAACAGAGGAAGGAAAAACAAATGAATTAAAAAAAAAATCCATACGCCAGATTACTGGTGTCCTCTGTTCATAAAATATCTGTAACAGTTAGACTTGAACAGTTGTGGGTTGAAATTTGGAGGGAAACAACTCTGGGGAAGCGAGTTCCAGAGAGATGCAGTTCGGGGAATGAAAGAATTCTGATAGGCAGAAGTTCTGCAATATGGCTGAGTGACATTCCAGTCATGAGCGCTACCAGATGCCCGAGTAGCACGAGGGAAGACATGGAGAGGTGGCACCATGGACGCAACTTCGTCTGAGCATTTGCCAAAAAAAAATATCTGTAAAATAATGCAAGGGAGGAAACATTCCTTCTTACTTGCAGGGGAGGTAGTTTATATGTAATGGCAGGGTTGTTACTAATTCTAACAGCTTTGTTCTGAATTTTGTCTAGTTGTCTTAATGCAACCTCTCCACAACCATTCCACAAGGGTGAGCAATATTCAAGCTGAGAGCGCACATGACTCTTATAAATTATAGCCAACTGCTCATCAACGAAGAAGTTACGGACTCTGTACAATAACCTAAGTTTCTTTGAGGCGGTTTTAGCAAGTGATCTGACATGAGAGGTCCAACTGAGGGCACTGTTAAGTGAGACGCAAAGAATTTCAAAACTTTTGGAGATGCGAATATTAGTAGTACTGAAGGTAATATACGAATCTGGCAATATCTGTCTATTAGTAAATTGTATGTATTTGGTTTTACTAGCATTAAATGAGACAAGGTTGTTTTGTCCCCATTCACTGATCGTAGATAGGTCTTGATTTATGGAAATAGCTGTACTGAGTTGAGAGGTAGAGATATTAAACTTTGTAAATGTGTGTCTGAGTGTGATTGAACTATGAAGTGTTGAGTCATCTGCATATGAGTGGATGGGATTGTACAGACTCACCACGAAAAAATGATACTCAGACATTTTATGGTACTGTTTGGAGACATCATTACTGAGAAATACCTGAACACGAACAGCAGCAGAATAAGAATGGTGGTAAGGATTATAGTAACGTCAACAACAAGCAGTATCAGTGCATATGACAACCTCCATAATAATAATAATAATAATAATAATAATTATAATTATAATTATAATAATGAGTAATGATAACGATGATGATGATGACTATGATGATGATGATAATAGTAGTATAATAATAGTAAGATAATAATAATAATAATAATAATAATAATAGTAATAATAAAATAATCATAATAGTAATAATAAATATTAGAAAAAATATTCCCTTGTCATAGACTGTCGTTCCCCGCATATTATGATATATGATATAACAGATGAATATATCATTGTAAAATACAACACTGAATTATCAGTCACAACTATTTGTCGTGTGGTCTGGCGTCAGTGTACACATGTGCCTAAAAAGAGCATTCGTGCGAAACCTACCATTTCTTGAATGTTGTATCTGTATTACGTAGCAGATATTATACAGTCTGTGTACATATCCTGAAGCCATTGTTTTTCGTGCTTGAAATGTGCTATTATATGGCATAAGCATCTATGACAGGCTGTTGTGTAAGGGTCGGAACACACTCGCTCGAGACATTGCATGGCCACGATGAAACGTGGCACAGGGTTAGTATTGCCAGGAAAGATATTAGGGAAATTTAACTTGAACCTTGTGCTTTGGTGTCTCTGGTCAATAAGCTTGGTCCAGTGAAGTGCCACCTCACCTTTAACAATATTATTTAATCTCCGTTTAATGGCTTTGATGCCATGGTCTCTCTCAGCTTATTAAAAATCGTCAAGACTGATGAGACCAAAACAGCCATTTTCTACCACTGTACTGAAAGAGGCAGGTAGACGTTCATCAACTTTAATGCCTCTGGCATCTTTCTTCTTACAAAAAATCAAGTGGGATTAGCAAGAACAGAATACCGGAGGTATATCATCGCAACGGAAGGATTAGATAGTGTTATATATTCTTCGTATCACCCAGTGATGTGAAGAATATATGCTAATACATGTTGTATATTGTGTTTAAAACAGTATCCCTGAACAGTCCCAGTTCACTGAGTTTATTTAATTTTGCAATGTTAAACTTTTCAATCAGCAGTGAAGAGACAGTTCAGGTTGAAAGGGTTAGGAATAATGGAAATACTATCCCTTATATTGTTCTGTTCACATTATATATATATATATATATATATATATATATATATATATATATACAGAGAGAGAGAGAGAGAGAGAGAGAGAGAGAGACATACACACACACACACACACACAGTATATAAGTAAACTAAATTATCCATCATTGCACTAACCAGCTCAATGCAATATACGACACTGATGGCTCAGCTCTATTAAAGCAACATCTGGCCACATTTTGCAACATCTAGAGCAGAACTGGGATATAACCAGCAGTTCTGTGCAATATCCGGCATGAAGACATATCAATCAGCTCGTAAGCAGTAGCCAACCGGCGCCTGGGAAAACCCTGAAACATGCCAGCCAATGAGAACAACTGCTATGTGGCAGCCAATCAAATCCGTCAAGGGAGAGGCTCAACAAGCGCTCCAAAAATACTGCTGCACTCTCATTCTCGCCCACGGATCTTGCATAGTAAAAACGTTTCTGTAGGCTATATTCTTCTGACCACGTGGTCCTTTAACCCTAGTGCCGTGAATAACTTTGTGGTGTCTTGTGTCCATTGTTGCAAAGCTTATGGCCTGTCAGTGCTCGTGTCCTAGTGCTCTACTGTAATCCTGAAATTTTGACTGCATGTCGTGTGAACCCCCCAGTGCTGAGACTAAATCTGTGGCATCCTATGCTCGTTGTTGCAAATCTAATGGCCTGGCAGTGCTCGTGTTCTAGTGCTCTATTGTGATCCTGAAATTGACAGCAAGTTGTGTGAACCACCAGTGCTGTCTCCTCATCCTGATACTAAGGCCGCTACCACATTAGGCCACTGGTGGGCGCCACCGGTGGCCCAGTGTGAAGGAGCCAGCAACTAGTGGAGCCGTAGGAAAGCTCCAATTTGAAAAA
This sequence comes from Coenobita brevimanus, assembly GCF_032717465.1. Taxonomy (NCBI): domain Eukaryota; kingdom Metazoa; phylum Arthropoda; class Malacostraca; order Decapoda; family Coenobitidae; genus Coenobita; species Coenobita brevimanus. The sequence continues at coordinate 598,062 of NC_137020.1, forward strand.
AAGCTTTACAGTGAGTGGTAGCAACCGCCAGTGGCGGACACTAGTTGCGCGAGCGAGCCACTGCCGGGAGCTGGGTGCCGGCCAGGCAACCACAGTGGCCTCGTATGAAAGGCTCCATTGAAAACTATGGGAGGCAACTAATTGCAGCCACCGGTGGCAGCCACCAGTGGCCTCGTGTGAAAGCGGCCTAAGATTGCATTTGGTGCAAACCCCTAGTGCTGTGTCTCGTTATCCCATGTGCCTCATTTGTGGCCCCAAAGTGCTTCGTGAACTAGTGCTCACTACTGTACCTGACAATAGCTGTGTGTGACGGCTGATATTGTGGCTTTTGTGGCAATGCCTTGGCTGCTGCAGGTCATGCTGACCTTGTGTTTGGTCCTGGATATTGTCTCCATGGAGCCTCCACCACCTGCTAGGAGGAGTCATATTGTTCTCTCCATGGAGAAGATGGAGATAATTGAAAAGATGGTGCAAGGCCCCAGACCATGTTGCAGGATCTGCAAAAGATCAAGCACTCCATCAAGATGTTCTTCTATGATGAACATGGTTCGACTGTGCGATGGCACGAAAGCGAAGTGATGGCCACACCACGCTTATGTGAACTCGACCAAGCCTGCCTGAAGTGATTTTGACAACAGCATGCAAGTAGCGTGATTGTGCGTCCCGTCAAGCTGACGGCTGAAGCCACCAAGTTCATTGAGCAACTGAAGGTCAAGGATTTCCAGGGGTCCGAAGGCTGGCTGACTTAGTTCAAACTTCGACATGGGCAGTCTAACAAAATTATGTATGGTGAAGCGTTGGATGCAGACACCAAAAGAATTAATGGATTTTTCACCAAGTTTCAAAACCTGATTTTATTTTTTCTTATGCAAGGAAGAATGAACCAAAGGCCAGGGACCTACAAATTGCTCCCTCCAAGAAAGAACAAAAACAAGATAACAGAGAGCCAAATTCAAGATTCATTCATTTTGCCATGCCTGGACACACTGCATTTGGAAGACTGGAGATTGTAAACAGTAGGAAAAACAGACAAAGGGAGATGGTTCCAGAGTTGACCTGTTGCATAAATGAAGAACTGGGAGTAGCAGTTAACTCTTGCAATTGAGAAATGGACAGAAAAGGGATGAGAGTTTGTTGCTGGACGGGTGCTATGTGTCCGCCACAGTGGTGGAGGGACGAAAGCAGACAGTTTAGAGGGGCAGTGACCATTGAGGTAGCGATAGAAAAGAGATAAAGATGAAACACTGCGGCAAAGAGATAGAGGTTGAAGGGAGCCAGTAAGAGGTGGAGAGTTAATGAGACGAAAAGCCTTTGACTCCACCCTGTTGAAAGGAGCTGAATGTGGGGAGCCTCCCCACACATGCGAGTTGTTCAGTCTTTCTACTCCAGAAAGACCATGTACCTCCTATGCTTATGAAGAAGGATTATAAGATGTCCAGGAACTTTCTATTTCTACTTTCGTACTCTAACGCACTTATTTGTGTGCACTTGTTTACTATTACCAGTGACCCAAAATGACCTCTGACTGATGACCTCAATTGACCTCAGAGGTCAGCCTCACATAGCGTATGTCAGAACTGGAGGTCAAGCGAGTCCTCATGCCAAAAAATGGGCTGCTGGGTTCAGTCATCCCAGCGTGAAGTACCAGTGACTTTAAATGACCCCTAAGGTCAACCTCACATAGCCTATGCCCAAACTGGAGGTCATGTGAGTCTCCATGACAAATACTGGGCTGCAGGGGTACCCGGAGTTGCCCTGGCCTAAAAGCAAACACTCTACTGGTGACCTCAGATGACCCAGATCTGAATTTTGACCTTCCCTAAAACTATGCTTGGATCACCGTGATTCAGAATATATATGGGTCTGGGGGTCCCTGGCCCTGGGTTTGGGCGAGATTGAAGGACAAATAAACAACGCGGCTCTTATATGTATCTCTCTCTCTCTCTGTATATATATATATATATATATATATATATATATATATATATATATATATATATATATATATATATACAGAGAGAGAGAGAGAGAGAGAGAGAGAGAGAGAGAGAGAGAGAGAGACCAAGAATTTCCCGAAGATATAATTATATTAATAAATCGGTCTGGAGGTCTAAGCACACTGCACTCATCGGTCGCAAAAGAAGATCTGCAATAATATAAACGGACAGGAAATCACACTGACCGTACCGAATATATTAAATCACTGCGGCGACAGTCTACGAAAAGTATTCCGAAAACTAAACTAGACTATGAGGTACAATTTGCTAGCGGAAAAAAAAAAATATGTCAAATATATTTTTCATTGTGTGAGGAGTATTAAAAACATATAAGATACCATAGGACCTCTACTCAAGTCTGAAGGAGATTTCGTCCATGATAACCAAATAATAGCAACAATGCTGAACGTCTCTTTTCACAGTGTCCTCACAAAAGAAAATAACAGTTGCGTTCCCTCGCACAATCGATTTCTTCAGGACCAGAAGATGTTAAGTTATCAATCATGGAAGTCACAACATATGATCCGTTAAATTATCTTCAGAAAGTCAACCCAGTAAACCAACTGGTCCAGGCCCAGACATGCTGCGTGAGTGATTTAGACAGTTAGCCTTTCCTATAATCAAAATGTTCAATAAATCAGTAACTGGAAGCAGAATATCTAAGCAATGGAAGCTGGCTACTATATCACCTATCTTTTTAAAAGATAATAAAAAATGCATCACAAATAAGCACCCATTAAGCCTACTGCCAGTACTACGCAAAATGTTGGAGAGAAAAAAATAGAGATACTAATACCTGCTTGGTTAATGAGTACAATCTTATAACAGATAATCAGCACGGGTTTCGTAATAAAGATCATGCATCACAATTTTTTGTACAATACATGGGATACAAAAATACCGCCGGAGGTCATATTTAACAAGGTAACCCAGCTAAGACTACTAGAAAAAACTAAAAGCTGATGACCCGACAAGTTATGATCATGGATCGGTGACTGGTTAATGAATCGCAAGCAGCATATGGTGGTAAATGGCAATGCAACAGTTTGGGTAGAAGTAACAAACGGAGTTCCTCAAGGTTCAGTTTAAGGACGAGTTCGTTCCACAGTTTACGACAATGATGTAGAAAATGGACTAGTTTCTAAAGCAGCAAAATTTACAGATGACACGAAGATTGGATTCAAAGTAATTACGAAAGCAGACAGTGAATCTACACAAAAGGACCTGGATGAGTTGGGAAAGTGGAGAAAAATGGCAGATGAAATTTAATGTAGATAAATGTAAGGTAATGCACTCTGGCGACAAGAAAAAATAATAAATGTAATTATGAATATCGTATGTTCAGTACCCCACTGACAGAAGTATAGGATGAGAAGGACTTAGGAATTTTTATCAGTAACGACCTCAAAAACTCAAAACCGTGTATTGCAGCCAGTCACAAGAAAAACAAACTGGTCGGCTTCATCGCTAAATGTAATCTCTAAGTTTTATACGGCGTTAGTCTGACCACACCTAGAATACTAAGTGCAGCAATGGTCCCAGGACATTATTATGAACGAAGACGCACTCGAGAGACGGAAGCTCGGAGCCAGAAAAATGATCCCAGAGCTGCGAGATTTACCCCAAGAAGAAAGACTAAAGAAACTATGTTTTTTTTCTCTCTCTAAAAAAAAAAAGTGTCAGCAGAAATTTAATACAAGTATTTAAGTCAGCAAAATTTTTTCGATTTTGCATATGATAATTTGTTCAAATTACAGAATGATTTTTGTGGAGAGAAATAATGGAATGAAACGTAAAAGCAAAAGATGCAACAATAAAATAGGGAAAAATTACTTTTATATTCGCGTAGTGGAGGAATGGAATACACAACCAACAACAGTTGTTAGTTAAAAAAAAAAAATACCTTGAAAAATCGGCTAGATAAATTTTTTGAGACTTTAGGCTATAACTAACTTAGTCTTTTTTATTTCCAAGTTGAGGTGTATGCTAACAACAGTGACACGTTGCTTAATAATGGAAACATTGAGGGATAGTGCATGCTCTTTCTTTTACAGATCTGTAGAAGAGAGATTACTTGATGTGTGTAGTTGTTCCTCTTCTGTCTCTCCTTTAAATATGTCCATGTTTGTTCTGTACTAAGAAACATTGTGTTTTTTTATCGTTTTCTTGTCTTGTGAACCGGAGGGTGTGGTGAGTGGGGGAAAGCCTTCCCCTTTTCTGTTCTTTTCTGTTACACGTTGATTAGATCTTAGTAGAATTAGCCTTTTTTCCAACAGATGACCTTGTTGTCATGGGCTAACAGGCCGCACATTATCTTTATTTCCTACGCACTCCAGTTGTTAGATGCATATTGTACCGGTACCCGTTTATTCTTAATAAGTTCAAACGATATTCATCATGCAAAAATAGGCATCAAGTAGGGGAGGGATTTGGTGCAGTCCGTAGTATACCCAGTAGATAAAAGGTATTACTTAAGTTGTATGACATCGCCTGGAAAGAGGAAGAATATAATATTACGTAATGGTAACGACTGAACTAAGACAATTAAATAGTCAGCTGGGGATGTCGATTTCGTACTTTTGAAACGCATGAATGAGTGCATGAATATAAACGTTTGATTGTGGAGAAGGGTAATGATGTGTAGCATACAAAAACAGTCACCTCCAATAAGATCTAACTTGGCTCAGGCTTCTCCAGGTAAAATCGAACCATTTGAAGCACACCCTATTCCGCTGCTTCTGTTTCTATCTAGTCAGGTCAGCTCAATCATTTCAAGGCAAGTCAGACACAATTAGATCAGCCAGTGCCATTTCAAGTCCATCATATCCATTTGGAATATCAAGGACATCTGAAGATGGTTTAGAGAAATTCAGACCCAAATAGATCATTTCCACCTCAATCAGATCATTTATGTTCTTCATGTCAAATCATACACAGTAGGTCAGTTCAAGTTAATTCAGGGTTATTCAGTACCACATAAGCCCACTTACTTTCTATAAGGTCATATCAAGGCCTTCACGCGAGATCTAATTAGACAGGTGAAGATTACACTTGATCCATTCTAGCCATTGTAAATTATTTCAGACATTCCCACTGAAACAGACAGAAAATTTCAGTCACCTGATGTCCTCATGACATTCCTGTTGTGATGTGCCACATGTCAGCTACATCAGTGCGATGGTTTTGAGATTTGGCAAGTCATGTTCTTTCAGTTCACTTTGGGACAACCAGATCGATTCAAACTTACACAGATCGATTCTGGTAATGAGTATGATGGCACGTGTCATAAACCACTCCTTTTGGTGCAATGTCGAATCAAAATTTAAACCCCATCAATCAGGTGACATTAATCGTTTTGCTAAGTATACAACTATACATATTTATTCAAGTTTAAAAGGGTCTCTAGGAGTAAACTGTTTAATCCATCTATCAGTCTGTTGCCAGACGCCTTAATCCCGTAAGGGGTGGCCACAAAGAAATCGCCTCCATGTCGTCCTGTCCCCAGCTATTTCACTGCCCTGCTCCCAGCTTACCCCCCTTCTCTCATATACGTTTCCACTCCATCCCTCCATTTCATGCTCGACCTCCCCTTCTTTCTCATCCCCTCCACCTCACTCACATACACTCTCCTCATTAGTCTCTCGCTTACCAGCCTCTCCACATGGACAAACCACCTCAGTGTATTTCTCTTAACGCTTTCTACCACATTCACATCCACACCACAACGTTCCTTCACTTCCTCATTTGTCAGTCTGCATCTCCATGTAACTCCACATGCTACTCTCAAATAACTCATTTCCACTGCTCTCACTTATGACTTGTGTCCTTCTAACAAGGCCCAAGCTTCACTTACATATGTCAGAGATGTTATCACAATACTATCACTCGGCGACTATTTTACTTCCATGCTCACTTTCCAATTTATTATCACTTCTTTCAATGAACCAGCGACCCTTCTTCCTTCAGTATTTTTGTACCCTTTCAAGCACTTCATCCTCCAAGCTTCCAACCTTACTCATCACACCACTCAAGTATTTAAATGCACCCACATTTTCCACTTCCTCATCATCCAACCTCACTGTACATTCAGTGGCTTCATTTCATTCGATGACCATAACTTTACTCTTCCCTACATTCACTTTCAGATTCCGTTTCATACACACTCTCCGAAATTCATTCACTGAGCCTTGCAATTCCCCTTCTTCTTCACCTAACAATACAGTATCATCTGCAAACAACAGTACAGGAAGTTTCCAAACACTGCCCTCTTTCATTAGGGCCGCTCATTTATCCATTGCCCCACCATGTACAGTATCTGTTTTATAACCCCATCCATGTACATACTGAACGACCATGGAGACATGACACATCTCTGTTTCGATCCAACATTCAGAACGAAAAATTCACGCAGTTCACCATCGACACACACTGGAGCCTTAGCCCCCTTGTACATACTCTTCATGGTATTCAAGAATTTCCCATTTACTGCATAGTTTACATTCTTAATAGTTTTCATATTCCATGTCTATCCACCCTGTTGTATGCTTTCTCCAAATCCATGAAGGTTGCATACAACTTCTTTCCCTTCCCTACAAACTTTTCCACTAAAGATCTAAGAATGATTATCTGATCCACACAAACTCTTCTCTTCCTAAAACCTCGTCGTTCTTCTCCAACTAATATCTCTGTTATTTCCCTAACTCTGTCAAAGAGTATCTTACCATATACTTCTATTACACTCAGAAGACAAATGCCCCACTTCTTTATCCCCTCTTCATTTGTACAGGGGAATATTTATACCTGATTTCTAATCCACTGGGGCTCTACCTTCCTCCCCGGCCAATTTGCACATCTTCCATATCCTTTCTACTACTATCTCTCCCCCATGCTTCAGCATTTCATCGCACACTGCATCATTTTTTTTTTTTATATAAATAACAGAACGGAGGAAGGAAAAACAAATGAGTAAAAAAAAAATAAATAATCCATACACCAGATTACTGGTGTCCTCTGTTCATAAAATATCTGTAACAGTTAGACTTGAACAGCTGTGGGTTGAAATTTGGAGGGAAACAACTCTGGGGAAGCGAGTTCCAGAAAGATGTAGTTCGGGGAATGAAAGAATTCTGATAGGCAGAAGTTCTGCAATAAGGCTGAGTGACATTCCAGTCATGAGCGCTACCAGATGCCCGTTTAGCACGGGGGAAGGCATGGAGAGGTGGCACCATGGACGCAACTTCATCTGAGCATTTGCCAAAAAAATATCTAAAATAATGCAAGGGAGGCAACATTCCTTCTCACTTGCAGGGGAGGTAGTTTATATGTAATGGAAGGGTTGTTAATGATTCTAACAGCTTTGTTCTGAATTTTGTCTAGTTGTCTTAATGCAACCTCTCCACAACCATTCCACAAGGGTGAGCAGTATTCAGTTCCTAGGGTTTCCCCATTTTGGTTTTCTTCATTGCTTCCACTACTTCCATTCAACTGATCTCTTCCTCCCTTCTCACCTCCCTCCACCTCCCAGCCATTCCTCAGCCACTTATACGTGCATTACTTTCATTCAATAGGGTGAACAGTTCCTTAAAGCGCGCTCTCCATCTGCTCATTTTTTCTCTCTTCTCCACTAGCACCTACCATTTTTATCTTTCACTCCCCTACTAACCTCTTTATCATTCTGGCTTATTCTCTCTACCCCTTTCCAGAACATTTTCTTACATTCCCTCCACTTTATACCGAAATCCCACCCTAATTCCTCATCTGCTCTCTTCTTACTCTCTCATCTTTTCGCCTCTCTCTTCATCTGTATAGATAACTGTCTCTTCCGGCTGTCAACTTCGTCCATGCCCCTGCTTCCCATCCACTCACTGCTGTATATGCTTTCTTCTTTTGCGCCACAGCTTCTCTCACCTCTTCATTCCACCGTGTTGCTCCTTGCACCCCGTTTCGTCTTCTTTTCACCCCACACACCACCTCAAATACTGCACAGATGTCTTCTGTGAATATATTGCACACACCTTCCATCTCTCCCATCTGCTCCAAATCATATTTACCCAATCGCTCCTCCACTCTTCTATTCTGCCTTTTTCCATCCTCTTGCAACCTTTCTACAGTTTAATAATGGGTAGTATCTAACACTTCTAGTTCGAAAGTCTCTCTTAGCCTGAATATAACTGTATGAAGATAACAAGATTGTACTTTTTAAAAAAGTTACCTGATTCACAGGGCTAACGACCTGGGGTGGGCAGAGACACGAGAGTCGACAAGTAAGCAGACGAAGTTGTATGGTGCTAGCGGAAGTATAAACTGATAACATGGATGGTGTAGGTGGGCAGAGAAAGTGGAAGTCAGGTATGGCAGAGCAAGAACCAGGTGGAAAAGGAAAAAAAAAGGGTGGGGGGAGGAGGCAGAGGTTGTGGTGGGATGTGTGGTGTTGCAGCAAGGGATAACATGCCCTGTGACGATGGTTATTTTGTGTTGGACGGTATTTGGGTAGAGGTGGTTTGATTCAAAGGTTTCTCATTGAGGAAGAAGGACAAGGATGAGAAGTGGAAGAAGAAGAAGAGGGAGAGAAACAAGAAGAAAAAGAAGAAGGAGAATAAGAATGTACGTAAACAATAACGCATCTCACGATGCCGGGCAGGGAGCGTTGTCAGGCTTAGAATGTTAAAATATGTAGGATACAACCATCCTACACTGTTTATATAAATCTACCAAAGCCATTTATACAACTGATACGTGTAGCTCCTCCTCCTGAAATTCTTATGAAGTCTATATTTCACTTTAGTCTTGCTGCTGCAGTGATGTCTCTACTCGTCCTAAAATTCATTAGGGGTATATCATAACCAGTATATCCACACTATTCTGTGCATTATAATGTAAGTCTCATCCTTGTGCTAACTTTAACTTAAAACAGGACTGAGACTGATACACTGGCAATATATTTGGAGTGGCGACTTAGAGTGGTGAACATCTTTTATTACTTACGAATGCTCAATCTCTCTGAAGTCTATCAAAAGCTCTTTTTCACATGAGACTTGTAGCACCGCATCCTCAAATTCTGTAGGACTCGGCCCCTCAGTTGACGTAAAGATATGGAGAGTCTCACGCCCCTCGACGGAGAAATGATCACAAATGAAGACTTTACGACCCCGCCACTGGCTGAGGTCCCCAGGGTGAGCAGGGATTGGTTGACGTGGCTGGACGTTCCCCTGTGCCTCCCGACCTCCTGTCCATTATCCCCTTCCCCTTATTCCCTTCCCCTTATCCCCATCCCCTTTCCCTCGCACCGACCCCAGCCCCCAGCTCCACTACCACTCAGAGGGAATCACCTCATCTGATCACTGATGGCTGTTGTTTTCTTACACTCACACCCCTGCCTACACCTTCACCAATTCACCAACCTACAACGAGACCACAATTTCATGTACTACAACACCACATCCACACCTACACAATACCAACATCCACATTCATACCTTTCCCTTACCCGCATCTATTATTATGTCCACATTTGCAATTATGCCTAAATCTGTACTAACGACCACACCCAAACTGACATCCTCAGTTATATACACAATCATACCCACACCCTTACTCACATTCAGATCAACATCATCGCTAATATGCACCTACACCCGCAACCACACCACCTTCATGCCCACACCAACACCCGTCTAGATACATACATACCCATAATTCACAGCCAGCCCAAGTTCACTCCCACACCCTCACCCATATTCACACCCAAATCGACACCGATATTTACACCTACATCGTCAGCTACATCCACATCTCTCTACACCAGCACCCATACTCATAGGAGAAGCAAAACCGATACCTACACTTCTCTGCACAAATACACTCTTACACACACACACACACACACACACACACACACACACACACACACACACACACACACACACACACACATCACCAACAACCACACCAAATTCCTTTCACACTCACCCCCGCACCATATCCACAGAAGTAATATGTTTACTTCTGTCTTTTTTTTTTCTACTAATGCAATAGCACAAATCAGTGTCGCTTATTTACGCTTTTGTATATAAGCACAACAAAATAATCTTCATCGGTTTCCAAGTCATCTCGCAAATTCTGTTCGAGCGTAGTTCATTCTGCTTAATCATATCGACTTCTGCTTACCATTCCTGGATTCTCCTAAGCTGGATCTACTTCTGCTTCAGATCATGTCTTTGCTAATATATGCTACTCCTGGAAAATATACTTAAAAATTCTCTTTCACTTGTAACAGATTCTGATCGTATCAAATTCACTTGGCTCTTGTGAAGTTCTGGCCATCACTACCAAATTCTCTTCGAATGAAATCCTACCCACTCATACCAAGTTCGCCAGCAGATTAGGTCGCGCCAGACGTGGATAATCCAAGTAGCCATATGTGAGCCGATAGACATATTGAGGAGACCGAAGTCAAGATGAAAGTTTTATTATTGGGTTTCCTTGTGTGGCGGTGGACAGTAGACAAATGAACAACATTAGTGGGGAAATGAGTCTCTCTCTCTCTCTCTCTCTCTCTCTCTCTCTCTCTCTCACCCTTATATATATATATATATATATATATATATATATATATATATATATATATATATATATAAGAATTTTACGAAGTTGCGATCACCCTTCCGTTAAGCTGAACCACTCTGTCATGACGAAAGTTTGTTTATTCAGGAATGAGACTAAAAGGAGTGTGGAAAGATGAATAAATATTTGCTGCGAAAAGAAAACTGTCGGGAAGCTGTTTTGTGAATTTCAGCCCATATCAAGTACCGTAGTAAGTCAGTTCGTAATTCAGCCAATAGAGGTTAAAAGTTCAAAGCATATTTTGGTTATTTAATTGTCTCAGCCTAGAAGGGAAACCATTCAGACGGTTACTTCTTTATTTGGTTATGAGAATCGCTTTCAAGAACTATATATTCCTAAGGCTATTTCGGATATGTCTTTGCCAGTGTCCATGAGTTTACAAGACAAAAGAAATTTTCGCTAGCCATATCCACCGTCCCAAAACATCTCCAAAATAGTCCCTTATCTTCAAAAACACCCAAGACATACTCTAGACAGACCCTAAATGATCAACACACACACACACACACGCACGCACGCGCGCTCCCTGAACATTTATCAGACGCATCCCAGGCATACTTCCAATAACCCTTTCCAAACTCCCTCGTAGTATGACACTCGTGAATCTCTACGCCTCCAACAAGCCGGATTTCATCCTTCCAAAGATAAAGTGGGTGAGTGAGAGAGTGAGTGAGTGAGTGAGCAAGTGCCACAGTTTGGGACACACTGCTTGCGGCTGCCCCTGTGAGGACGGTTAAAAATGTGCCGATGTTTTTTTTTGGTTACTTCGTTATCAGAGCTGATGATGTAAAACTTAAGTATTTCAGTTAATTTGTATTGACAATCACCTAAAGTCTAGAATTCAAGCAGTTACACCATTTACAAACTCGCAGAGTTGTAGTAGTAGTAGTAGTAGTTGCAGCAGTAGTAGTAGTAGTGGTGGTGGTGGTACAGTAATAATTGCAATCCCTCGGGTTCGTCTGAACGTGAACCCAATGGACTGCAAGCTAGAGTTGTCCTCCTCTTGCAACTCCTCCTCCCACTTTCAGGGGATAGAGAGGGATTTGAGGGACTTCGTTTAACCAGGAAGTAAAGCAGCACGGTTATATCCGTGCCACTGTACGAAGGCATCCCACTCCAGCATCTACTAAGAGGAGATAGTTCAGGTTTTATACATTATTTGATCAGCAAAACTGCTACCTTAAAGAACCTTATTTTTTTCGGAAATTATCAAGCCTGATTTCTTTAAGCCATAATCAGAATCAGTTGCAGACAATATCCAAAGGTCGTTTTGTACTTATACCCGGTACTCTCAAGAGCCAAAGAGTTCATCCGCTCCATGATTGGATGTAAAAGTTTGAGGCGATGCTCAGTGTCTTGCCTGAGTTGCTCGAGGCCCGAAAAACTTGGAGAACATTCTTCTGCCAACGTAAAAGAGGGGGATATTGCCGAGCCGGTATATAACTCTTCACTGGCCTCCGTGTCTCCCTGATATTGAATTTTTGTCGATGATATAAAACTGCCACGACCTCAGTTTCCTCATTAATTAAGAATTCCACTTGGAGGACATCTTTTGCATTATGTATTTTGCTTTCTCCAGGGGACTGTATTCAGCTGGGGGAGGCTTTTCTAAATGAAGGAGTTACAGGCAGCTTGCATTTATTGTTTCAGTACTTGGTTATTTTTCATAGCTGAATTAATGGCTGGATATAGCAGGAATAACTGACATTAAGACGTCCTGATAATGAAAGGGTTAAATAACTACTACACGGTGACATTTTTTACTTCTGTAACTTTTTACTCGCGTCCGTGTCTTATTAATGAATTTTTGTGGATGATTCTAGCTCCCGAGTCTACTAACTCTCGTTCCCTTCATTATTTACCAATTTCACCACGAGGATTAGTGCTAGAGAGGAACGCCATCACGTGGTGGCAACAACATAACCGAACAAAAGAACCGGTTATGCAAACGCCCTTAAATTCCACCCTTGTTATCTGAAATGAGGCGATGGGAAAAAGTATCTTCCACGTGCAGAACACTGAGTTCACTTCTAGATGAGTCTGGGGTCACACCAGTAACAATATTACCCCCCCTGGGGGTAGGAGGGTTTCAAGAATACTCCCCCAGTATCCCTGCTTGTCGTACGAGGCGACTAAAAGGGTTGGTGGTCGGTTAGTGCCCCACCCCCTAAAAAGAACTAACTAAACAAGCAAATAAAGCACCTCGGACCAGGACCGACCATACGTTGACGACTAAGGAACGGACAAAGGACATTCTGAGGGTGGGGACGTGGAATGTGAGAGGAGTGAATAATGAAGTGAAAAGAGAGACAGATTGTTCAGGTGCTTGAGGATGCAAGAGTGGATATATGTGGATTGACTGAAACTAAATGGGAAGGTGAAAGGGTGAGAGAGTGGGTATGGTTTAGGTATACGTGCGGGAGTTAATGAGAATGAGAGGGCACTAGAGAGGGAGTATGTCTGATGATAAGTAAGAAGTGGAAGGAGAATATAAGAGAGTATGGAACAGTGGGTGCAAGGATTGTATGGGTGAGGATGAAAGTAGGTATACAAGCGTGGGCGATTGTATGTGCGTATGCGCCGACAGAGGACCGAGTGGCAAGAGTGAAAAATGAGTTTTGGGAGAGTGTAGAAGCATGTATGGACAAATTTGAGAGGAGCGAGAGAGTGCTTTTGATTGGAGACATGAATGGCAAAGTTGGGAATGTACGAGTGGATGGAATGGTTGGTCAGTGGGGTGTGCCAGCTGAAGTTAATGGGAATGGCAGTGCTTTGGTGGACATCTGTGCTGGTAAGGGGTTGGCAATAGCCAACACCTTCCAGCATAAGATGATCCACCGGTATACATGGAAAGTACTGTGGAGGATGGATGGTGAACCTGTTGAACGAAAGGCAATGATAGACTACGTGTGTGTGGATGAACGAATGAGAAGACAAGTGTTGGATGCAAGAGTGTGGAGAGGGTGGGGGAATGGAGTCTCGGACTATCACTTAGTGATGGCCAAGGTAAAGCTGCAAAGAAAATGGTTGAGGAGACGAAGGGGAAGACAGGAGGAAACAGCTCCTGTGAGAAGAGTGGAGAAGTTGCAAGATAGTGAGAAAATGGCAGAGTATAAGAGCATAGGGGAAGAAAGATTGGGAAGGTATGAGTTAGAGCAGATGGAAGGGGTGGAAGACGCATGTAAGATATTCAGGGAAGAGATTGGCGCAGTGTGTGAGGTGGTTTGTGGAGTGAGGATGAGATGCAAGGGTGTGCAAGGGACAGCATGGTGGAATGATGAGGTGAAACGAGCTGTGGAACAAAAGAAGAAGGCATATAATAAATGGCTAGCGAGTAGAGGTAGGGGAGAAAATGAGAGAGAGAAGAGGTATATGTTAGCAGGAGAAGGGAGGTTAAGAGACTGGTGAAGGAGAGTAAGAAGAAAATGGATGAAGAGTTTGGGAGGCATCTGAGTGTGAAATGGAGAGAGAGTACGATATTGTTTTGGAAGGAGGTAAAGAAAGTAAGTCAGTGTGAAAGGGGAAATAGTAGGGGAGTGAAAGATAGGAATAATAGATTGTTGGTTGTTGGTGGAGAAGGAGAGAAATTGAAGAGATGGAAGGAGCACTTTGAGGATTTGTTGAATGTAGAAAGTGAGAGTAGTGCGAGTTTAAGTGGTTGGGGAATGGTTGGGAGAAGAAGAGATGAGAGGAGAGAGGAAGAGATCAGTAGGGCGGAAGTAGTAGAAGCAATGAAGATCAAGATGGGAAAGGCCCCAGGAACTGATGGAGTGTGTGGTGAAATGCTGAGGTACGGGGGTGAGATTGTTGTGGAGTGGATATGGAAGTTGTGTAGATTGGTTTTGGAAGAGGGAAGGGTTCCAGAGGACTGGAAATCAGGTATAATTATTCCTTTATACAAAGGAAAAGGGAAGAGAGAAGTATGTGGTAACCATAGGGGTATTTGCCTTCTTAGTGTGACTGGTAAAATATATGGTAGAATACTCATTGATAGGGTTAGGCATATGACAGAGGAGCTAGTTGGAGAAGAACAAGGGGGATTTAGGAAGGGAAAAGGGTGTGTAGATCAGATATTTGTTCTAAGATGTTTAGTGGAGAAGTATCTAGAGAAGGGAAAGAAAGTGTATGCTGCCTTCATGGACTTGGAGAAAGCTTATGACAGAATAGATAGGCAAGGTATGTGGAAGGTATTAAGAGTATATGGAGTGGAGGGGAAATTGTTGAGTGCTGTGAAGAGTATGTACGAAGGAGCTAGGGCTACGGTGCGAGTGGATGGTGAGCTGAGTGAGTTCTTTGATCTCAATGTGGGACTGAAACAGGGTTGTGTGATGTCTCCATGGCTGTTTAATATATACATAGATGGGGTTGTAAAGGAGGTGCAAGGTAGGGCAGTGGATATGGGGCTGGCTCTAATGAATGAGGGTGAGATTTGGAAGATTCCGATGTTGCTGTTTGCTGATGATACAGTATTGTTGAGTGAAGATGAATGGGAGTTGCAAGGTTTGGTGAATGAATTTGAGACAGTGTGTAGGAAGAGGAATCTGAAAGTTAATGTAAACAAGAGAAAAGTTATGGTGTTTGAGAGGAATGAAGTCACAGAATGTACAGTGAGGTTGGATGGTGAGGATATGGAGAATGTGAGTGCATTCAAGTATTTGGGTAGTGTGATGAGTAAGGATGGAACTTTGGGGGATGAAATGCGTGAAAGGGTACAGCAGGGAAGGAAGGTTGTTGGTTCACTGAAAGCAGTGATGAGAAATAGGGAGGTGAGTATGGAAGTTAAGAAGGCACTGCATGATAGTATTGTGATCCCTACCCTGACGTATGGAAGCGAGGCGTGGACCTTGCAAGAGGGGAACAAATCAAGAGTGAGAGCAGTGGAAATGAGTTACTTGAAAGGAGCATGTGGAGTGACATGGAGGGACAGGTTGACGAATGAAGAAGTGAAGGAACGTTGTGGGGTGGATGTGGATGTGGTTGAGAAGATTAGGAGAAATACACTGAGGTGGTTTGGACATGTGGAGAGAATGGAGAATGAAAGACTGACTAAAAGGGTGTATGTAGGTGAGGTGGAGGGAGGGAGAGGGAGGGGTAGACCAAAGATGAGGTGGAGGGATGGAGTTGAGAGGTATATAAGGGAGGGGGGAGTGAGTTGGGGGGAGGGTAGTCAAATGGTGGGTGACATAGCGACTTGGAGGCGTTTTGTCTGCGGCCACTCTTTGCGGGATTAGGGCGTCGGGCTATAGATAGATAGATAGATTGTTCTTGGCTTTGGCTTCCGTCAGACGATTTCACTCACCTAATGGAAGACCTCATAGAAAAGACTTTAATGGTTTTCTTCTATCCACTTTCCTACCAAACGCCTGAATAAAACATTTTGGAATTAATTAGAGCAAAATACTAGCAAGAGGTTTTCAGGATGACGAGCCCAATTAAAGTATACCATTACATTCTTGTCTGGCTTCCGTGTTTGGCTGTAATTGATTTTTTGAGAATATTTTGAAACTAGACCGCCAAACCAGCTATGCCTATCATAAATCTCCTCCAAAATTCATTAACTCTTTTCTTCCTTCTTCTTCTTCTATCTTCCTCCTCTTCTTCGATCTTCTTCCTCTCCCTCCTCTTCTTCGATTTTCTTCTTCTTCTTTTTTTTTTCTTCTGTTTCTTCTTCTTCTTCTTCTTCCTCCTCCTCCTCCTCCTCCTCCTTTTTCTTCTTCTTCGTCATTTTTTTTATCATCTCGGTCTCCATGTTACTAAATTTTTGTTGACGAACTAAAGCTACCACATCCACTGACCCTCATTTTCATCATTCAGCAACTCATTGTCTGCGCTGAAGATTTTTGTATTATACTCATGCTAACGCCAGGCGATTTTACCCTGCCTGGGAGAGAAGTTCCCATCTGTTGACTGAAAGTATAATCTTAGTTAACTCCTTTAGGTAGAATTATAATGTCTCCCTTACTAAGGTACTCTTCTAAACTAAGTAAAATGTCTGGTGAGAGTTAACATTATACGAATATGCGTCCTCCCTCCCTCTCTCTCTCTCTCTCTCTCTCTCTCGGTGTGTGTGTGTGTGTGTGTGTGTGTGTGCGTGTGCGTGTGCGTGTGCGTGTGTGTGTGTGTGTGTGTGTGTGTGTGTGTGTGACCATTTGATTCTCTCGGATTTCGACGTTCCATACATCAAAAGACGCAGAACGACGAGCGGACATGGATGATGTAAATTAAAATTGTGTACTGTCATTTGCGCGCTAGCCACGCGCACTTTTGCACCCAATTTTTCGCCAGACACTGGGAACCCTCTACATGTCATCCTGCGGGGTGGAATGAGCTGAAATATCGCAGGGACACGCTCGGTATCTCAGTGAAGGTCAATGTCAAGTCTGGGGTCATTGCGTGTATCGGGGGCCGCGTGGCAGGTAGTATTGTTTGTCATCCCTTCTTTGAACATTACCCTTTGAGCAAGCCATGCACGTTAAATGAAATTTCCGCATTGAGATGAACGGATGAACAAAACTACTGGTTGCTATGGCAGCCCTGCACCACTCAACTATACTGGCCAAACACTCACCGATATCAGAGCGGTGTATGGAAGCCATCTTACTTTGTTGGTGCCTAACTGCTTAGCAATAAAAAGTTTGTTTTAACTTAGTCATGCACGCCATCTTTAGCGACCGAAGGATTGTAACCTGCGTTTCGCCGTTTGTTTTGGGACGCCATCACAGATGCATTTGAGCACAGTTACTGTTCATTGCAATACTATGTCATATTAAGGGTCCCTGTTGTATTCCCCAAGGAAATATCTTTGTCCATCCCGCCCCACCTTCATTAACCTACCGTGCGAATATACATGATAACTAAAAGTTAAAATCTAGGGTGAAGCCCAAGTGCCCACTGCAAGAGTAAGCGTTTTATCGCACTATGGGCCACAAAACGCTAATCTAATATACTATAGCAGCAGCCGTGTGTCTGTGTGTCTGTATTTTGGGCAGATGAAACTACACATTCAAACTGCACCAAAACTGGCACAAAAATAGCAAAAAATTCGCTGATGTGAAAAAACTTGGTCCCATCACGATTGAAAAACTTTTACTGTATTTAATGAACAATCAAATTTTGACCAAAAAAACGCCGCTCCCGGCGCCTGGTCGGTTGCCGTGGCCGAGTGGTTCATATCTCGGACTTGCTTGCGGACAACTTGGGTTCAGACTCCAGGTCATCCTCCTTTTGGGACTTTAGCGAAAGCTTTGCCATTCCACTTGGCATCTCAAAAGGTTTCGATCGAGTCTGGCGTAAATCTTGAATTTCCAAACTGCCCTCTTACAGCTTCTATCCTCCTATGTGTACCTTCATCTCTAGCTTCATTTTTGGTTGTTCTGTAGCTGCTGTTGTAGACGGCCATTGTTCTTCTCTTAGAGCTATCAATAGTGGTGTTCCTCAGGGCTCTGTCCTATCATCAACTCTCTTCGTTTTATTCATCAATGACCTTCTAATTTGCACATCTAACCCTATCCACTCATACGCTGAAGACTCGACCCTTCACCTTTCCATTCGCCTCCCGCAGCAACTATCTCATCAGCTGCTTCAACAAACAGAGATGAGGTTATGGTAAACCTAAAATCTGACTAGTCTCATATCTCTGATTGGGATGAAAATAACCTTGTTTTTAGTGCATCAAAAACTCAGTTCTTTCATTTATCAATCCAAAAAAGTCTTCCATAGGGGGACCCTCTATTTTTTAACAATATCCAGCTCAATCCTGCATCATCTTTAAACATACTTGGGGTTTCATTCTCTCGGAATTTATCTTGGAAAGAACATATTACCTCCCTTGTAAAATCTGCCTCCGAGAGATTGGATGTGCTAAGCTGACTCAATACCTTCTTTACCCTTGCACAGTTGCTTACTTTATGCACGGGTTTTATTCGCCCCTGTGTAGAGTACAACTCTCATGTGTGGGGAGGCTCCCCATACACAGCTCTTCTCAACAGGGTGGAGTCAAAGGCTTTTCCTCTCATTAGCTCTCCTGCTCTTACTGACTCCCTTCAACCTCTGTCTCTTTGCTGCATTGTTGCATCTTTATCACTTTTCTATCGTTACTTGAATGGTCACTGCTCATCTGACCTGTCTGCTTGCATCCCTCCACCACTTCGGCGGGCACATAGCACCCATCTAGCAACAAACTCTCATCCCTATTTTGTCCAACTCTCTAATGCAAGAGTTAACTGCTGCTCCCAGACCTTCATGTGCAACTAGTCAACCCTAGAACTGTCTCCCCCTGTGTGTGTTTCTTACTGCCTACGATCTCCAGTGTTTCAAACGCGGTGTGTCCAGGCATTTGAATTGAATGGATCTTGAATTTGGCTCTCTGTTATCATTTTTTTGTGTGTGTTTTCTTGGAGGAAGCAGTTTGCAGGCCCTCCGTGGAACTTGGTTCCTTCTTCCTTGCATCAATATATATATATATATATATATATATATATATATATATATATATATATATATATATATATATATATATATATATATAAACAGTATCCCGGGAGTTGAGATACTAACTTCAGGAGGAGTTTCCTAAGATCATTAGAAGATATAAATGCTTTATGGTAATACGTCGATTCGCAACTGCTATGGAGTAAAAGCCATTTTAATTTGATATGTGATAAAGGAAGAAATTAACCATTTCTAACCCATATTACCATCCTATTTATTCTTCTTTACAATGTTTTTACTTATGATAATCTAAACATTTAACAGTATTCAGCAGATACACTATGAGTTATAGAACCAAACATTAAAGTGTACCGAAGATAGAAACTTGTGGTGGAAATAGATCATTTTTCCAATTATAACCACTAGAATTTGATTACCTCTTACTCCTTAACCTATGTGAGTTCAACATATGGTCGAACAATATTTATGTCTTGTAATTACCTCAGGAATTGTCCCCTAAAGTTAGTACGGATCCTGATGAAACCAGTGCGTGGAAATGGCAGATGACTGCAACCAGCACCTTTGTTCTTATTTCTTTTACACCCTATTACATTGCATGAAATATAGAGATTATCCTGAAATCATAGCAGCTGCAATTGATTTTGTACGAATGTAGCTGACGACAATATCATATATTTTTAAGATATTAGTTACATATTAGTTAGAAAAATATTGTGGACAGTGACCAGGCCTTAATGAAAACTATGTCAGTCACATGTCATCAGAGAAAAATAGAAAAACTGAGACTTTTTGTATGATGATTTGATTTGATTATTTGGTTTAACTCTGATATACTGTTTCTAAGTCCAAAACATGACGATAGATCTAGGAGTATATCTTTGTTATCCCCTCCCTCCTTTCAAACAAAACCACACACGCTGCTCCCTATGGCTCACTTTTGGATACCTAAAATAATCCTTTCCGTTATTCTCTGAGAGTTTCTAAGTTTTTATTAAATATACTTAGATACACCTAAGCTCTCCGATTTGTCATTTAAAACAAAAAGAACATTTTTGTCTGTTCTTTTTCAATATTACGAAGTCTACTAAACGCCAATATTTCTGTTACTGTTCTCGGCTTGCTTCTGTTGTCAAGAATAATTACTACCTAAGTCGTTACATTCTTGAACAAGTTTCAGAATCTCAGCTCATATATTTACCATAAGGCAGGTGTTTTTAAACCAGTCCCTCGATTCCCCCAGGGCGTATCGAAATGGGTTCTTGGGGGTATCCAGAAATTCATCCTGGAAAAAAAAAATAAACACAACAATTTCGTGTATGGTAACTATGAAAGGAGTAATGTGAAAGGAGTAATAATATTATAGAGAGGGTATCAGGTTCACCTGGAGTTGAATCTGGGGGTAACATGGCAGGAAAAGTTTTAGAATCACTGCTGTAAGGAGATGTACTTGTCTGTTAAAGATGGTCCAATTTGTTCATCTAGTCACAAGCCAGTTTCCAGAATCTCCCTATTCAGTCCAGCTGTTACCTAATTTACCTCAAGTAAGGTAAAATGTAAAATGTTGAAGTTTGCATCCGTATTATACAATAAGTATCATTAATGTAGTATTGTTCCTTCTGTTTATATAAACTTTTCATCAGATTCTTTCGTCCTTTAAGATCTTACTTTTACTGCTCATCCTGGATGGTTGTTAGCCAGCAGTTCTTGGGGTAGATCAGAGGATTTTAATTTGATGTCTAATTCTGTAATTTAGTTAAAAAAGAATCTTTTGCTAGCAACATCTCTCTCTCTTTCTCTCTCTCTCTCTCTCTCTCTCTCTCTCTCTCTCTCTCTCTCTCAAACTCCAAGAAGGCCTGGTGCGGGAACAACGCTTGGTCCTCCACCTCCTCCCAGTTAAGCCTTCCTGAACGCCGCCGACGCTTCTTGTGTTTATGGAAAGTGTGTGATGGTGAGTGAAGCAAGACGTCCCTTCCCCCTGGCGGCGGCGGCTCAAGTTGAGTGCATTAGGCCATGAAGGGCTGAGGACGGTGTGCTGATACTCCACCATGGACCATCATTTGTCACACGCTGCAGCCTTCACTTTAACCTCTCTATTCTGCGGGGTCTCCCTTAGCTGTATGAGGTCGGTTGGAGCCAGACAAATTAGATTAGGAAAACACTTCATTATACTGAGGTGGCTAGAATCTTGAGTACGATTACTTCCTCATCATATTGCTATCTCCTGAGGTTATGCTTTTGGATTAATATGTACGTAATTTGGGGCAACTCTATACCGGACAATACGAGTATAACGAACACATGCTGCGCCTGTCTCATTCTGAACTGCTGTGATGATAATAACGGAGGTCATCTTATGACGGACTGGTATTTCTTGGTGAGGATCAGTAAATTTTCTGTTAGCAAAATTCAAATCCTCTGTACCCCGTCCCGGCCTTTGACTGAATTCACATTATGTCAGACTACAGATCTGGTCACTAATCATTTGACTTGCGTCTAATGCACATAAGTATGAGAACCCATACATGTTGATAAATGTGTTTCGCAAGGAAGAGGAGAAAGGTAATCTCCTAATCTGATGATACTGGAGTGCAGAATGACGATAATGATTAGTTACTCTAAGGGTTTTTACCTTTTCTCCTTCTTTCGTCTTTGTCCTGTTATTTCATCATTGTGTTTATTCATATTATTTTGTTAATATTACATGTACCATTTCATACTGACTAGTATTTTCTTTGGTGTTTTCCCATTATCTCTTCCATCCTGAACCCCTTCAACTCAAACATAATTTCTATATAGTTCGTGCTGTTAGCAGTCGACAATATTCATGATACACCCTGGTAGTGAAGCAGCTAATTAAAATCTACCTCTGACAACTCCAGCTTGAATATTCCTGCCTCATCTGGGACACGTATAATGAAGACTGTTGAAATAATATATAAATTACATCAAGTAACTGAACCCTCCTCTCCTTGATTTTACCCCTTTTTCCTTCACTGATTATTTTTGTTTTGTTTTGCTTTCCTTGCTTCCTCTTTCCACTACCCGCAGTACTACTTCCGGGGACTTGTATATAGCATCAATTATTGCAAGTGGTATTCTAAGATAAGACTGGAAGATACTAAATAATGTCTGTGTGCCTTTACAACCCACGTGTAGTTGATATGCATTGTCTTAAGCCTCCTTCCTCCTCCTCTTCCTTCTCCTCCTGTTGTTGTTGTTGCTCTTCTTCTTCTTCTTCTTCTCCTACTTTTTCTTCTTCTACTTCTGCCCATCCCGATCTTCTCTCCAATTTCCTTCCTTTTATCGTCTTCCTTCTTTTTTCTGCTACTCTTCAGCATCTCTTTATCCACTTTCACATCTCTTCTTTCCATCCCTTCTCTTCTCCGTCTACCACTGTCTGTCTCCTTTCTCTTCGTTCCTCCTCTCTCCATCCCCTCTCTCCACTTTCCTCTTTTTCCCATCACCTCTCTCTTCTTTCCTCTTCTCTCCATCCCCCATCTCTTCTTTCCTCTTCTCTCCATCCCCTTTCTTTCCTCTTCTGTCCAGCTTAGTTCTTCTCTGTCCTCTTCTCTTGAACCCCCCCTTCCTCCTCCTACTCTCACTTCTCGTCTCCATCCTTCTTATCCTTTCCTCTTTATCCTCTAACTTCTTTCTGTTTCTTCCCCTCTCAGTCCTATTTTTTTTTCTCTCTCCTCCCTCTTCGATATCTTTTCCTTTTCTCCATCCACTGTATCTTTCTTTCATCTATCTTTTCCCCGCCTTCCCTTTCTTTCTCTCTCTCATTTCTCTTCTCCTCCTCTAATTCTCTCCATGAATCCCACTTCCCAGTCGTCTTGATTTCCCCCTCTCTTTCCCCTGCCTCTTCATTTTCTTCTCTCCATTCATGCTATCTTTCTTCTCCATATCTTCTGTCCGTATATTTTTTTATTCCCTCTCTCCCCTCCCTCTTCCTCTTCTCTTCCTTCTCTCCATCCAATCCCTCCCACCTTTTTTCTTTCTAATTATGGAGAGTTTCTCAAATTCTGCTTATTTTCCTCCCCTCACTCTTTTACTTTTCATTTCTCTTCACTTCCCTTCCTTCTGCATCTCTTCCTCACTTCTTCCTGCTTTTCATCCAATTGTCCTTTCTTTTTTTATTCCGTTTCTTTTTTCTCTGCTCTTTCATCTTGTCAGTTACTTAGACCTCTTGACCCAGCTCTTAGTGCACGTCCCTCCCTCTCCCTCCTTGTCATCTCCTTAGTCTCTTCCTCCTCAGACTTCATTCTACTGCCTTATTTTTCTTCTCCACCCTTAATCGTTTTTATTTTGCTCCATTTCTTCCTTTTTCCTTCTTCTCTCCAGTCTCACAGGACGCACTTCTTTTCAATCCATCCTCTTCCCGTCTTGCTTCTCATTTCCTTTTCCAGCCCTCCTTTCCTCACATGCTCCAGTTTCCATACTTACTCATCCTTCTCTCTATCATCTTACTTTCTTCATTTTTCCTCCTATGCTTCCGCTTTTCCATTTCCTCCCTCTTGCTTTTCTTCTCTCACTTCTTTGTCTTTCTTTTCGTCCCGTCTTATCACTTCTATAAACATCTTCCCTCCTTCTCAAACTTTAAGCTCATTTCTTTTCCTTTCCTCCTCAACTCTCCCTCTTCCTTTCTTTCTTCACCCTTTCTTCTCTTCTCTTGAATCTTTCGCCTCCTTCTTCTTCCTTCTTCACATCACATTCCATTAGTCTCCGCCTTGCTCTTCTCTCTCTCCTTCGCTCCTACTGCTTTCATTGTTCCTTGTTTTCTTCCACCCTTCTTCTTACTATGCTTTCGCAATTTTTTCTTACGTCGCAAGATGCCACTTATATAGGAGTAATGCGAGCTAATCATGTTCTTCGGTCTGTTATTGTTTAAGAAAACTGTAGAATGAACCGTCACTTTACTCAGACTAAAATCCTACAACACCCATTCTCACCGTGTACACCTCCCAGCCTCAGACTCATCGTCCACTGACACCCTAACCCATGCCTTGCTCACCACATTCATTCCTATACCCCCCCTCCCCTTGGCGGATTCATTGTATGCCCCAAGTCATGCAGTCTTGCTCTTCTATATCCCCTTTTCCTATCACTATAATTTTGCTTGTCTCGTCTATTCCTTCTCTCCTCATAGACTCTTCTTTCCCGACTTCCATTACCTTTTCCGTCTCATCTCATCTCCTTCCCTCCATTTTCTTTCTTCCTCCTTCTATCCCTTTATACTCCATTTGTATTTTTGCTGTCCTCTTTTTGCTCCTTCATTCTCTGTACACATTTTGTTCCCCAGAAGTATGCTTTCTTTCCTCCTTTTTTCCTCTACCTTCTCCCTCAACGCAACTCATATATTCTTTGCCCTCCGTCCTCTTCATCCAGTCATACCTACGTCCCCTCCTTCCTCTTCCCTTCTCATCTGCTCTCTTACCCTTCGACAACTTACAATTATCATTCTTCTATTTTCCTTCCTTCTCGCCTACGTCTTCCTTTCCTTAGATAACTTTCCCCTTCCTTCCCGCATGTCTTTCTCTTTCCTGTTTCGATTTTTTTTTCTTCCTTCTCCTCCTTTACCTCCACAACCGTTTTCGTCTCCTTCTTCCTCTGCCTTTTCTTTTCTTTCCCTCCCCTCCTACCGTAGCCATTTACATCTCCTTCCACTTAACTTTCTTTTATCCGTCGCCTTACTTCCCCTCTCCCTTTGTGTTCTCTCTTTCTCCCCTCCTCTCCTATTCCTTCTCCTCCTTCCTAGTTTCACAGGACACCCTCTCTCCTCTTTCCTCTCCTTTTTCTCTTTCTTCTCCTTTGATCGCTTCGGATTCTTTTCTTCTCTACCCC
Source organism: Coenobita brevimanus (assembly GCF_032717465.1). Lineage (NCBI taxonomy): Eukaryota > Metazoa > Arthropoda > Malacostraca > Decapoda > Coenobitidae > Coenobita > Coenobita brevimanus. Next base: position 622,973 of record NC_137020.1, read on the forward strand.
TTCCCTTTCTCTTCACTTCCTCCTCCATCTTCTGTCTTCTGCCGGCACCCCCCCTTCTTCCGCTTCTCTGATTCTTAGTTTTTGCTCTTTCATTCTCACTTTTTTCCGACCCACACGCTCTTTTCACATCCTACTTCCTCTTCCTTCACTTGTCCTATCATATCCTGTCTCAGATATTTACATCATACGCTGCCGCTCCTTCTCCCCATCCCTAGGCTATCCCCTTCTATTTTTCTCTCCTGTTTTTCTTCCTTTCTCCTGTTCCTTCTCTTCTTCACTTTCATACGTCATGCTGTCTCTTTTCTTTCTAATCTCTTTTGGCCAGTTCCATGCTGCCCTTATAGTTAGTCGCGTTTGTACTCTATCTCTCTTTCTTGTTTAACTGTGGCCGGCATTTCTTCCCTTCAGAATTAACCGATTCTGACCAAACCTGGGCACATCGACCAGTCTATGACCTAGCTGTGTCCGCAAGGTTTTGGTTGCTAGGCAACCACTCGTTGCCTAGCACCGTCCGAAAACACGCTTTTCTTCGTACTTTTCACGTTTTGAACTGTAGAAGCATTACTTCTGGCAGGTCAGAGCAGATGCTTAGAAATACAAGGATTTTATTAGGAAGATCAAGGAACATTGTAAGAAAATAGTTTAATGGGGTCTACTACCAGATTTGATGTTGGTTCTGTGATCCTGAACAGAAAGAAAGGAGTCAATAATTGACTAGAAAATCTTCGTACAAAGAAGTGTGTGATGTTTGTTGAGGTTTATGATAATTTTAATGATGGCAGGAGCTTGTATTGCAGTCGTGGTCTTCACCTCAATATGGTAGGAAATGCTAGGTTAGGTAGCGTTCTGGACGACAGTAAGCATGTTTTAGGGAGTGACAGAGAGGTAAAGGCCACTGATGAAAGAGTAATTGAGGTGCTATCAGCTCACCAGGTAAGTCAGGTAAGTGAGACCTCACCTTAGGTTCAAGTAGACAATCAGGGGATTTGTGGGGAGCGAAGGAGTGCCAGATCAGAGGTTAGCAGAAGTGTTGCCACATCGATTCAGTATTTAAAAGAAATAAAGAGGGCTAATTTAAGTGTGTCTCACAACCTCACTAAATTCAGGTGTACAATGAATATGTCTAGGAGTGTGAGAAGTATTATTTCAAAGCGGGACGAATTGATTACTTATGGAACTGTCGAAAATCCTGACATAAATATGACTACAGAATCATGGTTAAACCCCCGAGATTATCATCTTATTGGAGAAATATCACTACAATACTATAGAATAATTGAAAACTAGCAGGGAAGTTCCAGAATATATTGAAAGCTAGATAAATGCAACACAGGCAAGTAAAATGGATACTGAAACATACGATTCTCTGTACTGAGTGTCAAACTTTTCACAGAGAGTGATAATCCCATTCTTTTCGGTTTAGTTTACAGACCGCCCAAGGTAGACGAGGAAAACGACACATTACAGTTTTGTACGGCGAAATAAGGAACAGTACTAAAAAACAAAGATGGCGTTATCTAGGGACACTTAAATTATCCAGAAATTTACTGGACAAATTCGTGTGCAAACCAAAAAAGAAGATGTTGTTAGAACTGTTTTTTTTTTTTTTTTTTTTTTTTTTTTTTTTTGTCAGGCAGTGAATACTCTGACGCATGGTAATAATACGAGTATATTCTATCTAGCCCTAACGGCCAATAATGATCGAATATATCTGTCATGTTAGTGAAAATGTTAGCAACAGCGATCATAGTTACATTAGACTTGAGGTAAACTATACTGTAAGACCAGTATAAATAACTTTTATTTCCTAACGTTCAAAAGTTACCTTGCTTGATATGAAAATGGAAATTTCCAGCACGAACTGGAGTAAGCTACTACTAGTGGGTAACATCGATGAAAGGTGGGAAATATTCACAGGTCAACTCATGTCTGTCGAACAAAAAGTAGACTGAGAATTACCCAAAGAAATAGTCACATATATAAACTAGTCTGAATATCGAAGAATACTGAAGAAATCATCGGTCATATGAGAAAAAAATCTAAAAAATACATTTCAAATTAAGCAGCAATATAAAAAATGTATAAGGAAAACTAAAGGAGACTGAGGCAAAAAATTTTCCCTAAGCAAAATCAAACCCTAAATTAATTTTTCAATACGTGTTCAGTAAGAAAAAAGTAAGAAGCATATACTGTCTACAAAACTCGGATGATGATCTCATTCATTATAACCGGATGACAGCAGTAATACTGAACCACTGCTTGCACTGTGTTATCACAAACGAACATAGAGTAAACATTTTCATCCCATAATAGGCTTCTTAGGACCAGAAAATGATAAGTTATTAATCAATGAAATGAGAGGACCGGAAGTTCAGAAAATCGACTCAAATCAACTGACGAAGACCAGATTTACCTCCTCGCATACGGGGTAAATGTTACAGTTAGCCTTGCCTATTACTAAAGCAATAAAAAAATTATCGAATGTTGACTACCTAATCAGTGGAAACTTGCTAATTGTTCACTTATCTTTAAAAAGGGCGATAAAAAACGTGCGACGAATTACCACCCAATTAGCTAACTGTCAGTACGATGTTGGAGATAAAATTACCATATTCCTTAATAAGCATAATGTATATATATATATATATATATATATATATATATATATATATATATATATATACATATTCAATGATGTAGAAAATGGACTCATTTCTAAGTTAGCGAAATTTACAGATGACATGAAAATTGGAGGCAAAGTAATTACGAATGCAGACGATGAATCAATACAAAACGATGAAGATAAGTTATCAAATTGGACTGAAAAATTGTTTTTAAATTGAAGTGAGAAATTGTAAATTAAATTTAATGTAGATCAATGTTAGGTAATGGACTTCGGCGACAAAAACACTACGAACATCGCCTGTTCACTACCTCACTGACGGAAGTACAGACGTGAATGATTTTAGAGTTTTTTTCACTGATGACCTCTGATACTTAAAACTGTGTATAGGACTAGTAAGAAGGCAAACAAAATGCTCGGCTTCATTGCAAGGAACTTTGAGAAAATAACATCGCCCGATATAATCTCTATGCTTTATACGTCATTAATTAGACCACATTCAGAATACTGTGTGTAGCAATGGTCCCCGAATCTTTTTATTAATGATGACAGACTCGAAAGAAGGCAAAGCAGAACCACAAAATGATCCCATCGCCGTGAAATTTTCCTCATGAAGAGCGACTAAAGGGACTGAATACTTTTTTTCCTCCCTAAAAACAAGCAACGACTCAAAGTAAGCCCAATACAAGTATTTAAAATTCTTAACGAAGTTGAGACTGTTAGATATGATAATTTGTTTGAAATACAGAATGATACTGTAACTAGAAATAATGGAATGTAACTCAAGTCAAGAGATGCAACATTAAAAATGGAAAAATTACTTGAATATTCGCTTAGTGGAATAATAGACTAGATTACGATTAACAGTAGTTAGTGCTAAGACAAAAATTTTGAGACTATAAGCTAAGACTGAGTCTTGTTTACTTCCAGGTTGAATTATATGCTGGCGATTGTGTAATGTTTGCTTAACAATTAGAACATTCGACCACTGTAGACGCACTTACTGTTACAGATCTGTAAAACAGTTATTACATGGAGCATAGTAGTTCCTCTTCTACATCTGCTATAAAATTTCAGTGCTTTTTCTTTCTAACAAAGCAGTGTGTGTGTGTGTGTGTGTGTGTGTGTGTGTGTGTGTGTGTCTTTCCTGCCGGTATTACTGGATGGTGTGGTGGGTTGGGGAGAGCTTCTTCTTTTCCATCCTTTTCTTATACGTTGGTTAAGTATTAGTAGAATTAGCATTATTATTATTATTATTATTATTTTTTCAGCAGATAACCTCGTCATGGGCCAACAGGCTTCCTGCTGTCTGTTCTCCCTTCGTACTATAATGTACTACTATGTACAGTCGCGTTCATGAGTCCCGATACACATGAGGCGTGTTGTCTATCGTAGTGCTAGCTGCTTTTGGTATATTGAACTTTTGCGCCTATTGCTTGATGATACACTGAATATACTGTAACTTGACCGGGCAGCAAGTGAAATAGCTCAACATCCTACAGGCGGAGGACACAACAATGAACAACACGACTACATGTGTATCGAGACTCATGAACGCGACTGTGCTTCCTGTCCCCTTTTTTCATATTTTTATATTCCCTTCTCTTCCATCTCCCGACGACTCCTTTGTTTCCGCCTTCCTCTGACGTCCCCCTCCCCCCTTTTTTTTTTTTTTCGATCTTCCTCTCCTAGAACCTAATGTTTTCTTTCAGTCAGCTTTCACCCATCCTCATTTTTTTTTCTTTTTCCTCCCTCCCCTTTAAAATTTCCCCTCCCTTCTCTTCCCCTTTCTCCCCTTCCGCCTCCATCTTTTCTTTTCTCTTCTTTCTTCTTCTCCTACCACTTCCACCTTTTCTTTCCTCCTTTTTCATTCGTCCTCCTTCCCCCCTCACCCTCTCCTCCCCTTCAAATTTTGCTCTCCCTCCTCTTCCTTCTCCTTCCCCTTCGACTGTGTACCTCCACTATTGACACGTGATTCTACCAACTAATATTGTGTTGACTCGCCTCCCTGGAATCAACATCATCAGCACTTTGATCAACGAGACTCATCCCCAGGCCCACCAGGTACAGTGGGCGTGTGTTTAATCAAGCCATTAGTCTGTTTCTTTTTTTCTTTCCTGTAAACGAGTAAACTGACAAAAGAAAACATTGGTTAACCCCCTCAGTTCGAGGACGTAATTTTTTTGCCTTATGGTTGCTAATACTAGGCGATTTTTTCAGCGTTCGAGAGTTCTTTAACACATACAAAGTGAAACTAGAACACCCTCTATTAACCTGTCAATAGCTAGGCCCCTTGATCCCGCAAACGAGCTGCCACAAACGATTCGCCTCCTTGTCACCCTGTCCTCTGCCAACAAGCTGCCTTTTTTTCCAGTTCGCATCCCCTTCATTCATATGCACCTCCATCACATCCCTCATTTTCTCTTCTGTCTTCCCCGAACCACTACAACGTCTGCCTTCAAACTCCTCTAGTCAGTCTCTCATTCTCTATTTTCACCACATAGCCAAACCATCTCAAGGTATTTCGCGTTATGTTTTCCAGCACATCCGCATTAAAACCACGACGCTTCATCCCCCCTACTTTTTGCCTGTCTATCTCCTCACGAGCTCCTAGCCCCACAAGTGCCTTTCGACTAGCTGCTCTAACTCTTGACTTCTATCGTTCCAAAAGAGCCCAAGAATTACTTCCATACCGAAGGATGCAGCCCCACTCGCTCGAAACATGTGACCTTCGAGCTGAAATGAAGTTCCGGGCTATGACTGGTACAATATCCATGTCTGAATGTTGGTCAAATCCCTGAACCTCTCTCCCTCGTGTCGATCACATGTTTGGGGCTAGTGTGGCCAAACAGTTAGAGTGAGGATCACAAATCTCTCAAGCAGTGACTTCTTTATTTCTTACATCTTTGTTGACTTCTTTATTTTTCTCTCCGACAAGGAGAGTATGCTTTATTTGTTTGCTAGTTTGTTTGTCTTTAGCAAGATTACTCAAAACTAAGAGATATTTGGACCATTTTTGGTTGTTGGATAGCTCATGTCCTGGGGAACAATCGATTAACTATTGGAACCGATCCGGATCGTACTGAAGATTCTGGACCCAGAATTACGTTGCCTTTGTCTTAAAGATGCGTTCCACTGAGTGCCCCTCTAGGTTATCACTGATATCAGCAACATTTCATCCCGGCTGTACTCTTTCATGGACTTCATCTTTTAAATTTCCGTCCCTGCTCATAGTAATACCTAAACATTTCACGGCACTTACGTTCTTCATTCCCTGACCATTCAGCCTCACAACGCACTTCGTCATTTCATTCCTCTCAAATGCCGTAACTTTATTCATTCTATATCTTTGCTAAAGAATATATAACTGTCTGAGGGCAACAAGAAAAAAGAATATATTACGTCATCTGATTCAAGAGGTAAACATTTTCTTCAACGTTATATATGCAAATTATTCCCATATAAAATTTATTCAGGTATCAAATGAGAATAATTTGCTTTAAGATCTGCAACAACTAAGGACGAAGTACTAACCACCAGAAAAGTCTACCAAATGACTTTCTCATTTGTCTGGCTAATACCATTCGATTTTAGTAAGTTTTGGGAGAACGTAGAACTGTGAAGGGAATAACGAAAGCCAGAGCATATTTAACAACGTGCTCCTAAAGAGGGCTCTCGGGCTTTGCCCCCGAATCTCAATCGGTTACATCTACATGGGTTGTCTCAATCATCTCTCAACTGCAGCCGAATGGCTGAATGTATGTGAAATCTGTTAACACAGCCGAATGCGCAACATAACAATGGTGCCAACGGTGCTGAAATAAATTCATATATTTAAATTTCAAAAATTGTAATTGCGTGTTGAAGATGCCCAATTTTCAACGATTCATGGCTGTCCCCCGTCTGCCATGAATTGTTTCAGTTACACACGACTGGCTCTAAAACTATCCATCTGCATGAAATAGCTTTTGCACCATTGCACGCAGAGTTGTTTATCGATACCAATGGCATACATTTTGTTGAGAAAAGCTTGATTTTGTTCGATATATGACTTCAAATGAGGGCCGTTTTCCATTCGCGCCTCATGTTGCTCTAGACTAACAAACAGCTGCTTGGATGCTGGACGGCCTTCACTCAGTGTATTCCGCGTAATGTAAAGCCGACGGAGACAATTATTATTCGGGGACAAAACACCCTTTTAAAAAATTTCAAGCGACATGAAATTGAAATGGGCACATTTGCAGCCCACTTGTAACTATCCTGCCATTTCATCGCCGTCCTTTATCCTTTTTTGGTTGTGCTGGACACACAGTGACACTTGGCTTGGATTATAGTATATAAGATGCGGCATTAGACTGATGAAGATAAGATCATTTGTACAGGGTGGAAGGATGTGTAAGAACAAAGGATCTGTACCAGAACGTGGAAATTAATGGTGAAAGGTGATGGTTAGGTGGAAATGGAGGTCTTCAGTTTTTCAAGCAAGGATGAGTAACAGACTGCCTTCGAAAATGTTATGATTGCTGCAACTCTCAGTACAGAAATGTGAATTTCAGTACTATAGTGCTTGCAGACTGCGATTATCTGAATTCAGTCACCATTATGATCCACTATTCCATAAAAAAGGGAAGCGGAGGTATATCCTGGAACAGAAGTACGAATGTAGAAAAACTAAAAACACATTGCCCAGTGAATGGGCCACAAAATCATCAGCAGGTCATTTAAGGTCCCGGAATCCTGGTTCCCCCTGATAAGCCTAACTGTTTCGGTATTTTAAGAATATAATCTGGCTATAACCAAATTTTATTTGAAACTAATGTAAAAGAAGACATCATATAAAATATTCAAACTGCAGCAATATCCGCAGTATAAAAACAAACATCTTTAGCCTTGAGTCCATGTTACTGATATTTCCCCTCCATTACAAGGGCTTTTTCACGTTCTCCTTGATACCGCCAGGCAGTTGCATCTAGCCGTGAAAAAACTTGAGTTGTCAGATGTTGTCTTCTTTTACTCGTTCTCTAGTATCGGTTCTCCTAAACTGAAATAAACCCTATGATACCATCAAGATGTGCAGTTAAAATTCGTTATGGGATTGAAAGTAATCTGCTGTGCACCTGCACGTGGAAGTTTTTGCGAGTCCTCAGGGTCATATTTGGCCTCTGATTTACGTGAATTACAAGCAGTCTATAAGCTTTCCACATGCGTTATTTACTAATTCTAATTACTGAATCAACATAATATTAGTTTATCCACCAAATCTACTTTCTCCACTCATTTCTGTATAGTGGTAATTGTTACATTTGTTAAACATATTATATCTACAGAAGGTTAAAAAGCCGGGTTCGTACTATAAGTTTGATATAAAAATAGAAGGAAATTCAATAACATTTCCAGTGACCTGATTTCACCATTTCACTGAGGTGAAATAGTTAGGCCAATGCTCTCGTCTGCAGTTTGGCCACCCTTGGAATGGTATTATACCAATAAATGGAGCCCAGCAATATTTGTTAGGAGCCTAAACGACCAGGGATTAATCATCACAATGAAAATAACGAGAATATACAATGTGTGTGTGTGTGTGTGTGTGTGTGTGTGTGTGTGTGTGTGTGTGTGTGTGTAGAGTCAAGGCCGTCTTGATTTGAACAGGCCCGGGTCTCCCGCCAATATCTGACTGTGAAGTCACAATCGGTGGCCATCGTATTATTCCGCCAGCCCACCCGCCGCGTTATAAACAGTGAGGCACGTCTGCAATTCACCCACGTATTTCAAATTCTTCCTCTCTCCCATCTGGATTTCGTTCACGGTAAGCCATACATGTATTATTAAATATGTATAGCCATACTAGAATGAACGAAAAGCATCATTGCTATTACTGAAAACATTTTAAATGAGAAATTATAGGTATGAGACTGTCAACAGTGGATATCTTCTAGTAAAGTAGTTCTCGTAATACGTTAGGCAACGAAATTACAACACAGCCTAAGTTTCTCAGTGTTCTTTATTAACTGTGCATAATATATTTTGGTGGATCACAGTCGTATTGAGATGTTAATTTGGTTACTGATGCCTTCATTCCATGCAAAATAACCTAGGCTACTCAGTGGTAGCTTGATTTATTCTTTTAATTCTATGTATTCAGTGAAATATCTAGGTAACAAGGATATCAACCGACAAGTATAGGCCTAGTTTAGGATAAGAAGAAACATTTATAAGCCCAGCCCAGGCCAAGCGAAAACATTTATGGGTCTTGTTTAGGCAGGAAGAAACGTATAAGCCTAGCCCATGCCAAGAAAAATGTGCATAGGCCAAGCCCAGGCCAGGAAAAATGTGCATAGGCCAAGCCCAGGCCAGGAAAAATGTGCATAGGCTTAGCCTAGGCCAAGAAGAAATGTGTATGGGTCTGCCCAGAGCCAAATGTAATGCCTTTGCCTAAATCTTATGCCTAGATGATGACAAGAATTGTTAGCTAAATATGAATTTTATCCAGGCCGGGGTCTATTTTATTGATACTCATGTTTCCTATAATTTGATGAGAGGGACTTGAAAAGAGATTTGCGCCGGTTAGAGCACAAATAGAAATGAAAATATCATACAAGAAAACGTATTTTTAAAGGACAAATATCAGTTCGGTAAAATTGCTGTTGGGCAAGTCTTTAATACCCATTATTTTGTATAAAATTTATTTAGTTCCCATTACAGTTAGGTAAAGTGTTGCACTGTTTTATGGTAGAAGCTGTTGAATGGATGATAAACTAATCTGACCTTACCTAACAAGGAGAGGAGAAAAAAAAAATACCGACGATTGGAATACAGTTATATAGCAATACCCTTATATAATTATATAGCTATATTTACCCATACCTAGCCTAAGAAAAAAAAAAGGCACATTATATATGCGATGCAATTCAGTGGTAGATAAAAGCTTATCCTATACAATATTGGTTGATTATGTATATACGGTACATATGGTGTCTATAGTTTGAGTATTCAGTGATGCATCAACTTACTACAAAAGAAATTCACACTTTTTAATTTTTGTTTCAACTTTGCTCCCGCATAATAGAAGCATCGCATCGCACGAACTATTTGGACTATTCATAACTACCGAGTAGTTTCAACAAACTACGGCAAACTGTCGGCTATCAATCGCATGATGAAAGTAAGAAACAAGATCTTTCCCCTGGATGATTTCTCTCGGTATGATTATCGGCTGTTGATTAAATTTAGATTCGCTCATTGAGTGTTGTGGTGCACATACTATGAAGCGAAGAAAACCAAAGTTCTTAATATAGCACAGGATATGTCTGAACAACAGAAGTTCCAGTGGTACGCAAGTGCTGGTGTAAAGCGAGGCGCGGAAGCATTCATCGCACGTGCAATGTTAAACCCTACAATCACCGCCGCCAACCTGCCGTGTCGACGAAACTGAAACTGTCAAGACTCGGTTTTTGATGAGATGATTAAGACCAGAAATAGGGTGTATTCCCTTGGTGATTTCACTATCAAACATAGCAAACACGTTACTGGAAAAATATAGACGGAATCTCCGATATTTAATTGCTAGAGCTGACGCCAAAACCAGTGTTACAACTGAAAACCTTGTAATATTTGATTTCGTAATTGAGGCGTTCGCCGATGAAGGCCAAACACTCCCTTGGAAAACTCGAGATTCCAAGGGGCTCTTACGCATTTATTGCCGAGTCTAAGTTGATACAAAAAAATTATTTGATGAATCACAAGCGGACAGAAATTCAGCTCCACTTCACAAAGGAGTAGTGTTATTGGCTTCTGCTTAGCGTGACGGTCGGTCGGGCCGGGCTGCCCATTTCCAAACCTAACAGAGTAAACATTGCTCGCTTGCGTCACTCGCTCACTCGTTACAAGCTGACGATCTTCAGGAAAATAGTTTTAGTTAAGTATGCGATACAAGTAGTTATATGTTCATTCATGACTTGGGAAAGCGACTAGGAAAAACAAAATACTGTATATCTATTTCGGAGTATTTTTAGAAGCCGCAATTTCTGCTGTGACAAGGTGTTTTACCTTCGACGTGTTGATTATCGACGATCTCGCTGACAGAACACGTCAGTGCATCATACAGTCAAAGCTAAAAGGAACATAATGATCCAACCTAACCTAAACGTAGTTTAACTTAACTGGGGGCGTCGTCCCTCAGATTCCTATGATTTTAATCACCTAGGATTACTGCTTAACCTAGCCTAGAAAGCAGCCAAATACCCGTCAGGCCAACCCCAATCTCAATTCTGACAATAATCTTTCTTAACCTAACCTAACCTAGCCTCTCTTAACCTAATCAACCTTAACCTAACACAATCCTATGGTATCTTATCCTAACCTAATCCACTGAAATAATCCAAATGTAACATAATGGTAGAGGAATTTGAAAAGATGTCAAAAATAAGACTTGCATTAGGGGAGTCTGGCAGCAAGTTTGGCATTTGGTGGTGTCTTCGTCGGAGTGACTGTGTGTATGATATAACAAGTCTTTAGGCATTCAGCAGGGGAAAAACCACCCAGTATCTATGGTGATCTCTTGGCAGTAACTTCGTCGGAATAATGGTATGTACGATATAACAAGTCTTTAAGTACTTTCATTTTTTTTTCATTCATTGCCAGACACAATGTATCCCAGACGGGGTGGCCAAGGGCTTAGAGTTCATTGTTTTACAGGGAGGGGCACTAATCCTCCACCAACCCCACTTTTAAGTACTTAAAATGTTAAAAACAAAGTACTCACTATTTATGGCGATCTATGAAACCTAACATATATTCTGTGACAGGTCCATTCCAATGTGGGTATTTGGATGATCTGCGCCTCTCTGGCCTACGGCACTGACCTTTGACCTCTTGTTTTCAAAACTAATAGTTTGCTCTGTGGCTTACCCTCATCTGTAACACCAAGTTAAAATTGGATAAAAACTGTGAGCTATTTTGTTCACACACACACACACACACACACACACACACACACACACACACACACACACACACACACACAAACTAGCTCCGTTTTGTTTGTCACACTAGAGTACCGAAGATGAAGTCTAGCCTGATCCTTGCCATGTGCATTGGAGTCTTTATTATGTGTAGATCTCATATTTTACAACCTTTCTGTTAAGCTATGTGGCCTTTTCACTTGGAAGCACTGAGGTATACTTGCACAGAAGAGTATCCTTACTCAGGGGTACGCTGTATACGAAAATGAATACTTCGATACCAGGTGTCTCAGAAGGGTTGGTGGAAAACGAATCTGCTTATAAAGACGGTAGTTAGCCATTAACTCGACATTCTATAGGCTACAAACATAATAACTGTTTTACTTGTATGAAAATATATTCATACTTGTATGAAAATATTATATTCATCATTATATAACATTCTTGACGCACTATGAGAATGATGGCAATATTATGTCATGAAAGCAGCTGTCATGTTGGGGTCAATGGTCACCATAGAGCAATAATCTAAAGAAACGGCAATATATGTAAGAAAAAATGCGAGTAACAGATACAGATATTAAATACTTGGGGAATTAAACGTGATATCATGTATCTTGGAAAAACACTTGCAATTGTCATAACCAGCCGTATTCGTAAACCACCACCCGTGACTGTTAATGTGGTAACTATTGTACGTTCGACAAAGACTTCCGGTCCAACTTCTAAGAATAAACACACCACGCCCATACTCTTATTTATCATAAGAACTATGTTTGAGGAGAGTTCCCAGTTGTTTCAGGAATTGTTACACAATGCTTCAAATCTGTATCGGAATCGATATGGATACATTAAGTTTGGTCTTGTCATTAATATTTATATAATTGTATACATCCATGTCGATTCATCTATTACGCCAAATAACAGGAAATACCTCTATCATCCCATGCAAAACCGTAATTAGTGTATATTCAGGGTCACCAACAGTTTCCATGGCTCCTGCCTGTATTTTCGTTGCCACTGTCGCTTGTGCCATACTGTTTGGCACAACATCGTTCGGATACTTTTCTGTGCATGTGTACAGTCATTCCTAACCTGCACCTTCACTCACTCTCAGGTCTACACTCACATCCACTCTCTCACCATCACATACCCACATGAATATCCACATTCACACCATATCCCCTCACCATTACCAACACCTGACACCGCATCAGCACATTCATCCTCATCTACATCCACATCCACACCCTCACCCGCATCCAAACCTTCTCCCATATTCAACTAAAGTCTTTCCACGTCACCTAATACCTGTAGGCAGCAGCACAACTGCATTTTTATAGGATTTTACAAGTTGCCAATTTCCAGTGGGTTGTGTCAATACTGTAATGAGGGCATGAAAGGGGGGGGGTTATAAAATTTAAGCATACTACTAATTTCTTGCAAGGGAGGCAATACTGGCTGTTCAGCAATGGAATATTTCACAAAAGCAAAAGGTAAATGGATAACGCATTTGTGAATCTATTAAACAGTGTATGCTGGATCTAACACCTAACTCAACGAGAGAGAAATTCATAACTAAGAGATGCCATCCGTTGCCCAACAATTTATCCAGGCTCAAGTAAACTAACTAAATATGGCTATAAATTGTTGAGTTACGTGGCCTTTTTTTCTTTTTACCAGCTGGAGGCGTTTTCTGTGAACACAATTTCCTCCTAAAAAAAAAAATCTAGGGCTAGCATTTTTTGTTGGAAGCGCGTCTTTTGCAAAGCTCCGGTTTTTACTGAGACTAAATGACATACTTTGCACACAGAAGGCGAAAAGATGCACAAAGAAGAAGAATGCAGTAAATTAATAAAACAAGCCTGTTACCTCCTGTAATTTAAAAAGAATATTTAAATCGGCTGCATTCTAACGATAGGCCCAATAATGGTTAAGTAATATTGTTTAGTGAAAGTGTTTGGTACATGATAACTATAGTTTTGTTCGGAAAATATCATATACACGAGGAAGGATTATATGATTTGTTTGAAAGGTAAAAATACTCATTTCGTGGTACGTTACCGCTGAGTCTATAGTTTGAGCCCAAGCCATGAACGACGTGTAAAACTGGGTGCGACTAATGTGTCTTTTTATAATCATTTCATATCTTCACAGTCTGTTGGGTGTATAAAAGACATACTGGCGCTCTCTCTCTCTCTCTCTCTCTCTCACACACACACACACACACACACACACACACACACACACACACACACACACACACACACACACACACACACAAAACCATTGTATAACTTCGACTTACATATGAATCACTCTTCCTACATACATCTTTTTCCATTCATTTTTTGTCACTATAGAAAAAAATAATTCTTAGGAATCACTCTTCCTCCCAGGGAAAGGCCAGGTCCTGCAGAGGCCGTATTATGGATTAATAATACAGATGATGGAAGAGTTACGCATTCACACCCTTCACATTTTAAGGGCACCAATTTTGTTCGTTTTATTTTTGTGTTTGGATAAGCGACATTTTGTTAAACCCACACTCACCTTTGTTAGGTTTGTCTAAATTTGCGGTCTGTATGAATTTTAAAAGAAAACACTAAATGCACTGCATTTTATGTAGCAGTCAGTGTCATATGTAAATTTACTTTGTGTTCTGACCCTTCAGTATCGGTTGGTCGTGTGTAATCAAACTGTAAACCAGTATATGATGAAGAACCATCTCCTTCTGGGTGGAGCGGTAGGAAGCTGAGGAGGTGGATACTGTTACCAAATGTGGCATCTTGGTGTGGTGGCTTCTGAGGACATGACACCTCTCCTTTCATAAGCTGTCGTCTGATATATGAGTTCCTCTCCCTCACTTTAATATCATCCATAACTCGAGTACGCTTTAATCTTAGTGAGGCAGGGCTGTGAAGGGTGGCCTATTATGTGTTTATATACAGTACTATGAATTATAGCTTACGCAGCTGGCTGAGACAAATACATTTTCTTACACATTCTTAAGAACAGGCTTCGTATGAGTAGACGTGTATTCTGAAATACAATTTAAGAAACGGAGTCACATGTACTGTGATCCATCATTAGAAAACTTTTTTTTATCTCACCGAGGCAAGGCAACGAAAGACGGCCTGCCAAACAGATCGAAACTATAATGTATGTTTTATACCAAAAGTGTGACTGTTGCAGATGGGTCCTCCCAGAGGCTGGCCTACTTTCAGGTTTGTCTTTAAGTCACTCAGATTAACCGTGAGTGTGTCTCATTTTAACTTGTAGCCGACAGCCCCTCGTCACACCACTAAAGCAATCTGCACTGCTTTACTATAATACAAGATCAGACACGTGAACACCGTGTTTAAATCCTTCAGATATATTAATTTGTTAGAAATTATATTGTATACATGTCACAAAAAATGTGGTCAAAAAGACAAGTAGGCGAATATAAACAAATGTGAAATATTTATCAGCTTGTACACGTCTGGCATCCCCTCTGTAAGCAACATTCTCTCTCTCTCTCTCTCTCTCTCTCTCTCTCTCTCTCTCTCTCTCTCTGTGCCTGACTCAAGACCGAAGGGTCGAGAGGTCGCACACCTCCCGGGTGGCTGCCAGATGGGAGAGGTAGCGCTTTCCCGTCACCTAGCGGGGCTATATGATCGATCAAGGTCTAGCACGGGGAATTCATTTCTCTCTCTCTCTCTCTCTCTCTCTCTCTCTCTCTCTCTCTCTTTCTCTTTCTCTCTCTCTCTCTCTCTCTCTCTCTCTCTTTCTCTTTCTCTCTCTCTCTCTCTCTTTCTCGGTGCGATTTTAGAAGAGTAGGGAGACATTAACTGCTCCTTGCTCTTCCTTTCTTCTTCCTCTAGTCCTACCTAATTTACGAAATACAGCTATATAAAATAAACATTTTTATGTAGTGTAGTTGTCATTTGGAGAGTCTGGTAACTAAAGGCCCATCTGGTCATGAATCCATGGACTGCAAGAAACCAACCACTTCAACTGGTCACTCTCAAATGTATTTTGTGGAGATTATATTGAAGGATTGTCTATGTGACAGTGTGGTTCACGAAATGAGTAAGCGTGCTGTGTTATGGGCGAGCTGAATTGCAGTGAGGGAATAGTGGATTGTTTGTGGGTTGATATTTGTGTTGGTCTTTTGGAAGGGAAGAGTGGTGACCTCATCACAGTCTAGCTAGGCGTGCTTGTGTTTCTCTGGTTAGAGTAGTTTATGACGAGTGTATGTCTGGCAGAGATTCATAGAGGATGCTGTTTGGTCGGAAGCTTTGAATGGCTGAGGTGGTAATTTGTTTATGAATGTCTTTGTTAAGCATGGTGTTGGCTGGAGGAGGGGGTACTTGGCCGAGATGCTCTGAGTAGTGTTGGGTAGTTGTTCGTTTATTACTTCTTTGTACAGGGTGGTGATGCAACTTGTAGTTGCAAGGGTGAGATGGGTCCTGAGCTGAAACAATAAACTGCGTGCCTCGCATACTCATATCATCCTCGACTGAAAGCATTTATGTTTCTTAATCTAGGTCATTTATAATACTGTAATTTTGTGGCATAGGTGCATTCTCTTACTATTCTTAAGACTTTTTTGTGTATGTGTCTGTTTGCTTGTTTGATTTTTGTGATTGTGTTTATCATGCTTACCCATCTTTGTTTCTTTTACGGCTGGGGCCCAGTTTAGGTTAGTATAATTCACAGTTATTCTAATAATGATTTATAGATAGCTTTCAGGATTCAATCCCTTGTCCAAAGGTGATACCTGTGCTTGTCCTCATGGCATCGAATCTGCAAGATTCTTTCGCACTAATGTTCCCAGCATACTGAGAAAAGGTCATGTGTGTACCCAGAATAAGCCCTACAATACTGAGGTGTCTTTACAGTGGGTGTACTTGTGTGTAGAAGGAGACTTGAGGGAGTGTTTGAGGTTCGTGTCTGTCTGGTGTGAAGGGAGGAACGGTTGATTTAATTGGTGAGGCACTCATTCTGGAGCTGGGCTGCTGCATGTAGAGGTTTGTAGTGCTGTAAAGCTATTGCTAAGTCATCGGGATAAGACAGTACTGTTACTGAATACGTAAGGGCTGTCAGAGCGTGATTATGCGGGATAAGAAGAGACTGAGGGTGAATGGACTGCCCGTGGAACATCATTGATTAGTATTTTGAATTTAAAACTTTGGTTTGGTCTCTCTGAAAGGAAGCTGACCAGACATTTTCAATACTTTTCTTCCATGTTTATATCCAAGATTTAGTTTATTAGGGTGTGTTTTGGTGTCAGGAGCTTTGTTTATGTAAACAGCTGCTAGGTATGCGAAAAACATACGGTTGAGAATATTCTTGATACATTTTTACTTCTCCTGTGGATATATTTCTTTGTTCCTCGTCTTGGTAAAGTCCTTTCATTACTTTTCAAGTTTCTTTTTGTTCCCTTGCCTTAGTAGAATATCGTTAAAAATTAGATCGAATACATACATACAGCACACAATTAATACATTGCACTCCACACAGGCGTCAAGGTTTGGCCTTTTTCGTGGGAGACGAAGGATTAGGATAGATCTGAATTAAAAGCATTACCTAGCAATCGTATAAAAAGGACAAACTATGGTATTTTCCAGAAACCCCCTTCAAACAATGTATTGTTTATTTGAGCTAGCTGTGAGGCCTTAGGTTTCATACTCGTATAATCTCCTGTCGTCGAGAAGGGCTGCACGATTATGTTATGTTTGGCTAATAAAGCAAAGCACAGTTATAGATTATTCTGTCTGATAGTCAGCGAATCTGATGCTTTTCTATTTTTATTTGCTTCTGTACGGCTTTTTTCCTCTTATAACAAGAACAGGTTACCCTCCATGATGTTCTCCTAACCTTTCGAAATCAAAATTACTTCCAAAAAGACGAACATAAAATGATTAATACCTTTAATAAGCTTAACTCAAGTAATCATTGCATCGGATGAATCTCACGTTAGTCATGGATTCCTCGCCTTGTGAATACTGACAGAACAGAATTAATTTGCCTGGAGTTCTTAAACGCTAAACTGAGCTTAGTCCCGAAAGTTATATGTACGAATATATATATATATATCTCCATCATGCAATCCTACTTTGCCCCATGAGAAGCGTAGGAGCCCGGGGCTAGGCAAATTGGTCCTGACATGAGTGATATATCTCTCTCTCTATATATATATATCATCATCATCAGCCGTTTGAGTATCTACTGCAGGACCGGCCTATCCCGACCGAAGTCGGAACGATACAGCCAATGTATCTCTACCAAGTGACTTAGGCTGTCTGGTAGAGATTGTATGTAGGGTGTGATGTGCTTGTAAGTGTAATTGTAGTGTTGGAGTGGCTTTGGATGTGTTTCTGTAAACCAAGTGTAATCGGCCCGCGGAAGCCGACTGGGTGCAAGCATACTTTATAGTAAGCGACACTGGTTCAACCACAGCACCCCTTGTGTCTGCCAATGCAGTACGTGGCCGGGTGAACACTCTCAAAGTTTATTACCCTGGCGGGGCGCGAACCCTGGTTCACCCGTGTACGAAAAAGCACACTCTACCACAAGGGCTCCATATATATATATATATATATATATATATATATATATATATATATATATATATATATATATATAACTCCAAAGTGAAGTGAAAAGAACAGGCTGACTGAATAAGATGGAGAGATTAAATTCAGACATTTCTTGTGGTTGGATGGAACAGGCTCAAAGCTCGTAAATTACTATGGAGAAAAATGGGAAAGACCTGCGATCAGGCTGTTGGCGACGAGAACGATGACAGCAATAGTGAAGACAGTGATATGAAGCAATATAAATACATGTACTAGAACGTCTGAGAACGCATAGGGTCTCCTCACGTGTGAAACATCGTTTGGTCGTACTTAATGTAAAATTTTCTGGTGATACATTTCTGTGCAAAGTAATAATGAAAGTTGTTGCTTCAGTTGCCACTTTCTTTTTGGTCTTAACATGTTGACTTTTTAACGTCTCGGTGATTTCTTATCGGCGAATGTTTGTAAGTTCAGTATAAGTCTATAGGGCGAATATGTTGATTGTTCGAGGCAAGTCCGATATTCATAAAGGTTTTATCATCAATATCTCGTGTGAATAATATGCCTGTAGTTTTGTCAGATTTATTCAAATATATATAATATCGCCACTAACGGTGCGTCGTAGTGGTCATTCTAAAAAACTGTCATGATTCGAAACACACACACACACACACACACACAGAAAGATCACATCACATTAAATCACATTATATAAAACATGCTGTCTGGAAGTATGGATGTACCTGTATGAACAACAGTACCTGCTGTAGTGGTACTGGTACTGCACAGAGCGAGGCTCATCTATCAAAACTACAGTATGTATGGTTTGCATCCGAATTTACATATACAGAGGCCTGACCTGAATGAAGGTTTGTTTTGTGACCATCGATCCAGTGAATTTCAAGCTATCATTCTGCGGAAGCTTTCAACATTTTACTCATATTTCCAGTTCACACTTGGCGCAGTTTCCCCACAATAGGTTAAAAAAGAATAAAAATTGAAAGCTTTTATTCTCTCCTCCTCACTAAAACTTTATTGCTTTCAAGAACACTCAAAGAGTGAGTGAATTAGTGAAGGCTATATCCCTTCCCATTTCAAAGGGTCTCTCCTCTGCGAAATAAAATCATCAGGTGGTAGCATGAGTAAAATAGATATTACGGCCTCGAACCAAAGGAGTTAACAGTAACTTACCAAAACGATATCTTGTGGTTACACCTTCAGAAATTGACATCCTAATCTTGTTCACTAACATTATAATGATTTTCCTCCAAGAAAGAATAATAATATCCTTACTAAAGCATTAAGTGCCCTCCATCTCTTGTGTGTTGTCTTCTGACAACACATAAGAAAAGACTTTGTTGAGCTTCTTAGTAACCACTAACACGCAGAGAGTTAATATTATGTGTATGAACACATACTGTGCAGTAGATTTGAAATACCGATGACACCACAACTAGCCATTTCCAGATTCAGGGTTCAGTATTATTTAAAGAGAAAGATGGAAAATACAGCGAATGAAATATGTATGATGAATGTATTCATGTGTCATTCAAATCCTCAGTAAAGAAAAAAACTGAATTTTGGAAGTGGTGGCCTTGTCATCTGTATATATATATATTTTACGCTCCTGACCGGGAATCAAGCCCGAGACTTCTAGATAAAAGTCAGGCGCTGTTACCACTACACCACTGCGTAATAAAAGCTGAGCTACTTGAATTTTTTGATGAACCAGGTAAATCCATTATAGAAGGATATATTTCAATCAACACATTAGGATTATTGCTCAGCCCCACGCAACTCGGCAAGTGACACAGCAGTTTTATTCTATCCCAGACACAACACGAGCGTCTTTATGTTGGAGACACACATTACACGGATGTATACAAATGTTTTTTAGCAATAGTCCTAATGTGTTGTGATTGAAATATATCCTTCCATAATGAATTTGCCGGGTTCGCCAAAAAATTCAGGTAACACAGCTTTTACCACACCGTGGTGTGGTGGTAACAGCGCCTGACTTGTATATAGAAGTCTCGGGTTCGATTCCCGGTCAGGAGTGTGTAAAAAAAAATAAAAATAAAAATGCACAAATGCGTGTAATGTGTGTCCCTCCAATACTTATATACATATATATAAAAGGGGTGGGTGGTGGCTCAGTGGCTAAGTGCCTGACTCGAGACAGAAGTCGTGAGTTTTTGCCACGCCCAGGTAAGCTGCCATGCTGGGAGGGTAGCGCTCTCCTGTCACCTAGCTGGTTGTTGCAGCCGTGGCTCAGTGAGTTGGAGCGCTCTGACCAAAGGGTCGGAGGTTCGAGTCCACCCAAGGGTCACTGGTAGACATCAGGAAGGGATCAGATCATAAAATGCTACACGCCCCCAAAACCTAAGTCCTCTACCCAGGGGCAACACCTTATCCCTTATCGACAAAACGGGACACGGCGTAAAACTATATATATATATATATATATATATATATATATATATATATATATATATATATATGATGGAGGTCAAGGTATATGGGAGGAAATCTTCATATTTCACTGAGGACCCTGTAGAAAGCGAATGGAAAAGATTAATGAGAAAAATTAGATCGTGATAAAATCGCTTTAGAAGAAAATACAATTACTTTCTAATAATGAAGGTAAAATGACGATACGTTAGTATAGTGAGTTTCAGGTTTAAATGCATTTCTGCAAGGTTGGTTTACAGTTTTTCATCCAAGAAGCTACGCATTTTATTTTCATTTTCTTTTACAGGCGACCCACTGCTGTAAATAATGTTGGTTGGACTTTAGTTTTATCATTGTTTAGTTCCTTATCATTGTTCCTCCAACAGGAGCAAAGTGTGTAACATCTATAATCACGTTTTCCAATATCTTTAGTATGGGGCTTTCATAATTATATACTAGCATTAAGGCCGCCTTTGGAGGCCTGTGCTCGATGTTAAAATGCCATAAATGAGTCATAACACGGGAACCCCTGGCCCGATTGGACTGGAAATCGTAATTTTGTTCAACTTAGAGAATTTGAACGGTACCTTGTTCTAACAAAAACTGCGCTATGTTGTGCCGTTTTTGCTGTATTACAGTAACACACACACACACATATATATATATATATATATATATATATATATATATATATATATATATATATAGCGGTGTATATATTCCTCATGGAGTGTTTATTTTTTTATAATGTTCTCTCAGTAAGTGATAACCATTTTTTTTTTTTTTTAAGCGCATAGTTTTCTGTATTGAACCTTCCTTTTCACCTCAGTCTTGAAGTCCCACAAAAGTGGAGGGAGCTGTGAAGATCTCCAATAATGAGGGGCTAATAAGTGACGAAAGGAGACGACTTGATAAATGAATTTTAAAAAATGATTATCAGAGTCAAATTTCAGTAAAGCCGCGTTTCCCCCCCCCCCTCCAAGTTGAAGTTTGGGATTCAAAGCGCATCTTGGGGTGCTTGGTTTCAGTCCGCAAAAACAGTCCAGGATACACAGAACCGAAAAATTACACTTGCCGATCGCAATGTAAACTGAGGAGTTGGCCGAAGATCATCTAACGAATATGCAGTTTACATGTAGCCCTTATTTGTGCTGAACTGGCTCAGTATGTCGTTAAGATTAGCCAACTGCACCCTAACTTTATGTACATCTTGCTAATTTCATGATGTTTATCACTTTTGTGTCTATGCTGGCCATTCTCATTCTCCCCAAGCTGCACGGAGACTGCTGCCGACCTCGCTTGGGTGAGACACGAGCACGGTCTTGGTCAGTTCTTGGTTTCGATGACAAATGCTTGGGCCGGCTTCGTATCACTTTGGCCGACAAAAACGGCACAGCTTGGTTTCACCGAAGATGCCTTCGAATCCAGTCCGTCAGCTTGGACGACAAAAACGCGGCTTTAATCTTTTCTCAGATATCCAAGATTTTTAGCGTAAAATAATTTCGGAAATTTACCCTGAATATTTTGAAAGTGAGGAAGTGCAATAAGTAAATAAATAAAACTAATTAGTACAATAAATAAATAAAACACTCTACCCTAGGCATCCCAAAGCTCAATTTAAGTAATCTGACCCAACCAAACTGGGACATCCTTTTTACCAGCCGCGATAGTGAAGCTAGTATTGTTTTCATTTTGTCTTCCTTTCTGTGTGTGTATAGCACTAAAACTTCCCAACTGCTGAAGATACCATCATACAGGTGTGTAATAGGGATGAAAATATCCTAAGATTTAAAAATTGGTGAATGTAGGTCAAGGTCTGTATGTCTGTTACCACGATAACTTCGCAACCGCTCAAGACATCATTACAAAATTTTACAGACTTGTAGTACGGATGAAAATCTCCTACCAGTTGGAAATTGGCTAAAGTAAGTCAAGGTCAAGGTCATTCCGAGCCGCGCTAGATATGTATCGGCTCGCGGCTGGTGTGATTCCACCCCTTGGGGGGCCTTTAGTTAAATTAATTTAGGTATCCATATTTTCTTGCCGTGCAATTCTCAGGCCTTAATCTTTGTGCTTTTCAGACTGGCTAATGACTTAACTATAACCTACTATTGTGTAACCGCTGCGATCGTCAACTTGTTCTCTTGGCTGGACTGCATCTACTGTAAATTACTCCGATTTTTAAAGAGTTATGTGAAACATTTTCATCCAGCAGGAAGAAGAGTTAAAGGATGCTAATTATTAGTTCTTTATGTTATCTATTTCGACCAGCAATGTAACAGACGCATGTACTCATGATTTGGGTGCGTTTTGGCTTTGAAACATTTTTGTAATTCAGAATTATTTTCAGCATTGACAAGATCGATCGTGTAATGTTTTTCCTCAGTTCCTTTCAAAGCTACATTTATTTTGATGTAACTGCCGCATACCGTGATTATTGACGTATCTGCCATGGTAGACGCTACGAGAAGGTGGTGGAACGTAACGGGTAGAGTTGTCGAGTTGTTAGAGCAAGTGTGTATGTGGCTTTGCTGTGAAGCTTAGCCGAGTACTGATTAGGAGCAGCCCATGTGAATTAGTGACAGGACAGAGCGCTGAGGAACACCATTACTGATACCTTTAGAGAAACAAGGACTGTCTACAACAGCAGCTATAGATCAACCACGATGAAAATTATAGATGAAGGCATAGACAGGAAGCCAAATAGTAAGAGGGCAAACTGAAAATTAATGGACTGTGCCATACTCCGTCTGGCATCAGAGTCCCGAAAAGAGAATAACCATTATTTTTAAGATGACTGTAAGAACAGAGGCACTGAAACATCTCTGTCGGAATCCAGCTGACGGTCAGAAAAGTTATAAGAGGAAAGATGCTTCATAATCTATATGTTGAAGATAGCCTCAAAAGAATCTCGAATCCTAGACATTAAAACAACAATATGGAAAGTTACTCTAATACAAGGAGAGATAATATAGCCGCCAACTTACAGGACGCCATCAAAAAGAAGAAAAGTGAAGGCAGCTGAAGGTGAGCTGGGTCACAGAAATCCGATAAGACGACTGGAACAATTTTTGCGGTGAGGGGTCCTCTACCGTGAAACAGCGTTTCTCTACATCGAGCATTGTCATATCACTTGACTTGGCAGCAGTGATGAAAGCAATTCGAGGAAAGAACGAAAAAAAAAAAAAAAAAAAAGCATTGCATGTTAAAAATATCACCACTACCATGAAAATGCATAAGGAAAAACAATTAACATCTGACGTAGATAATTACAGCAGAGTTAACTGAGTGGCAAAACAGATGGACTGGGGGGATGAGGAAGATACAGCACTGTTTCACTGGATGGAACACCCTAGCAGCCAATGGGACAGAGTAGAAAATAAAAGAATATGCCTTTGCCAAATGATGGTGGTGATGATGATAATGATGATGATTTTCAAAATGGATGCGCTTCACTAGTGTTCTCATATAAATTTCTATATCTTGGTCGTCCACTTTTCGAGATTTCGGTAAAATCTTTGTTACTGAGTAAGACGTCTCAGACAAACAGGCACAAATCTTTGGTTTCGACACAACCCTCCTCTGGGCTGTAACCCTCTTTCTGTACCTTCATATCAAACTCCTCTCAAGTCATCTTGCAGCTATTAGTAATGTTAGTAATGATGCTCCTCAGGTAACTCCATTTGGTAACTCTCTTCTTCCTCTTCATCATCGACCTGCTAGGCTTTACATACAGCCTTGTCCACTCATTCCCTGAAGACTTCACTCTACTTTTCCATCCGCTTCTCGCAACATCCATCACTCTAACGTCCGGAAACGAAGCTTTGAGTTTTTGGGAAGGACACAAGTCGACAGTGAAAGCAGTGGAAATGAGTTATGTGAGAGGAGAATGTAGAGTCACATGGAGAGACAGACTGACAAATGAGGAAATGAAAGTGCGTTGTGGTGTGGAAGTGGATGTCATAGAATGCGTTAGGAGAAATACAATGAGGTGGTCTGGTCACGTTGAGTGGATGAGAAGTGACAGACTAACGAGCAGAATGTATGTGAATGAGGTGGAAGGGTGAGGAGAGGGAGGGAGAGACCGAGGATGAGATGGAGGGGTGTAGTAGAGGGGTATATGAGAGGCAAGGGTGTAAGTTGGAGGAAGGGCACCGAAATGGCAGGGGACAGTACGACATGGAGGGGATTTGTTTCTGGCCACCTTTTACGAGATCAAGGCGTCTGGATATAGCTAGAATAGATAGATTGCTCCATAGACACACCCACACACATACCGTATCTATCTATCTGTCTATATCTATCTATCTCAGTATTTATCTATATCAATCTATATTTGTCTGTCTATATCTATCTATTATCTATATACAGTATATATATATATATATATATATATATATATATATATATATATGTTGATGTAGCCACAAAGGATATATTATTGGAGGCAAACGAGGTTGAAAGCTATGTCACATTCTCGTTTATTCATTTTCTTGTGTACGGTTTCTATTTGCCGTACAATTTTTCAATGATCTTGAAGTTTCTTCAGGAGTTCCCCAAAGGGCAGCACGTTTCGGAACTCTCTTGCTCCATCTTTAGCCTGGATCTGATTTTTTTTTTTTTTTTTGGCTTTATGGCCCCCTTGCCCACTATGCAGGACATTAGGCCAAATAAGATAAAGGGCAGACACAACAGCAGCTCACTCACCACACACGAGACGTCCAGTTTGCGGGACCAGTCGTGGAGGCAGCATGAAATAAAATGCTCTTAGATCGGCTAGACGGACTTCCTCTCTCTTGACAATCAGAATCGGGGAAATCCCCTCACCCAGGTCGGCCGCCCGGAGCAGATCGTACAAGGTGGAGAAAGTTGTGGCTCCGAGCTGTTACGACTGTGTGGGGGCTTTGAGGGTCAGGAGGTGACGGTAGAAGGTCAAATTTAGCCGATCCTTAGTGTTCACAATAGGTGGGAGTGATGGGCTGCCCTCCTTTGCCTGAAGACGGGAGGACTCACTGACCTCCTGTTTGGCCGAGGAGCCGGTCGACGCGTCCTCGGCCAGGGAGACGAAGTCAGAAGAGTCCTGTCCCTCCTCGGTCACTGACGGTGGTTGGTGGACGTCGGCAGCAATCTGAATCTCGGCCAGGTCCGGATCCGGGTCGGTGATCTGTGTTGCAGTCTTCCAGTTGAGGGGAACATCCAGCCTCAGCCTCTTCTGTAGTGTTGTGCGGGGGGCAGCAGGTCGTGACTGCCAGCCCCGACGCTCCTGACAGCGAGGAACTGAGTATACTACATTGCAGGCGAAGCACTCGGGGATGACAAGGTGAGGCAGCCCATTCTCCTCAGAGAACTTGGGGAGAAGAATGCACAAAGCCCCTTTGTCATCCTTGCAAAATGCCTTTGCCGTCACCATGCACATCTCCACGATGGTGCTTATCTCCCCATGACTCCTAGGATCCCTGGCCTGGTGTCCCCAGGCTGTGAGACGCCTTTTTGCGTAGGCAGAACCTTGTGCGGCCACGCCTCCCAGTCCAGTAACATCCCGAGCCTCTGGATCCTTGAGAGTCCCAAAGAGTAAACTCTACCAACTCACCATCCCCGCGGGAGCACTGGAGATACTGAGGGTTTGGTGCAACGACAGCCTGGTGATGCACGAAAACATCAGCCCCAGTATCCTGGTGCTTCATGAAACCGTACCCTGCCCTGATGTTGAACCAAACCACGGTTCCCCTGATCTTCTGGGCCATCGGAGCCTGAGGTCTGCTATTTGCCCCCCTCAACAGGTCGCAGGCAGTAGCAGGAGATGTGGCGTCCATTGTAGTTGATCGTCGACTCCCCTCTCTCTCTGCTCAGCTGCTTGATGGTTCATTCATGGGTGGTTGCTTATATACGATTCAGGCGAATCAGGTGGAAACAGGTGGGTGGAGCTGATCAGCTAAGCTGATTGCTCATTGTCTGCTTCGTTGGCTAAGCTTTGTGGCGTTTTGTGGACTGTGGGATTTGAAAATCTTCGGCTTGTGAGTTTATTGTAAGTTGTTTTGTGATAATGTAGATTGCTTCCAGAAACAAGAGACGGCGAAGGTCTAGGTCTCTGTCAATTATCTTGGTGTTCTCATCCAGTTCTTGTCGTGACAGGTGGGAGTTGTGTAGGGAGGCGTATTGGTTCTTGATGGCTCCGTTCTGTAGGTGACAGGTGATAGGCCTTGATGGTCTGGTCTGTGTCATTCCAATGTATGAGTGAGGTTCACATTCATCACTGTTGCAATTATGCTGGTAAATGACAGTCCTCCTGAGGGGACATCTTGGTTACGGCAGGCCAGTTATGATGCAGAGGGTGGGCTGTTTTCCTTGTCTTGTTGTAGATGATGAAAGCAATGTGTTGTTCCTGGTCTGTAGGGCATACATTTCTGTATATAATGTCCTTGATGATCTCATCTGTCTTGTAGTCCATAGAAATGTGGTTTCTGTGGCATATCTCGTGCGTTCGCTGGTTGTGGGTGAAGTTGTGCCTTGGTGAGCATACCATTTGTCCATGTGTCTCTTAATTACGTCACTGTTAGTGTAGCCATTGTTAAAAAGGACTTAAGTCACGAGTTCTAGTTCCTGGTGGGTGTCTTTCCAAGTGGAGGGGCGAGAGAGGGATCTCCTGATGTAGGTGCTGATGGTGGAGTGCAGCTAATGTCTGGGGCACTTACTATCTCCATTCAGGTAGAATCCTTTGTTCGTGGGCTTGGTGAATACTGTAGTCTTGAATCCTTCGTTGTGTGCAGTGACGAATATGTCCAGGAATGGGATGCGTCCGTCGCTGGCCTCGTCATAGGTGAAGTTCAGTCCAGAGGCAGCGATGAAGCACTGTCTGAGGTCCTGCAGCTCCTCATGGTCCCTGATACGAACGAAGATGTAGACATAGCGGCAGTATAGGGCGGGGCGGCTAGTAGCTAGCAGTCTCGATTCGATGGTTGCCATGTAGAAATTAGTGAACAGGACTTTGAGGAAGCTGCCCATCCCTACACCATCGATCTACTGGTACATCTGACTGTTTCGGTAAGTGAAACGTGCTACTTTTGTGCAGTCTTTAAAGGCCAGAAGCATTATTAGTTCTGATTCGAAGGGAACATGAAAAAAAAATTTGAGAAAGCTGATTTTTTCAGGAAAACTACTTTGGAAGCATGCCAAGTCGAAGTCCACAAACATTCTATATTTCCACATGAGCTAGGCGTGTGGAACGAAAATCCAAGATGACTGCCAATGGCATGGAACACTTATATAGCTTTGGAACCAGAAGTCATAGATGGTCATGTAATACCTCTTTTTAAGGGTTTTGGGTAGAAGAAAACCATAATTACCATTATTTCAGTGATTTGTTGACGTTTGTTCAAGATACGGTCAAAGTGATGTACCATTTTAAACAAAATGGTAAATTCAACACATTTAAAGTCATCAACCAGCACTAAGTTTTGCCAGGAGCAGTTGTTGAGCCACTTCTAAATAAAGCATTTATTTTTTAGTATCAACTAGTTATGGTCACAATCATAGCATGGGGACTCAGTATCTTCTTTATCAGGTGGGCATGAATTAGCACAAGATTGGCCATTACACGAGGAACATGTATGTGTACAGTAGAGTCCTGCTTTCCAACATTTGCATCTCTTGCCACACATTTGTTTACACCCACGTGACACAATGAGAACATTTTCTGTTGCTACTGGTCTGTCAGTCAAAATGGGATCGAGCATTCCACCTTGAAGCTTCCAACCCCAGTCAGTAGGATTTTGATCCTTAACATTGCCCAACCACTCCTGAACTGCGAAGTAGGCTGGATATGAGTGGTATTTTGCGGCTGAGGACGTAGGAGGTGTGCTCTGAAGTTGGAAGGTGCTGGATGTTTTGCTGATCCTCTGCGGTACTGCACACATCTCAGCTTATCAAGTGTTGTACATGTCGGATTGGCATTATATAAATTCTGTAAGAATATTTCCTCCACTCTGGCTACTTCTTAATGGCTGGCATCGCTCTTCTTAAACACATCCAATGTCCTCCAGTCCTCGCTTTCCAAGACTGTCATGGTCTTCTTTTTGCCACTGCAATATAAGGCAGAGACTGTCACATCCAGTTATAGTGTGTGCTGTCAATATGTGTTGGGTGTGTGGATGCATTGCCTGCTGGATGCTGTGTATGCTATAAACAAAGTCTCTTGCATACTGCGTGTAGATAATGTTTGTTGTTGCTCAATCAACCAACATGACAAGCCGATCTGTATCCTTCGCCACAAGTACAACAGGTCGTGCGATATTCCCGGCATATGCCGATAAGTAGTCAGCATCAGCCTGACTCTGACAACAAGCAGTGCCTTCACATATAAGCTGGTCCGTCAGCCTACAGGTTAACCGTGACTTGTTAAGATTTGCTAAAATGGAGCGTTGATTGCCCTTGACTGATGTGTTGAAATCAAACACTGTGCAGAAACATTTGGATCAGTGCGGCTATTCTGTTCAGCTGCCTTGGTAAATAGGGTAAGATTTATGTAGCCAACAAAGCAGACAGTCCATTCATTGCCATAGTTACTGATAACGTGATTCAAGTAGCTGTCACACACATCACCATACTTGCAGTCCACAGGCCATGTCACATTGTGCAGCAAATGTTCTCCATCTACCACATTGTATGGGTTCTTAAGAACTTCAGTGGATATTGGGACTACTGCAGCTTTCAGCACCTTGGCAAGATCAGTTTTGTTGTTTTTGCGCCTTGTACCCTTGTCAAATAGTGCTGGTGGCTGTTTGCTAAACTCATGTTTAAGGTGATTCTCCATATCTGATCGGTTGTTTATTACACATGTGACCTGCATGAAGAGTAGTGTGGGGTCGACCTCAGTGTCTTTGCCATGGACAGTGACAGTACAGGTTGCAGCACCAATAGATATAACCTTGTCACTCTTTTGAGCTTAACGTCAGTGTAGATCAGGCCAGTGATAAGGCAGACTGCACAATCTGCATTAGCACAAATCGATGCCACGACTCCAGCATCAATGCAGACCAGTCTATCGCCGTATTCACCTGTGTAGGCAAATGACGAATGGTGTGATAGTTCCTAAAGCAGAGAAAGTGTCTGCTATCACACACAATTGTGGATTCCCAGGGGTCTGTGTGTTGGTCAACTGCCTGAGAATGTAGACTACAGAAAGCCTCTAGTGAGTCACAAACAGGAACTCTTTGTGGCAGGACATGAATCATCTTTGACTGTGTACTACCAGCAATTCCACGATTATATGCTTAGACCTCCACGTGTCTTCTGCATTCGCAACAACACCTGCTCAATTGTCTGGTCAATGAGGCCTCCAGACCAAAGCCTTTCTTCTGATGGTCCAGTACCCACAGATTGTGTACCTTTCATGCTATTCCTTGTCCATCAGGTTAGATAGCTGCTTCATCTGGTCTAGACAAAGTCTAGTACACTTTGCTATGCAATATGTCCCCCAGAATAAGGGATAGGGATCATCTTTGAGATGCAAAACAGATGTAGTTCCCAATCCGCAGTACGTTCAGCACGGATGAAGAGCAGCAAAATACGCACCATTTTCATGTACTCAGTCTATAGTTTCCATGCATTACTGTTCAGAGATAATTCCTGTTCAAGATCATTTAAGTTTTGAGTAAGCTGAGTAACAACATGTTTATGGAGCACATTGTCTGGTGGGCATTCCTTTTTTTAGGAGCATCTCATGTAGGGCTCTGAATTCATTCAAGTTCACTCCACTCAAACAGTTTGGTGTATGAATAATCTCAGACACAACCGATGCGACAGAAAACATGTGTGCACATAGACCACGAGCGTATGCATGACTTGTCAACATTTGCTACAGTATACTGAGTTAGGTGCATAGACAGTTTCCCACTGCCCTTACAAACCACTGCAACTCATGATGTTGCCCATTGCTCCCATTTAGACATAATCAGATGGAGTCCTTCTATTCTTACAATGAGTTTGGTGAGGTGTGGAGAAGAGTGGACTATTTCAATTGCTCTAATGTTGAGAGGCTGATCAAATGTTACAGGAGACACACCCAACTCACATTTTTCAGTCAGTTTTTGTGCGTAAGCAAGAGCTGAGTAAACAGTGTGTGGTTGATTGGGATTATGGTCAGGACTGGGAAAACCTCATTTCTGCTTATATCATACTCTCCCTGTCTGACCACTGTTTGATTGAATCCACTCCACGATGGACACTGTTTAGGGTCGGATGGCATGATGTAATATTCTTTGCTCCATTTATGAGCTGGAACTGGCAACACTGTAGATAATAGCTTTTCATCAAGTCCATCCCTCACATCAGCACTAATGTTCAATATGCTATGTAGGCCTCTTCCTGTGACAGTACATCAGTCAGAGGTGATTGGCCTATCACAAAAATCACAAAAGGTTCACACTGTTCTTGTGCTGCCATCTTGTTCCATTCACACTGTCTTTGTCCAGCTATATGCTTCTGCCTCTATGCTTCACTCTGTATCCAACCTGAAAAATAATGTTACATAGCCTATGATTTCATCATCCTTTGTGTAATTCTAACGTACAGTATGCTGCATGTTTGATCACGAGCGTGTTCTACCTCAGTCCCCCCTTCTACCGTTATAGTAGAGTAAGTCGTTCTTTCTGTTGTTCAGAGCAGGATTGTCAACTCTTTGTCCCCATGGCTTCATTTGCGCGTCCTTCTTACAAGTTGTATCAAGCTCTGCCGGCCCCTATATAATGAGCTCAGTCTCTGCATTATTGCCACTTAGATCTACTCCTCATTTTGTTCACTTCTCTGTCCTCCCCTGTACAGTTGTTATTATTGTGAGTGCTCAGGAAGTCTCCAACCATCTAGCAGCTGTGTAATTTGAGTATAACTGTTATTGCATTTTTTCTTGTACTGTGTAGCGTAAGGTGTTAATTCTTAGGCCTAGTAAGGTTTTTGTGATTCATGTGTTTTGGGTGTCAGCCCTTATTAATAATATTTTGTATCTGTAATAATATAGCTTGCATTCACTGAGTATTATCTGGTATTGTCATTTTATCAGGGCTGACTTAGATCAATTTACTCTTGCTAATTTCGTGTTAATAGAGGCTATTGCAGTTAACCATATATTTAACCTGTTTTTTGCCATTACATTATCCTTATGAGTCCTGAATGTTTTGTAGTTTGAGCATTAAACTTTAACCATTAATTTTACCTAACTCTTTTGTTTTGAACCTGAAACTTTACGGGACAGTAGTGATTTTTAGTATTCTCACTTAAAGTGTACATTATCTTTCTCTGTTCCGTAACAATAAAAATATCTCATGAGAGGGCCTATAAAAGGTACCGGAGCCAACCCGCCCTTGAACCACCCGGAATCGTGCCAAGTCTGTTCTTCGCTCTTCTAAAAATAATTTCATCCGTACTAAATGATCTCAACTCTCCAATTCGAATTCTTCCTGCTCCTTCTGGCACCTTGCCAAAAACGTTTCTAACAACTTTACCTCATCATCCTTGCCTCCTCTTTTCCCCTCTAATGGCTCTGTAGCTATTTCTTCAACTAATAAAGCAGATCTCTTCGCTCAGACTTTCTCCTCCAATTCCACCTTAGACGATTCCGGTGCTGTTCCCCCATCACTTCCCCTCTCTGACTTCCTCATGGCTAACATTAAAATGTCTTCAGCTGATGTATTTTCTGCCATCACAGGCCTCAATATTAATAAGGCATATGGGCCTGACGGAGTCCCTCCTGTTGTTCTCAAGAACTGTGCTTCTGTGCTTACACCCTGCCTAGGCAAACTCTTTCGCCTTTGTCTATCAACTTATACCTTTCCTTCTTGCTGGAAGTTTGCTCTCATTCAGCCAGTCCCAAAGAAGGGTGACCATTACCAACCCTCTAACTATCGTCCAATTGCTTTAACATCCTGTATCTCAAAAGTTTTCGAGTCAATTATTAATAGCAAAATTATAAAGCATCTTTCCTATCACAACCTTTCTGATCGTCAGTATGGGTTCCATCACGGACGCTCCACTGGCGATTTCTCACCTACCTTTCAGACTCCTGATCATCCTCCTTTCGGGACTTTGGCGAAAGCTTTGCCATTGCACTTGACATCTCAAAGGCTTTCGATCGAGTCTGGCATAAATCTTTAATTTCCAAACTGCCCTCTTACGGTTTCAATCCTTCTATCTGTGCCTTCATCTCCAGCTTCCTTTCTGGTCGTTCTATAGCCGCTGTTGTAGACGGCCATCGTTCTTCTCCTAGATCTATCAATAGTTGTGTTCCTCAGAGCTGTCCTATCACCAGCTCTCTTCCTTTTATTCATCAATGACCTTCTAAGCTGTACATCTAACCCTATCCACTCTTATGCTGATGACTTCACCCTTCACCTTTCCATTCGGTTCCCGCAACGTCCATCTCAGCAGTTACTTCAACAAACAAGGGATGAGGCTATGGTACACCTAATGTCTGACTTGGCTCGTATCTCTGATTGGGGTAAAAATAATCTGGTCGTTTTTAATGCATCAAAGACTCAGTTTTTACACCTATCAACCCGACAAAATCTTCCACAGGTGTACCCACTAATGTTTAATAATATTCAGCTTAATCCTGCATCATCCTTGAACATGCTTGGGGTTTCATTTACTTGGGGCTTATCTTGGAAAGATCATATTACATCTCTTGTCAAATCTGCTTCCAAGAGATTCGGTGTGCTAAGCCGACTTCGTTGCTTGTTTACCCCTGCACAATTGTTGACCCTATACAGGGATTTTATCCGCCCCTGTGTGGAGTACAACTCTCATGTGTGGGGAGGCTCCCCACATACAGCTCTTTTAAATAGGGTAGAGTCAAAGGCTTTTCGTCTCATTAACTCTCCTCTTCTTACTGACTCCCTTCAACCTCTGTCTCTTCGTCGCACTGTCGCATCTTTATCTCTTTTCTATCTCTACTTCAATGGTCACTGCTCCTCTGAACTGTCTGCATGCATTCCTCCACCTCCACGACGTGCCCGTAGCACCCGTCTAGCAGCAAACTCTCATCACTTTTCTGTCCAACTCTCTAATACAAGAGTTAACCGTTACTCCCAATCTATCATTTATGCAACAGGTCAACTCTGGAACTGTCTCCCTCTGTCTGTATTTCCTGCTTCCTATGATCTCCAGTCTTTCAAACGCAGTGTGTCCAGGCATCTCGAAATGATCGGAACTTGAATTTGGCTCTCTCTTGCGGGCTCGCGGCCTTTGGTTCCTTCTTCCTCGCATAAAAAAAGAAATAACTATAGTTTATAAATTCATAGCAAAATTATGAATACAGACTTCTGATTTTTTGCATTTGCCTCACTTCTCTGTGTATATCAGTGACATAGAATTCTTATAATAATAGCTGAAGTGGATTTGTCACTCTGTATAACCCATAAAAAGTTGTATTATATGACCAAGTGTGAATTTTAGTCACAAAGCTATATACACGCCCCATGCCGATGGTGGCCAACTTGAATTATTTTTCCCATACGGTTAGCTTACGTGGAATGTTTAGAATGTTTGTTGATTTTGACTTAGTAGGCTTCTATGTAGCTTTCCCAGGTGTATCCTTAATGCTCCTGGGCTATCAGTGCCTTCTCTCCTTCTCTGGGATGCCGAGGGACTTGGTGTCATCGCAGCGGTATACATGGTCGGGAATGAAGTCAATTGTCTTGTCCACAGGAACGTTGGTAAAGAGGATTTCGACATAGACGGAGGCAATGATGTGGTCGTCTGCGGGAGAGGAGTCACATTGGACTTCAAGACAAACAGAAACCGTACATATATATATATATATATATATATATATATATATATATATATATATATATATCATCATCAGCCGTTTGAGTATCCACTGCAGGACCGGCCTATCCCGACCGAAGTCGGGACGATACAGCCAATGTATCTCTACCAAGTGGCTTAGGCTGTCTAGTAGAGATTGTATGTAGGATGAGAAGTGCTTGTAAGTGTAACTGTAGTGGCTTTGGATGTGTGTGTAGTCTGTAAACCAAGTGTAATGAGCTCGTGCAAGCCAACTGGGTGTAAGCATACTTTATTGTAAGCGACACTGGTTCAACCACAGCACCCCTTGTGTCCGCCAATGCAGTACGTGGCTGGGTGAACACTCCCAAAATTTATTACCCTGGCGGGGCGCGAACCCTGGCTCACTCGTGTACGAAACGCACGCTGTATCACTGAGGCTCCATATATATATATATATATATATATATATATATATATATATATATATATATATATATATATTGAAAGATAAAGAGATATAGATATATATTAAACAACCAGAATGACACAATAAAGTCTTGTCTTACACCAACACACCAACATTAATACTAAAAGGGATCCTTATGAATCTTGGCCACCTACACACATGTACTGCGAAGCTGATGAAAGTCTTTTGTTAAACACAGTAAAATCCTTCCTGTACCAAGTATGCCGAAAATACCCCATAATCTCTCCCAACCTACTCAGTCTTGTATCAACTGTAATATCACTGAGCCTCCTTTCTTTCCACCTTTATAAATCTTGAAAATGACACATTACTCCTTTTTGCCAAATCTTCTTGGAAGAGATTTGGGGAGCTGAATCGACTCCTTTGCTCTCTTTAACTCGCTTCTGATGCTGACATTGAACCAAGGTCTTGCTGTATTCTGTGAGGCATATTACATTTATGTGTGGGGCTCACCATACAACATTTAACAATGGAATCGAAGGCTTTTCATTTCTTCTCACTGACTCACTTCATTCTCCATTTCTTAATTCCACGATTGTATCTCTCTCAGTTTCTTCTGTCGCTACTGCTACTTTGAACCCTGCTTTTTCAAACTAATTGTTTGCACACACACTCTCAACCCTTATCTGGCCAACTCTATAATGCAAAAATCGACCAGCATTCAATATATATTGCACTTAACAAGAGGAATGGGTGGAAGGGTAAAACAGAAAAGAGCTCAAGTTCTTTATTCAGCTAACGATTCGGGCGTTAGGGGAATAAAGAACCTAAAGACTTTCGTGTTTTTCCGTCCCACCCATTCCTTTCCATGTGCCATAATGAACCAAGCAAAATTAAGGCATAGTTGACACGGGAACTGCTTTCTTTCCCACTGCCCATGACCTAAAGTGTCTTAAATGCAGAATGAAGGCATCTCGAAGTTATCGGAGCTTGACTTTCTTTACTGAACTTTCAAAAAAGATAACTTTGCAAACTCTAAGCCATTGACCATCTCCTTTGTTTCGGCGCACACTCACATATATTTGTTCGTGTGTGTATTTGCGCGCCCGCGCGTGCGTGCATGTATGTGTGTTGTGTGTGTGTGTGTGTGTACATTTTTGCAGCATGCATAGAAACCCAAATGCTGTGTGTGTGTGTGTGTGTGTGTGTGTGTGTGTGTGTGTACATTTTTGCAGTATGCATAAAAACCCAAATGCTGTGTGTGTGTGTGTGTGTACATTTTTGTAGCATGCATAAAAACCCAAATGCTGTGTGTGTGTGTGTGTGTGTGTGTGTGTGTGTGTGTTTTGGCAGTGTGGGGCTCTCCAGTCTGTGACAGCCAAGAGGCAATATGTGTGGAAAGGAGTGTGGGAGGGTGGGCGCCGCATCTGAGGTTATGATGCCTAGACCTGTCCGATATTGCCCCAGACCCTCCTGTTTGCCCCTTCTATTGTTTCTCTCTGTCTCTCTGTGTCTGTCTGTCTGTCTCTCTCTCTAAGTGCTCAATGTTCCAGCTTATTACTTTCCCTTCTCTTAAATCCATGGTCATTTTATTTCGTTTATCTTGGGTTTTTCCTCTAGTTGTTGCACCTCTAATTTTCTAATGGCAGTATATCTCCTACAGTTTTCTTTAAGTCTCTTCTTTGTTGTTCTCCCTTTGTCTTCCATTTCAGTGCCAGCTGCTACACTCCTTTCCTGCCGCCTTTACCACGTGTCTTTTTATTTTCTTTCATTATCTTTATTTATGACTTTGTATTTGTTTCTTTAGTTATTCTTTCGTTTTATTTATTTTCTGTCTGTTCGTGAGTGTCATAATCATACCCTATTTCATTAATCGTCATATATATTTTTTCCTACGAAGTATTGTTTCTTTCTATCATAATTGTCTTCGTTTATTATTCTCTTTAATTTTACTTTCTGATTCTTCATTACATTTTCTTCTTTGTTTATTTTCATTTCCTCGTCCTTATTTATATTATTCTGTAACCCTGTTTATAATTCTCTGCCTTTGTCTTGGTAATTTTTTGGTCTTGTTTCGCTTTCTTCCTCGGGGTTACTCTAACATACCTTGTTTACATCATACTTTCTGCCAACATCATTGCACTGGCACAGTTCAACATTGTAATTTTTGTTCTTTTCCATCACTATTTCTCAATAAAAAAACTGAGTATAGTATCGTTTGTATTTATTTTCTTCATCACTGTAGATAAGATTCCTGCCCTACATCTTCTTATCACACCTTTTGTATATGAGTTCTCTCCTTCCCACTCATTTTTACTTTCTCATTTCCTGTTGTCTTTTCATTCCCATTTTATAATACACTTTCATTTTCTCTGGCTAATGTTTATTTATTTTTATTTTTTACGCTCTGCCCTGTTTGTTATATATTAATTTTTTGCTGTAAGAGTAGCAGCACTCTTATTCACACACACACACACACACACACACACACATGGTTATCTCTCTCTCTCTCTCTCTCTCCATATCTATATCCATCTATCTATTTGTCCATCCGTCTCTTTCTCTGTCTGTCTGTCTGTCTCTATCCATATCTATAGCCATCTATCTATTTGTCCATCTCTTTCTCTCTCTCTCTCTCTCTCCATACATACATACATACCGGTATACACATTTCAAAACCTAGAAAGATATTCACAAGGAAGACAGAAAACGCACACAAACCTGCCCGCAAGAAAATACCTACACACCAGCACACGCACACACTGACTTCCACGAGAACTGGCGTGGTCATTTCTTATACAGTGAGACTAAGGACGAGAGAGAAAGAGAGAGAGAGAGAGAGAGAGAGAGAGAGAGAGAGAGAGAGAGAGAGAGAGGCTACATGGAATGGAAGCAGAAATATGGGGTTGTCAGACGAAAAAATTGATTGAAGTTTGATGGTATTAATGGATGCTTAAAAAAATGCTGGAAAATTGGGGCAAAGGAGACGTAAAATTAGGAAAACCCGGTGGTTACTTTCCTCAACAAAACTTATTAGAAAATGAGAAGGGAAGAGGAAGAAAGATGGAAGAGATTTGGTTAATACTATGGGAGGGAGCATGACCAAGTCGAAGAAAAGCTTGAGCAAAGGCATGGAAGGGAGGGAAGGACGGAGGAGTGGAAATTGAGGGAAACTGTAGTGAAGGAGAGTTTGTTTAAAAGCACTAAAATCTGTATATGAGATTTCACTTTTAAATCACTTCATCCTAAGTTACATAGACGCCTTTATCGTCCATTAAAAGCGTTGTTTTTTGCGTAATTCTTTTCCGTTTACTATAAGCGAAAATAAGTACATGAATACTGTATATTAACTATAATTTGGTAGTGAAGTGTCTGGCTTCTGTGTAAGTATAAATTTAAGTAAGGCAACTTCAAGCTCACTCTGCTTATGAAGTGTTTGTCAAGAAACGTTATGCACTGGTTAATAATTGCTATACCTTGGTTATGAAAAGTTTTGAAGATGAGAGCAGTCTTTGTCCTGCAGTTGACTGACTTAAACTGTTGTTGATGATGATGATCAAAACAAGTGACTGGTGGTGGTGGAATGCATAAAAATTTTCTCCTTTACTCTTGCTGGAATGATTTCGTTTGTGAATTCTTTCCATCTCTAAACAGCTTTAGTCGGATTTATAGAAAAAAAGTATTTTATTCAAGCAGCTATTATACCAGCTTTGCTGAGGAATGAATTATGTTTACTTTTAGATCTTATTCTTTTTTAACAAGATATTAAAGATTTCAGCCTCCTAAGAATCTATCTATCTATCTATAGCCCGACGCCCTAATCCCGCAAAGGGTGGCCGCAGACAAAACGCCTCCAAGTCGCTCCGTCACCCACCATTTGACTACCCTCCCCCCAGCTCACCCCCCCTCCCTCATATACCTCTCAACTCCATCCCTCCACCTCATCCTCGGTCTACCTCTCCCTCTCCCTCCCTCCACCTCACCTACATACACCCTCTTAGTCAGTCTTTCATTCTCCATTCTCTTCACATGTCCAAACCACCTCAGTGTATTTCTCCAAATCTTCTCAACCACATCCACATCCACCCCACAGCGTTCCTTCACTTCTTCATTCGTCAACCTGTCCCTCCACGTCACTCCACATGCTCCTCTCAAGTAACTCATTTCCACTGCTCTCACTCTTGACTTGTTCCCCTCTTGCAAGGTCCATGCCTCGCTTCCATATGTCAGGGTAGGGATCACAATACTATCATGCAGTGACTTCTTAACTTCCATACTCACCTCCCTATTTCTCATCACTGCTTTCAGTGTACCAACAACCTTCCTTCCTTGCTGTACCCTTTCACGCACTTCCTCCCCCAAAGTTCCATCCTTACTCATCACACTACCCAAGTACTTGAATGCACTCACATTCTCCATATCCTCACCATCCAACCTCACTGCACACTGTGACTTCATTCCTCTCAAACACCATAAGTTTACTTTTGTTTACATTAACTTTCAGATTCCTCCTCCTACACACTGTCCCAAATTCATTCACCAAACCTTGCAGCTCCCATTCATCTTCACTCAACAGTACTGTATCATCAGCAAACAGCAACACCGGAAGCTTCCAAATCTCACCCTCATTCATTAGAGCCACCCCTACATCCACTGCCCTACCCTGCACCTCCTTTACAACCCCATCCATGTATATATTAAACAGCCATGGAGACATCACACAACCCTGTTTCAGTCCTACATTGAGATCAAAGAACTCACTCAGCTCACCATCCACTCGCACCGTAACCCTACCTCACTCTCAGCTAATTAGAATCATCGTCGTTAGCCGGCAAAGTGTACTAGAGTTATCTAGGCCATCATGGAGATAGTGGTGACAGTAAAGCCACTACTCTTTCCGAACTGAATGAAATCTTAGGTCGTAAGTTGGATTAAAAGAGTTCAGTGTAGATGCGAAAATGAAAGGGCTAGAGAAAATCTGTCGTCGAGCAAGTGCTCATCAGGGTTGGCATGCAAATATCAGCATGGATTTAGGTCCCATAGTTACAGATACAGGGCGCCATTTCGTCACAACGAGGTTATTGCATCTTGATTCCGTTGTGACCTGCATTCCAGCCTTATTATTATTATTTTTTTTTTTCCTGGGAAGGGATGCTTGAATGTGGTAGCATCGAAATAATATGACTGAGCAGTCAGCTGCCTGGTTATAGAAACATCCTCCGACTCTTCCCCCCCCCCTTCCATCCCCCGAAAAAAGGATGGTGGATGTAGAAAAGAATGCAACTTGTGTTCGTGTTACAACTGTTACTGCTGTTGCTCCTCCTCCTTTTACAGGAAAAGTGCGCTTTGTGAGCGTGTGACGAGTGAGCGAACGTTTGTACGTACGTCCATCATCATAATTTCATCTTGCTGTAAGCTTTCAACATTTCTGTTAAGGTAACTGAACAGTAACAGAAGAATACTTGGGCTAAAATATTTACTTTCTCACGTTTTCTCTCTGGATGAGTATATAGTGAGGCGCCGTGGCATTTATCACACACGGAATGTTCAGTTCTCTGCTCCCGACTTGCCTTGTGAACGAACTGCGTCGGTAAACACTTGACCATTGATCGATTGACAAAATCCAGAAGTGGGACAATTTCCCTTGCTGATTTCCTCCCTTAAACATAGAAAAAAACGTTCATGTAAAAATATGAATGTAACATTCGATATTTAACTGTTACATTTCATGCAAGAAAACATAGTGTTACAACAGGAAATCTTTTTAAATTCGAAATCAGGTGGAGCACGTCAGTCGAAGCCCTCGGTACATTCCTTTGGAAAGCTAGGGTTCCAAGGGGTTTCTTTAGTTTCATGAGTAAATACATAGCAAAAAAACAAACTTTATTGAATGTATCTACTACTTGCTGAAAGAATCTCTTCTCTATCTCGCGTAGGAGAAAAGTTATTAGCCTCTGAAAACCATCGAAGGTCCCGCCGTGTCATGTCGGACCGCTCATTTCTCAGCCAAACGTAAACATCGCTTAGCTCGCTCGCTGGTAACTACTACTGCTATTATTACTACTACTGTTGCAACTGTTACTGCTATTACTACTACTACTACTACCACCTAGGAGTAATTTTTTTTTTTTAATATTTCTCCCTCAGCGATTCATTTTGATTACAGCTTCTTAATATTCCCTTGTTTGTTGTTTATATCAATATAATATCGACACATATTAAAAGGCATACGAGAGAATATTAAAGTGTCAGATACAATAATGAAACAGTAAGAACGAGGTGCCAGGGAGTCTCCTTAGCAGACGAGAATACGGGCCAATGTTGTGAGTCGTTGAGTGATGGAATAATATCCACATATATACGGAGTTTGCGTCAGAAAGAGTTATGCTTTGAACAAGGTAAGTTATTTGTTGGGAAGATTTGATAGTTTCGATCCAACATGGTCTCTCTTCATTTACGAGGACCCATACAAGACTGGATTGTATCTTTCAAGTAAGCAACTTTTCTAAAAGTGGGTATACTGTTTCCATTCGAACCAGCCATGATGGTGCGACAATATGACACGAACTTGTGC
This sequence comes from Coenobita brevimanus, assembly GCF_032717465.1. Classification (NCBI taxonomy): domain Eukaryota; kingdom Metazoa; phylum Arthropoda; class Malacostraca; order Decapoda; family Coenobitidae; genus Coenobita; species Coenobita brevimanus. The sequence goes on from NC_137020.1 coordinate 664,353, forward strand.
TTATCGTGAAGATAAAGTTTCAGTCAAGTCATGAAAAAAACTAAAACAAAATATAAACTAGTTACCTATTTATTGTGTGGCCACAGTAAGGAAGTTTCCCCATAACTATCTATGGTATTGATTGTAAGCATGGGTACATTTTACATTTGTCTCAGTAACTGGCTAACTGAATGCTTAGCTGTAACCATATATATATATATATATATATATATATATATATATATATATATATTGTTACATAGCCTATGATTTCATCATCCTTTGTGTGATTTTTAACGCACAGTTGCTGCATGTTTGATCACGAGCGTGTTCTGCCTCAGTTCCCCCTTCTACCGTTATAGTAGAGTAAGTCGTTCTCTCTGTTGTCCAGAGCGGGATTGTGAACTCTATGTCCCCATGGCTTTCATTTGCGCGTCCTTCTCACAAGTTTTATCAAGCTCTCCTGGCTCCTATATAATGAGCTCAGTCTCTGCATCATTGCCACTTAGATCTGCTCCTCATTTTGTTCACATCTCTGTCCTCCCCTGTACAGATATTATTATTGTGAGTGCTCAAGAAGTCTCCAACCATCTAGCAGCTGTGTGTAATTTGAGTATAACTGTTGTTGCATTTTTTCTTGTACTGTGTAGCATAGGTTTAATTTGTAGGCCTAGTGAAGTTTTTGTAATTCATGTAAGGTTCTTTATGTCACTCATTTTTGATAATAGTTTGTATCTGTAATTATTTATCTGACATTCACTGAGTATTATCTGGTATCTCATTTTATCAGGGCTGACTTAGATAAATTTACTCTTGCTAATTTTGTGTTAATAGAGGCTATTGCAGTTAACCATATATTTAACCTGTTTATTTGCCATTACATTATCCTTATGAGTTCTGAATGTTTTGTTGTTAGTTTGTGCATTAAACTTTAACTTGTAATTTTACCTAACTCTTTTGTTTTGAACCTGGAACTTTACGGGACAGTAGTGACTCTTCGTATTCTCACTTAAAGTGTACATTATCTTTCTCTGTTCCGTAACAATATATATATATATATATATATATATATATATATATATATATATAGATATATATATATATATATATATATATATTTTCAGATAATGAAAGGGACGTCAGCAATATTTCTGCAAAGTTACAACTTTACAGCTTTTGTAGTTTTCTCTAGAGCGTGTTACAAAGAAACCACTGAGCAGTTTTGAATTCGGTACTTTCCACTGGCTAAATGGCAAAATATTTAGCCAAAATTCTCAGCAAACTTTTTTATCAAAGGATTTTCAACCAAATTGCTGTATCTCAATCAGTTTCTGAAATATTTCAACTTCAAATATGCAATTTTTTGCACCTAAAATGGGTATATGACCTTCAAAAATAGGTCAAGGTAATTTACAACTGACACAAATACTTGGGTTACCCTAGGGTACCTTCCTGTATAATATCATCAAGATGTAAGAAAAAAAAAAGGGCAAAGAAAAATAATAGTATCAAAACAATAAGCTTCGTCATAATATGGCGAAGCCTAATTAGATCGCCTTACGAAAAAGTTTAAATTCATTACTGGCTAGCAAGTTTAGAGGGACATGATAACGATCATACTATCTTTCTTTTGGGAAACGTATCTTCCCCTCTTATCCAAGAAATGTATTTATAAGGATCTTAATCAATTTTTACGCTGTCTCCTCAGCATTAATTGTCAACACATATCTTTTATTTCCCCTATTTTACCACTTTAATAGTAACTCTACTTTGGCTATGAAATGTATGGTAGCTGTGTGGGTGAATACAAACACATACGTAAACAATGTCTAGCCAAACTTACATCATCCACTGATACGACTTATTTTTGGATTTAATTGTAGCCTCTTCCATACATGTTTTTAGAGACTTCTTATCTTAAAGTGAAAAAATTACTATAACTATTTAAAAAAAAATACATATTATAAAATGCATGAAGATATAGGGATGACACAGTTTCAAAACAGGAATAAGGCTGACGAATTGAAAGTGCATTGAATCCCATCATTACGTTTTTTTCCCCTTTTTTTGTGGCATACATTTATCTATCGCATGGTTTAGAAGTAGTAATACGATAATGAAGGTCTCATTCTGGGTGCACATATCCTTAAGACATAATAAACTTAAGGGAGTGAGAAAGATTGTCGAGACGGGGTTCCATGTGCTTGCAATGTCTCGACCTTGCTCCTATGAGTCTGGGACTGTGGCATCTTGTTTGACTGGTTTTTCGGTAATAGAAAGTTCCAAAGGTTTTTGTAAGTTATTCATTTTATAAGAAAATAATGGCAGCGAAGGGATTAATGAAGGCTCTGACTGACCCATCCTTGTTCAAAACGTCTCCCCTGAATCGAATGAAATCGTCTAGTGAGAATAACAAGAACAACTGAGATTGAGCAAAATCAGCGCCTTACAATCAGTTTATGGTCGAACCTTTGACCCTGTCCCGTCTCTACGACCTTGGATCAGTATCACTTGAAATAGCTACTTTATCTTTGCGCTCCCATCAGCCCTCCATTAATTTTAGTATAAACTGGATCAAAGTGTCTAAGGTGACCTTAACCTTTAATTTTGATTTTCGACATATTGTTCTCAAAATGGACTCACTTCATCATCATCATCATCATCATCATCATTGTCAGCCAGAATCAGTCCACTGCAGGACAGGGGCATCTCACATCTCTTGCATCCTGACCTGTTGGTTGTTACTCTGCTCCAGTTCATCTTTAACTTAGTACCCTAAAAGCCCTCCACCAGGTTTGAACCAAATGGAACACTAACGTTCTGCGATATGGAGCTGAACCTTTGACCTTGTTCTATGACCTTTACCTTTAGCCGATTGCTCTCAAAATTAAATCACTTCAGCAATTGTTTACCTTCATCCCTTCGACCAAGACTGAACGAAATCAGTTCATAATTGTCAAAATTAACCTATCCCCAACCTTTGACCTATGGGCTTTTTCGAACAATGTACATCTTGTATAATACCGAATGTGTAGGATAAAATTCTTATGAGAAGAAAAGGTTTTTATTTGGGCTATTTTATAGCTGAACATGTTGAAGGAAAAAGATGAAAAAGAGAGTTGGACAGAAAAGGGATGAAAGTTTGCTGCTATACGGGTGCTACGCGCCTGCTGCACTGGTGGAGGGATGTAAGAAGACCCTTCAATGGGGCAGTGATCACTGAAGTAGCGATAGAAAATAGATAAAGGTGCAACAGTTTGGTGAAAAGACAAAGGTTGAAGAGGGCCAGTAAAAAGAGGAGAGTTAATGAGACGAAGAGCCTATGACTACACCCTGTTGAGAAATGATGTATGTGGGGAGCCTCCTCAAACGTGAGAGTTGTACTTTACACAAGGTCGAATAAAACCCATATATAAAGTCAACAACTGTGCAGGGGTAAAGAAGAAACGGAGTCGGCTTAGCACACCTAATCTCTTGGAAGCAAAATTTACAAGAGAGGTGATAAGGTCTTTCGAAGTTAAATCTCAAAAGGGAATGGAACTCCAAGTATGCTGAAAGATGAGGCAGAACTGAGTTGGATATTGTTTTAACTAAGAGGATACTAATGTGGAAGATTTTGACGGGCTGAAAGGTGTATGAACTGAGTATTTGAAGCGTTAACAACAAGATTACTTTAACCCAGTCAGAGATATGAGCCAAGTTAGACATTAGGTGTGCCATAGCCTCATCCCTTGTTTGTTGAAGAAACTGCTGAGATGGACGCTGCAGGAAGGGAATGAAACAGTGAAGGGTGGAGTAATCAGTGTATGGGTGGATAGGGTTAGTTGTACAGATTAGAGGGTCACTGATGCGTAGAGGGAAGAAAGTTGTAGATAGGACGGGGCCCTAAGGAATGCCACAGTTGATAGCTCTAGGAGAAGAATGAAGACCGTCTGCAACAGAAGCCATAGAACGACCGGGAAGGAGACTAGAGATGAAGGAGTAAGTAGAAGAGGATAGAAATCGTAAGAGGGCAGTTCGGTAATTAAAGATTTATGCCAGACTCGATCGAAAGCCTTTGAGATGTCAGATGCAATGGCAAAGCTATCGCCAAAGTCACGAAAGATTAACCAGGTTTCTGAAAGAGGTGAGAAGTTTGCCAGTGGGGTGTCCCATGCGGAACCCATACTGACGATAGCAAAGAAGGTTGTGGCTAGAAGAGTGCTTTATTGTTTTCTGTTAAGAACAGATTCAAAATCATTTGAAACTGAGGATGTTAAAGCAATTGGGCAATAATTAGAAGGCTACTAATGGTCGCCCTTCTTTGGGACAGGCTGAATGAGAGCAACCTTTCAGCAAGAAGGAAAGGTACTAGTTAACACAAAAAGGCAATAGTTTACCTAGACAGGGTATAAGCAAAGATGCGCAGTTCTTGAGGACAACAGGTGGGACCCCATTAGTCCTATATGCCTTGTTAAAACTGAGGCCAGTGATGGCAGAAAACGCAATAACTAATGAAATTCTAATGTCAACCATGTGGAAGTCATTGAGGGGAAGTGATAGAGGAACAGCACCGGAATCATCTATGGTGGACTTGGAGGAGAAAGTCTGAGCAAAGGGTTCTGCTTTATTAGTAGAAAAAAACAACTACAGAGCCATCAGAGCGGAAGAGAGGAGGGAAAGATGATGAGGAAATGTTGTTAGAAAGTTTTTTTGCTAGGTGCCAGAAGGAGCGAGAAGAAATTGAGTTGGACAGTTGAGAGCATTTAGTACGAATGAAATTAATTTTTGCGAAGCAAAGAACAGACTTAGCAAACCTGCGGGCAGAAACATGAAAGAGCCGAATTTCAGAGGTGGGTTGGCTCCAGTACCTTTCGTACTGTAGACGTCCTTGTTTTGGACAGTACAGCTTTAGAACATGCCTGATTAAACCAAGGATTTTTTTTTTTTTTACATTAGTCACAGGATAAGACAGAGGAATGTATGATTCCACGCCCTAGACAATAACCTCTGTAATGTGCAAGGCATGCTCTTGGCCACGGAAGCAATATTCATTCTAGGGAAAATCAAGGAAGTACTGCCTGAGTGCCTCCCAATCAGCAGCTCCAAAGTGTCACAGCCGCCGCTACTTGGGAAGGTCCAGATGCCTTCCTGGAGCGACAGAACAGGTTAAGCTGATAAGGTTGTGATCAGAGGAGCCCAAAGGAGGGAGAAGATTAACAGTATAAGCAGAAGAAGATTAGCTGTAAGGAAGAGATCAGATATGTTGGAACGCTGTCCATGATGGCCATGGATATGGGTAGGGTATCGTACCAGCTGCCCTACATCATTAAGTATAGAAGAGAAGTAAGCTTGTTCACCAAGTGAATCAATGAATGGAGAGGAGAGCCAAAGGTGGTGGTGATCATTAATATCACCTAAAATGGAGATTTCAGGGAAAGGGGATATTGACAGGATGTGTTCCATGTTAGAAGTAAGACAGTCAGAATTTTTCATAGTCAGTAGAATTAGGGGATAAGTAAACAGCACAGATATATTCAGTCAGAGAATGAGAGGATAGCTGAAGCCAGAGAGTATAGAATTAAGAAGATTCAAGTTCAGGAACACGAAAGCAAGATATGTTGTGTACATATACACAACAGCCATCTTTGGCTCTTAAATGAGTATACTGTAGAGAAAGTAGGAGGATACAGAGAAGGGTTTGCTATAAATCACCTCAGATAGCTGAATCCCTCTGAGGAAGAGAAGGTGCGGTTTAAAGGAGGAGAGGTGGTGTTCAACAGAGTGAAAGTTAGAGGAAAGGCAGCGAATGTTGCAAAAATGAAGAAATGAGTCAGACAGTGGTTCCAGGCGTCTTGCTTGGTTGTTACCGGGAGAGGGGCGGAAGCCCAGGGCTTCTGTGACCCCCCTCCCTGGGGGAACCCGAAGCTTGGTGATGAGACACCATTTTAAACAAACTTTTGAATAAGAAGTGTAGTGTGTAATGCGCATGTACTTTGGTGTTGACCGTTAGAGGAACTTGTATTGGAGAGCATGCTGGCCTACTCTCTGTGTTACTGAAACACTGAAAAACTTCACCAAAGGGGGATGGTCAGAAGCTTATCCCCAGGGTTGATGAATCGGGAGCTCCAGCTCCCCTGGTCATCAGCTTTCCATTCACTTGGGTGTACCGCAGTGTTCGACTAGTGCTATCTATATCTATATCTATCTATCTATATCTATCTATCTATCTATCTATCTATCTATCTAACTATATATGTATATATATATATATATATATATATATATATATATATATATATATATATATTTCATTCATCATCCAGTCTTGTGTTACCCCATGAGGAGCGTAGCAGCCCGGGACTAGGCAAGTTAATCCTGACATTCAAGATGAGAGTGAGCAGCGTCACTCATCACGGAGTGGTATAACGTGAGCAATAAACCCCAACCACTCCTTGGATATAAACCTACCTAGGCTGAATCCACTTGGAGCGCCTTAATTACCCATCGAACCACCAGGCGCCATAATTTGGTTATATGGGTACCACCCAGCGCAGTAAACGGTTTCTCTGTGTACAGGTAACTATATGGCTTGTTACTCGGTGCAGAGGCACTCGTAGACAAAAGGGAGAGGAAAGAATGAAGGAAAGGAAAACAGAACAGGAAGGAAGGAAAGAAGGAAGGAAGAAAGGAAAGGGCAGTCACCCTCACTACATCGAGAGAGTGGATGGTAAGCACCCCCACCTACAGTATACTGTATATATATATATACTGTTTTTGAGGATCAGATAGTTTTACAATTGTGTGATGCAGTTGGCTTGGAATCATGCCTCAGCACTGAACCGAGAGGTTTTCCAGCAGGGTCCAGCTTACCACGCTACATTATTTTCAGTAGTGATAAGAGTTGAGTGAGGGGCGGCACACTCGTATGCATTAAAGTGGGACTTCATCTCACTCTGATATGTAAGTCAGCTACTGATATTATTGAATGTATATACCTCCAGTATAAAAATGCTGTACTTATATCCCATAACAGAATGATACTTGGATTAAATCATCGCCCATCAGCACAGTCCTCCTACTCCTACAGTGAAATGTAGAAATAATTAAACTGCTGAGATTTGTAGTACCCAAACTACTGTTGCTTTCGACAATTTTATTTTATGAGTTTCTAAATGGGGAGAAACCCACTCCTAACACACGGGGTTAGGTCTATTCAGTACCATGAAAGAATGGTTATTGTATCCGCTCACAGAACGTCCTCTGACCACATCAGTTAGCTAAGTGAGTAGGAGTACAGTAGAATTTAGTACAAATGATCATCGTAGTGTCACATTACCCTAAAATTTAGTGAAGCCAATGTTCAAGCTCGTTATGAAAAAGTGCTCGACTACAAAGAGATTATTATAAAAATAAACAATAAACCTACTGTTTGAACACTTCCTATGAATGATGCATGATGATTATTAACAGAAATTCTCAGCAAAGTAATCAAACTATGTGTTGCAATGAAAATAGACGGCTTGCTAAAACTAATAAACTCTAATGGTGAAACACTGGTATTAAGCATTGTCTGTTGGTTTTAAAAAACGGACACAGAAATATATGACACAATGAACATAACTGATAACAATATATAGTCAAAAGGGGAACAAACTTATAAATCAAAACAAGAAAAATATCGAAGCACACGTTGTTAGTGAAAGTGAATCGGACACTACGGAATTTTTCAGTTGCATCAGAAACAAGAAGGTAATAGTGCCAACAACTGGCCAGCAGTCATAGACGACAGAGAGCATACTGACGATGAAAATGAGTTGGTGAAAATTCCCAGGACTTTCTTTGCATCCATACTTACAGAAGAGAACACAGATACAATGGCTGCAGATTCTCCTATTCCTTTAGAAGAAAGTAACATGACCACTGTCATACCTTGCAATCACTGTCATTAAGGTGAATAAAACATTGGAGCCAAATATATCTCCATGAATATTAAAAGAGGCAGTGAATGAAGTATCAAAGACTTTACCGGAACTATTCATCATATCGTTATGAACTAGTACGATGCCTCAAGAGTGTTAGCTATCAAGAGTAGCCCACTTCTAAATAATATGTGGCAAATCACAGCCAAGAAGTTGTCACCCAGTTGCCTTAATGTCTGTTGTTTGAAAATTATTGAAAACTAATATCATAGACAAGTTTGTCAGACACTAAGAAACAAATAAAAAAATCATTAAAGAATTACAGCACGACTTTCGGAATTAAGTCTCTTTCCTTATGAACCTCTTGGATATTTACAGTGATATTTGATCATATACAACGAAATGAATCCGTAAATATTTTCTATCTCAACTTTCAAAAAGCAGTTGACAAATTTCCTCACAAGTGACTCCTTCAGTAACTAAAGGTGCTTGGTTTCAGTGGCAGTGGCAGTGTGCTCGGGTGGATCAATGACTGTCTTACAGGACGTAAACAGTGTGGTAAAAAATGGAGCAGCATCACACTCGAAAGATGACACTAGTGGAGTGCCCCATGAATCAAGTATGGATTCCATTCTTGTTTTTATATATATAAAGATGATACTGACGAAAGCTTATTTTATGAAATATCCAAATTTCCTGGTGATATAAATAAATGGTAACAGAACTAGCATATCTCTCCAAAGGCAGATAATTCAAAGAGATCTTGATTCAGTATTTTGTTCAGCTCAAACATGGCAAATGGATTTCAATATTAGGAAATCCAAAGTGCTAAACACTGGCAGTAAAAATGGAAAAGAAAAAACAGATCCAGTATACATAATATTTAACTTGGTAATGAAAAGCAAGAAAAAGAATTTGGAAATGAAATATCTAATAACAGGAAACACCGCAATCTACCGAGGCTATTAAGAAAATTCACACATTAACTGGCTACATGGGTAGAGCATTCAGACAGAAATCGGAAAATATCATCCTTAACTTGTATGACCTAATTCCGTAACATTCCCGCAGTTGGGGTACTGTCTCCAGTTTTGGTCACTTAATTACAAAAATGATATAGAGAAACCTGAAAGAGCGCAGTGCATGGTGACGAAAATGATACCTAGCCATGGAAATTAATCATACAATGAATATTTCAAGGAGCTGATTTTGTTTACCTTAACCAAGCATAGACTACGAAGCGATTTAATTCAAGGTTACAAAATCCTCAAATGACATAATAACATTGCTGCCGAAAAATTCTTCACAGTGAACTAGGCGATATATATGGGTTGTAATGGCCATGAAATCGTTAGCAATGGATTCCACTCATATTAAGCCAGGCATTTCTTCTTCAGCAGATTTGTAAATATATGGAACAAATTGATTTTGAACGTAGTAACTTGTTATACAGTACTTTTGAAAGTAATTTGGATGAATAATTATCTCCAACTCCCCAGCTAAATATGCCGATTCTTGAATAACATACTTATGATCACAGTATTTTCTACAGCTCAAAACCAGAGGGACACTACCAGAGAACACCGATTTCAAAGAGCTGTTGTTAATATTACCATTGCTTTAAGGCTTCATTGGTGTAGCATATAATTGTTATTCCTCCTCTCCTGCGAAATTTTCGTGAGAGCATTTCTGTGCTGCATGGTACGCTTTTTCATTACTTCCTACCAACTTCGGCTGGAGGTTATGGCAGGTGAGGCTGGACCTTCCTCCTTCTTTATTCTAGTCTCTTAGTCATAAAAGAGTTTGTTACCTTTCTTAAAACAAACAGCCTGGAAAGAATCACTAGGTCTCTTGGGTTCCATTTCCTCCTTACTTTGTTTCATTCCCTCTCCCTGCATTTCCCTCCTCCTTGCTCCGTCGATCACCCTTTTCTTATATCGTCTTGTCATTTCTCTTAATCTTTGTCTGTTCCCTCTGTTCCAGTTTTCGTGTACGTTGGTCTGTCCCCTTTGTACTGTACTTATCCTGATTATCTTGCTCATCCTCTCCATGACCTCCTCCTCCATGTGCGTGTGTGTGTGTGTGTGTGTGTGTGTGTGTGTGTGTGTGTGTGTGTGTGTGTGTGTGTGTGTGTGTGTGCTCTTTCCGCTTAGTTTTCCTTTTCTCCAGGTCTCATAGTTGCCATTCTCTTTCTGCTACTCCTTTTCCCTTTTCCTCCACTGTAATCTCTCTCTCTCTCTCTCTCACTCTCTCTCTCTCTCTCTCTCTCTCTCTCTCTCTCTCTCTCTCTCTCTCATTCCTGATTTTTCCCCAACCTTCATTTAATTTGTCTTATTCTCATCTCCAACTTTCGTGTTCCTCCCTCCACCTTTGTCTTCTCCGCCTCCTGTTTTTCCTTTCTCTCTCTCTCTCTCTCTCAGCTTTCGTGTTCTTCCTCTCTCCCCTTTTTCTCCCCTCCCCTCTCCCCCCGCGTTACTCCACACACGCCAAGTGGTCATTAGCCGCTCTGGCCGGCCACAAGAAGGAGCAGGGAACCGGCCATGACTAAACTGTGGACGTCAAGAGGCAGCCAGTGTAGAGAGAGAGAGAGAGAGAGAGAGAGAGAGAGAGAGAGAGAGAGAGAGAGAGAGAGAGAGAGAGATTTGACTCAATTCTTTAGCCCACATGATTCACTTACATAATACTCTTTTTCCCTACGGGCTATGTGGCAGTGTTTAAGATATCGTTTTTGGACTGGATATACCTGGTGCCCAAGTCGTTACAACGCCCCGGTTGGAGTATCGTGCTGGCATATGTTGGATCAGTAATATGTGACTGGAGGTGCATCGATTATGAAATGCCATCAAGGGAAGAAGGCTGATCATGTATCCTTAAATTGAACCGAGGAAACAGTCTGGGATCCGTACACTTCCAAGGGGGTAATATGGGATTGCTTGCTGCAGTACTTAGCAGTTACGTACAGACTACATTTGTTTGTTTTTCTGGAAGCACTGGAAATAGAAGAGAAGAATACATCAACTCATTCAGCTGGTTAATTACTTCGGCTCAAGAGCATCATTATATTATTTCTACCTTCAGACCAAGTTACTTAGCTTAGGAATTTTTTTCAGACTAACAAATTGAGATACAAGCTTGGTTCATTCCTTCAGTATGAAAGGAACTTCGTTTAAAATAAAATATCCATCAACTGTAAAAAAAGAAAAAAAAGCATGGAAACCGTGCCGGTTTAAGAGGCTGCGCGTGTTAAGAATTCTTGTGGGATTTAAGAGGCGTCGATGTTTCAGATATTTTGAGACAACGCATCTAATTCAAAACCAAGTCCACTACCATATATTTCAGTAATTCTTTTAGCTATCCCCAGACAGTGTATTTATTTTTCAATTTAGAAAAGTATTTTCGGGTAGCATGATTTAGTTATATCCAAGAATAACCTCTTCACAGGAGGAAACCTTCCCTGAAGTGAATGAAATCGGCTGGAGATTGCAAAAATAAACTTACTTTCTCGAGAAATACGTAATTTTAATAAGTGACTTTATATTTAACGTAGCAGTCAATGAAATATTATCACAGGGGTCTTATGAGGAACATTTTTTTGTGTGGATCATTTGGTCTGTATGGTGGAGAATAATTCTGGAGGTTTGAATGATGAGTAAATTGATATGTGACATTTTTTTTCTGAACACTGTGTTGATACTTCTGTTACCTTTGGACGATCCTTTTCCTGTTTCTGAATCCCCCCTACGAGGGGACAAAAGCGCCAAGATGATGTCACATTATTTCTTACTTAATCATGGGTGCCCAGGTTTATTGTGAATGGGACTTTGTTGGAATGGTAGCCTACTGTGCGTTACGTTCTTCACCTGTTGGTTTATAGACTCAAAGCTCGTAGATTCATATCCCTCAATAACTTTTGAAAATTCATAATTCCGTCCATTTTAAAGGATGCTGGGCACTAGTGGGTTTATATTTTAATGGGTTCGAGCATCAAGAAGTGACTGTTGGTTTCTTGATGAAGTTATGCCATCAAGGAAGTATTTTGGAGATGGAATCTGAACCCTTAATGGCCAAATAATAATATTTTCTCCCTCTTGCTCGTGCCAGTTCTAATCGTCACAGCAACACCTTCCGCCTCACATGGATTATTGGACTACAGTAGTCGAGCCTTGGGCCGTTCCACCTCGAAGGGGTTGTTGTTGTTGTTGTTGTTATTGTTTTTTTTTTTTTTTTATGCGAGGAAGAAGGAACCAAAGGCCATGAGCCCGCAGTTACAGTTCCCTCCAAGAGAAAAACAAAATACAATAGAGAGCCAAATTCAAGATCCGATCATTTTGAGATGCCTGGACACACTGCGTTTGAAAGACTGGAGATCATAGGCAGCAGGAAATACAGACAGAGGGAGACAGTTCCAGAGCTGACCTGTTGCATAAATGAAAGACTGGGAGTAACGGTTAACTCTTGCATTAGAGAGATGGACAGAAAAGGGATGAGAGTTTGCTGCCAGACGGGTGCTACGTGCCCGTCGTAGAGGAGGAGGAATGCAAGCAGACAGTTCAGAGGAGCAGTGACCATTAAAGTAGCGATAGAAAAGAGATAAAGATGCAACAGAGCGGCGAAGAGACAGAGGTTGAAGGGAGTCAGTAAGAGGAGGAGAGTTAATGAGACGAAAAGCCTTTGACTCCACCCTATTGAGAAGAGCTGTATGTGGGGAGCCTCCCCACACATGAGAGTTGTACTCCACACAGGGGCGGATAAAACCCCTGTATAGAGTCAACAATTGCGCAGGGGTAAAGAAAGAGCGGAGTCGGCTTAGCACACCCAATCTCTTGGAAGCAGATTTTACAAGAAATGTAATATGATTTTTCCAAGATAAGTCCCGAGTAAATGAAACCCCAAGCATGTTCAAGGATGATGCAGGATTAAGCTGAATATTATTAAACATTAGTGGGTATACCTGTGGAAGATTTTGTCGGGTTGATAGGTGTAAGAACTGAGTCTTAGATGCATTAAAGACAACCATATTATTTTTACCCCAGTCAGAGATACGAGCCAAGTCAGACATTAGGTGTGCCATAGCCTCATCCCGTGTTTGTTGAAGTAACTGTTGAGATGGGCGTTGCGGGAACCGAATGGAAAGGTGAAGGGTGGAGTCATCAGCGTATGAGTGGATAGGGTTAGATGTACAGCTTAGAAGATCATTGATGAATAAAAGGAAGAGAGTTGGTGATAGGACAGAGCCCTGAGGAACACCACTGTTGATAGATCTAGGAGAAGAACGATGGCCGTCTACAACAGCGGCTATAGAACGACCAGAAAGGAAACTAGCGATGAAGGCACAGATAGAAGGATAGAAACCGTAGGAGGGCAGTTTGGAAATTAAAGATTTATGCCAGACTCGATCGAAAGCCTTTGAGATGTCAAGTGCAATGGCAAAGCTTTCGCCAAAGTCCCGAAAGGAGGATGACCAGGAGTCTGAAAGGTAGGTGAGAAGATCACCAGTGGAGCGTCCCTGACGGAACCCATACTGACGATCGGAAAGAAGGTTGTGATAGGAAAGATGCCTTAAAATTTTTCTATTAAGAATAGACTCGAAAACTTTTGAAATACAGGACGTTAAAGCAATTGGACGATAGTTGGAGGGTTGGGAGTGGTCACCCTTCTTAGGGACTGGCTGAATGAGAGCAAACTTCCAGCAAGAAGGAAAGGTACAAGTTGACAGACAAAGGCGAAAGAGTTTACCTAGGCAGGGTGTAAGCACAGAAGCACAGTTCTTGAGAACAACAGGAGGGAACCCATCAGGCCCATATGCCTTGTTAGTACAGAGGCCAGTGATGGCAGAAAATACATCAACTGAAGAAATTTTAATATCAGCCATGATATAAACCCACTAGTGTAGTAATAGTAGCTGTAGTAGAATTATTTGTTGTTATAGTTGTTGTTAATGATGTTGCTAATGTTGCAATCCCAGGCTCATATGGACGTGAACCCAGTGGAATGAAGGAATCCGGTCACTTCAGCTGGTGGCTCCCAGAGGTATGTTGGGGAAAGTTGTGTTGGGCGGTGGAAAACAGCGCCAGCACAAAGTCGCACTCCCGGAGAAGAGGTGGAGGGCTTAATGAACTGTTATAGTGGAATTTATGGTTAGGATTAAGATGATGATGATATAATGGATTTTAGCACCACACCGAATTTACTCTCTCTTTCTCTCTCTCTCTCTCTTTCAAAAACAGACACCTCTTGTAATATAGATCAGAGTTGAAGTTCACAGGTCAGGGGTCAAACTTTAAAAATAAATTCTGACTGAAACTTTTATAGCGGAGATGTCACTCGTCAACTGGCAAAATGGAAACAGCTGAACTAAAAAAAAAAAAAAAGTGTATGTGAAGAGCGGGTGACAAGGTAAATATGCAGTTTTAAGTCAAACGGTTCACGTTATACTGTATATATTCACCACTCCTATATCGTATGGCAAAAGATGTAAGAGACGGAGAGATTGGTTGCAGATGAAAGTAGAAAGAGCAGTGGAAGAGATAAGGAGTAAATGGTTGCTGTGGATGCAAGTAGTAATTCTAATATAAAGAATGAAGGAACATGTTGAAAATATAGATAGGTAAGGGGAAAGGTTAGGATAATTAGGAGCTTAATAGGCAATAGAAATCGAGCTATGATTGGAAGAAGGATAGTGTTTTGTAAAGAGGTGTGAAAAAATTGAGATGCATGTAAAAAGGCTGTCAGTATGAGATATGAAAATGTATGAATGCAAATGAATAACGAAAATGAGGGAGATGGGATTATCATTTTTTTTTTTTTTTTTTTGGTGCGTGTGTACTGGAGAACTGAAGAAGAGCAACAGTTGATGCGACTGAGGCTGGTGGTTCATACAGAAGGAATGTGGTAACGAAGAATGTATCAGTCGCGAGGCTGATGGAGAATGAGAAAAATTAGAAACACGAAATGTTGGCAGGTGTTGATGAGGTATAATCAGACGTAACTGAGTGTGGAGATCCTGTAGTGGACTGCAGTTTGTAAACTGACCTCAGAAAATGGATGAATGTATATTGTACCGGTGAATTGTAAGACTGTTGTGACAGTAGCCTGAAAAACGTAAAGGTGAGTGAATTAAGCTCAAAACATAACCAAGGTTTACATTTTTTTAGATTCAAGAAAAGGTATATGGATAAAAGTGACCGAGAAGGTAACACTTTTTCCTGCTTTCGGGCTTCCCTCGTTATAGTTGTTCAGTATATTTAGGGAAAAGATCTTAAGATCTTATGTTTTTCACCAGCAATTTCAAAACATCTAAAACATTTAATACGAACAATGCTGGTAGTTGCTTTGTCATCTTAGTCAAAACCTGACAAAATATCCCTGAGGCGTCGGATGTGCCTGTTTGTCTACACAGCATTTTATTGATGCTTTCTATCTTGTATTTTTCGGAATTTTGCCGCAGGATCTCATATAAAATATTACCTTGTTCTCATATACACGTCCCCCGACATTTTTACCTTCCAGGAACTTACTTTAATGTCGCTGCTGAACTGAAGAGAAAACTTTCTATCTAAAATAAATACAATGAAAAAATTATATCATGAATTCTAATAATATTTCATTTATTGTACTAACGATTTTACTGTTGTATTATTAAACCAGCCAACGTGAGATCCGGCCTCCTTTTTTTTTTTTTTTTTTTTTTTTTTTTTTTTCCTCGCTTGCTTCAGCTGTAGAAACAATTTGCATAATATCCAGCTACGTACATATGTTAATAAAACCAGGTAATAAAATTTTTGGCTGACCTGTATGAACGGCTTAAAACAGTCTTTCTGTATGGCAACATAATACATATTTTTTCATAACTTAGCAATTCCTTCATGTTTTTGAAGGATATTGCTTCAGCCTTAGTATTTATCTGTTAGATGCATCACCTCCAGGCATATATATATAAAACGTGTCCGACCCTGGGCAAAGGTTCCAGTGCCTATTCCCAAGTCCCAGTAGTCCTCCTTGAGGTCCAGTAGTCCTACATCTCCACATGTCACCACTTTGGCGTTAACACCCACCATCCATATTGGATACATGCTGGGGCTCTCATACAGGACTGGTGTACTGGTATTAGCGGGGGTACTTTTATGACATGTCGGCGGGTCTGGTAGATCAGAAATTTCTGCTTTTTAAGAAATTAATCCTTAAACTGTTCACTGCCCCAGCAGGGATTCGAACCTGGGTCCATTAGGACTGCAGGCCGCCTCTCTACTGATTCATCATCATCATCCGTTTGAGTACCCACTGAAGGACCGGCATATCCCAACCGAAGTGGGGACGATACAGCCAATGTATCTCTACCAAGTGGCTTAGGATGTCTGGTAGAGATTGTATGTAGGGTGGGAAGTGCTTGTAAGTGGAACTGTACTGTTGGAGTGGCTTTGAATGTGTGTGTAGTCTGTGAACCAAGTGTAATCGGCCCGCGCAAGCCGACTGGGTGCAAGCATACTTTACAGTATGCGACTCTAGCTCAACCACAGCACCCCTTGTGTCCGCCAAGCAGTACGTGGCCAGGAGAACGCTCCCAAAGTTTATTACCTTGGCGGGGCGCGAACCCTCGCTCTCCAGTGTACGAAAATGCACACTTTACCACAGAAGCTCATATATATATATATATATATAAATATATATATATATATATATAAATATATATACTTCAGGGACTGGAGCTTATTGATTTCGCCATACTGTAGCTGTGCACTCAACATTCCTAACCAATACTGAACCTTTCAACCAACATTGTCTGCCGGTCTTTCTACTTCTGGGTTGTGATTAGCAAGGCAGTGAGGTGTGTGGTGGCAGGAGTACAAACATACCATCTATTGTTCGCGGCGGAATTCGACGACCTTTTGCTGAGCTTAGCCATACCTGATGTGACGGTTCCATGAGCTGGACTTTTTTTGCTCTGTCCTTTCAGTTGTACTTTTGAATGTTCTCCTTTCTCGTCCATTTTCTCTTATCAATTTATTGTTATTGGCCGGCGTTATACATCCTAATCCCGGTCATTTCCATTAGTCTTCTAAAGTGCTGTACTTGAAAATTAAAGTTTTGATAAGCAACCTTCTTGATCTTACAGCTGCTTTCTCTGATTGTGATGCTCTCTGTTGCTTAGATCCTGTTGTGTCTGAAGTGTGGTATATTTCCAAACTCTTCATACCCAGTGTCATGAAATCTATCTTACTCAGACGGAACTGTGTTCCTAAGGCCCAAGATATGTGTCTGTATTCGCTTACGCTTCTTTTCTTGTCTACCTCTACAGGAGCATACAATGCCATTAGGTTATTTTGTTCGTATTTTCTAATAGATATAAGTTATTACGTTTTCTTTAACTAAAATCTCGACCATAACAGCAGTATTTACGATTACCTCCTGAATGCTGTGACTAACATCCACGCATCGAACTTAAAACTGCATATGTCTTTGTGGGGGATTTAATGCTCATCATTCACAATGGCCTGACTCACAATCACCTACAGCTGGTCAGATCAAGCTCGAGCCGATGTGCCACGAGTTATGTTGCTGTGGTTCCTCGTTTAGGCATCTCTGATCACTGCCCCACTCATTAAATTACGTACTGATTGCGTTCTCCCAGGTATTTAGTTCTTCCTTTAAACAACCCTTCTAGTATCAATATTAATTCTGAAAACGTTATCTAAATAATAATCTAATATGCCACTTACAATGCTCCCTGCCTGTTGAGGCTCTTAACAGTGTTCTATGAGATATCTGTAATAGAAGTATCCTAAGTGAGATTATAAAGACTGGTCTAAACTACAAAGCCTGGTTTAGTGAATACTGCAGGTAAGTTCAGTGGGATAAGCAGTATGTCTTCATTCGCAGTTCTACTGCAAATATTACCCCAGACTGTGTTCAGAGGCCCAGAAATTATATGCTTTCGCTGAAAGTGAGTACAGTAATTATTTAAAAGATGTTTTAATTGGTGCTACTCGGCTACACAAATGGCGGTGTACGCTGAAAAAGTTTGTGTGATACTGATAACTCTTTGCCACCATTTCCACCTGTTAGTTCGGATATATTTCATTCTTGCCGGAACGCATAACTCCTGGCTTCTGTTTTTGAGACAAAACAGAGTGATCAGGTTAAACTGCCTCATTCTTTCTCTCCTGAACTTCAGATAACATCCTTTGCATTTAGATCCATTGATTTATAAGACTTTTTTAATGACTTTGTGGGAGTGACCGGAATGTTCGTATTTTCTGTACTTTTTAAAGAAATTAGCAACCTCTCAGCACCCAAACTCGCTATTGTTTTCAGAATTTTAATCAGTCGTAGCAGTTTCCCAGTACGCAGGCATACTGCTGAAAGTTACTCCTTTTCCAAAGGGATGAACTGACTTTGCTTACTGTAGCTTGCAGAAAATATATTTACCTACATTGCTCTCAACTCTCCAACTCGAATTCTTCCCGCTCCTTCTGGCACCTTGCCAAAAACCTTTCTAACAACTTTGCCTCATCATCCTTCCCTCCTCTTTTCCACTCTGATGGCTCTGTAGCTATTTCTTCAACTGATAAAGCAGATCTCTTCGCTCAGACTTTCTCCTCCAATTCCACCTTAGACGATTCCGGTGCTGTTCCTCCATCACTTTCCCCCTCTGACTTACTCATGGCTGACATTAAAATTTCTTCAGCTGATGTTTTTTCTGCCATCACAGGCCTCAATACTAATAAGGCATATGGTCCTGATGGAGTCCCTCCTGTTGTTCTCAAGAACTGTGCTTCTGTGCTTACACCCTGTCTAGGCAAGCTCTTTCGCCTTTGTCTATCAACTTGTACCTTTTCTTCTTGCTGAAAGTTTGCTCTCATTCAGCCAGTCCCAAAGAAGGGTGACCATTCCCAACCCTCTAACTATCGTCCAATTGCATTAACATCCTGTATCTCAAAAGTTTTTGAGTTAATTCTTAATAGAAAAATTTTAATGCATCTTTCCTGTCACAACCTTTGTTTCTGATCGCCAGTATGGGTTCCGTCAGGGGTGCTCCACTGGCAATCTTCTCACCAACCTTTCAGACTCCTGGTCATCCTCCTTTCGGGACTTTGGCGAAAGCTTTGCCATTGCACTTGACATCTCTAAGACTTTCGATCGAGTCTGGCATAAATCTTTAATTTCCAAACTGCCCTCTTACGGTTTCTATCCTTCTATCTGTGCCTTCATCTCCAGCTTCCTTTCTGGTCGTTCTATAGCCGCTGTTGTAGACAGCCATCGTTCTTCTCCTTCATCCACCAACAGTGGTGTTCCTCAGGGCACTGTCCTATCACCAACTCTCTTCCTTGTATTTATCAATGACCTTCTAAGCTGTACATCTAACCCTATTCACTCTCATGCTGATGACTCCACCCTTCACCTTTCCATTCGGTTCCTGCAACGTCCATCTCAGCATTTACTTCAACAAACAAGGGATGAAGCTATGGCACTCTTAATGTCTGACTTGGCCCGTATCTCTGACTGGGGTAAAAATAATCTGGTTGTTTTTAATGCATGACTCAGTTTTTACACCTATCAACCCGACAAAATCTTCCACAGGTATACCCACTAATGTTTAATAATATTCAGCTTAATCTTGCATCATCCTTGAACATGCTTGGAGTTTCATTTACTCGGGACTTATCTTGGAAAGATCATATTACATCTCTTGTCAAATCTGCTTCCAAGAGATTAGGTGTGCTAAGCCGTCTCTGTTGCTTGTTTAATCCTGCACAACTGTTGACTATACAGGGGTTTTATCCGCCCCTGTGTGGAGTACAACTCTCATATGTGGGGAGGCTTCCCACAAACAGCTCTTTTAAATAGGGTGGAGACAAAGGCTTTTCGTCTCATTAACTCTCCTCCTCGTACTGACTCCCTTCAACCTCTGTCTCTTCGTCGCACTGTCGCATCTTTATCTCTTTTCTATCGCTACTTCAATGGTCACTGCTCCTCTGAACTGTCTGCATGCATTCCTCCACCTCCACGACGTGCCCGTAGCACCCGTCTAGCAGCAAACTCTCATCCCTTTTCTGTCCAACTCTCTAATGCAAGAGTTAACCGTTACTCACAGTCCTTCATTTATGCAACAGGTCAACTCTGGAACTGTCTCCCTCTCTCTGTATTTCTTGCTTCCTATGATCTCAAGTTTTTCAAACACAGTGTGTCCAGGCATCTCGAAATGATCAGAACTTGAATTTGGCTCTCTCTGGTATTTTGTTTTTCTCTTGGAAGGAACAATAATTGCGGGCTCGCGGCCTTTGGTTCCTTCTTAAAAAAAAAAAAAAACTTTTGTCTCAGGGTTTTGAGCGCTGGGTGCCTATACGACTCTTAACATTATCAATGGCTTTATTTTGCTGCCACCTAACCAGTTTGGATTTCTGAAAGGCTTGAGAATGATTGATGCTCTTCTTGTATTCACTCTTGATCTAGGATACGGGAAATGAGTCCAGATTAAATCTCTTGAAATTATTTCATCATTTCATGTAGTTAAACATAAGACTGTTATTCAACCTGGTTTCCACCAGGAGTGGAGGTTGTGTGTTATTATTTCTGGCCTTGTAAGACAGAGACAGCGGCTTCTGGTTGTTGATGGTAGTTCTCGTCCCTTTAGTATATTGGAATTCAGTTTATCACAGGACAGTGTACTTGGGACTCTGCTCTTCATCATATTTACCAGTGATGTGTGGCGTGGAGTTTCGTCTAAAATGATTGTGTATTGCTGATGATGCATTTTTATATGTTCCAATTTTTCTCTTGCTGAGAGTTCAAGCCGCCAATACTTAAAATGATGAGTTATTAAAGATTACTTATTGGTGTAACCATTTAGGTAGGAAGCTAAAACCTGAAAAAACTAATAGCCTTATTTTCAGTAGATCTTGGAGTCATCTTCCTTTGCATCCTGAAATATACATTCAACGACACTGTAAACAACGAAAGCACTCCACTTAAGTTGGTGGGTGTCACCTTTATTTAAAAGCTTACTTTTGAGTCACATGTATTTTTGGTTGCTCCAACAGGAGGCCTATTTCAGAAAGTAAGCCTTCTCCGAAAATCTAGAAAATTTGGTTGGAATGATGCCATTGCTGGAATCATATTTATTCGTTTATCATGCCTTGCTTCTAGTACTGCTCTCCTTTTTGGCTTTCCACTGCTTGGTCTAACTTAAGTCTTTTAGATCGTGTTTTTCATTAAACAGGTCTTCTGTTGCATAATCTGAATTCGCATCTTCAGCATTGTCATCTTATTAGGCCTCTGACTTTACTTCTTAAAATGTTTTTAAGTACTGTCCATCTTTTGCGTACTAAACTTCCACAATTTTTTCAGTCAGTCCGTGTGGCTAGATATTCATTAGTCTTAATTAGTCAGGCATTTTATTTGTTATACATAATTATTCTCAATACTCTATGTGTTTTGTTCTGTCATCCACGACAGTTGGAATGCTCTTCCTAACACCGTGAACACGGATTGTTTAGACGTTGAAAACTGGTATTGATGCATATTTGCTTCACTATTAAAATTTTCTTACCTGCATTTTTCAAAGTATGTCTATGTGTCTGTGTGTTTGTCCACTTCTGAGATCAAGAAGGAACTATCGGTAGGGCTCCAAAGAGGTCTAATGGGGGAAAACCTATTATGGGGAAATTTTTGGAATGTTTTAAAGCTGTTAGAGTGGTGTCCTGATGGCAAAAATTAAACTACTGTAATTAGAACTAATGAAATTAACTTGGTGGGAACATGATGGATAATGACCGTACCGTGTTTAGCGTTCTACTTCAGCCATATCAGTAATACTAGAATGGGTAAGGAGGTTGGATGGATGACTGGGGTGGGCATAGGAATGAGGTGGGTGGGCATGTTAGGTGGGGTGGATTGGGTGGGAGGGTGTGATTGGTTAGGATGGGGCAGAGGGGGTGGGTCAATGGGAAGGCAGGATGGGTAGATGGGTGGGTTGGGTAGGCTGGAAGGGTGGACAGGGATGGTTGTGGATGTGTGGGCTTTAGTGGGAAAATAGCTACTCAGGGATGAAGTCCAAGATAGAACATATCTGTGGGGAATACTGTATATCCCTCAGGAAACTGGCAAAAGAAAAAACACAGATCCAGTGGTTAAAATGGGACCCTGGGGGTCGTCTTCCAGAAGAGGTGGCCCCCCAGGGTTCCAAGCAATGCCAGTATCCGCGGTCATGGTCTTTTTTACCATGTCAACGTCTGATACCCCAGCTAGTCTTGTCTGTATTTTTGTGGTCCTCAGTGAGATCTATGATGTATATACCTTGCTTGTTAGCTTTTCACTGAAGATAATACTTGGTGCCTCATAATAATAATAATAATAATAATAATAATAATGATAATAATAATCATAATAATAATCATTTTAATGATAATATAAATAAAAATTCGTTTAATTTCGTTTCGTTTTCAAGGCTCCAACGTGCTTGCATGAATCGGCCTTGGACACATAATGACGGCTCTCCATACTGCCCGATCTCTGGCAGCTTCCCTATTCAGTCCGTTATCCCTGAGGTCACAGTCAATGACCTCGTCCCAGGTCTTTTTCGGTCTACCTCTCGCAGCCCTACTCCTAACATTAACACTTCCCATTTTCTGCACCCAGTAGACGTGTTGCCGGTTCTGGGTAAACATTGCAAATGCACTCTGCCATGTACTTAGAAACTTATGGTATATGTATCTTTTAATTTAATTTATCATTTGCACTGATCAGGACGTGATAACTTTAATTCTCTGCGGCTTGAGGGAAGCAGCCGCCATGTTGGCGATGACGTCAATTTTCATACTGCAGACAACGCTCCAATCCATCACACAATACTTTACCAGTAACAGAGATAATAGTTGTACCTACTGTACACGGCCACCGAAGATCCAAACTATCCTCTTCAGATATGTTGTGAAGGAATACTTTTCATGGTGTAAATGTGTGGTAGCTGTTAGGCAAGTAAAATGTGGTGAAATACGAGCGGTGCTCGTACCTCATGAGGTGGAAAGTAAATGTATGAGTATCAGTTATATGAGTTTATAATGGTATTATGCTCATGAATATTTAATATTTGACCTCTTCATTATTAGTTTTCTGAAAGAACAGTTTCAGTGACTCTGAACTTGAATGTAAGGAACCTTCAGGAGAGTGCGACAAAATACCAAATAGGCGGTCGTTTACCGAATCAACACCGAATCGGCACTTTTAATTGGTGTTATAGATTTTATCACCATATAGGTTCATGATCACCTAATTATGTGAAATTCAGTCAGATTTTTGTGTTTAATTTTACTTTTTTAACCCGTACACCGCGGGCATGTTTACCAATGTTTTGCGTGTGCCGCGGGGTTATTCGGGCTCCAACAGACTCTCAAAAAATATTTGCCAAAAATCAGTTATTAGTCCTAGAATATTAAAATTACATATGCTTATGGCACATACCTTCAGCTTTCTCCTGGAATGTTTGTTGAGCCTTCGTCGGTTACCGTAGGACTTGTGGAGACCTCTGAAGTTGGGTAACGAAGTCTCCACTTTACACTTCCCGACAACCCGTAATATGATTACCACAGCCAGATATTAACACTATAAACACTACTCTATGATTTTCAAGTAGTTTGGGATCCATACTAAAAAAAAAAACCCACTGTGAAAGCAATGAAAATTACGAGCGCGTCTGACCGTCGTACTTGCGCTAGTTCGCTCTTGGTACTCTGTCATTTATTATTCATAAAACCCCTCACACTTTATATTTCTATTACTATATAACACTTATATATATCTGGAGTCTTTCTCCATAAGTTTCCTTCAGTAGTATTAGTTTATTGTCACTGTAGGGATTCAATTTCTTTCAGTAAAATACGTAGCATTCACTTTCTCATCCTGTATACTAGCATTGAGAGTGAATGTCACTTTCACCTTCACTCTCATAACTCATAGTATTCAGACATGCTAGAGTGAAACTTTCACTTTCATTACTCCTAGGGTATATACTCGTATTCTTATACTACTACTCATTTACATTTCTATTTACGTTCTCTATTTTATTTACGTTATTTACATTTCTATTTTATTTACACTGTGTTATGCACTGTCACTTGAAGTAACTTGTAAAACTATTTTCCACTGTTCACGTATATTTACATTCATTACTTTCACTTGCTGTTTACACATTATTTACAATTCCACTTGCACTATTTTACTCAATAGAAAGATCGTAGTCACTCTTTTATCAATTGTCAGCCCTTTACCTCTTTCCACACGAGGTTTAGTAGGGGGTAAAGGTCACAGGGCCCTTTGCATGGGGGTGAAAAGTCCCTGAAGCTAGCAAGAGCGGACAGACGTACCTCCACTTCGGAAGATGAGAGTGAACTGATAAGGGTGGGCCGGGATGGTGGCCTACCTAGGGAAATTCATTTCTGCCAACGTTAGCCTCTTGACACAGCTAATTTATAGCAAAGAAATGATTGGAAGGAAATCTAGACAATACATTATAAATTAGGTAGTTCCAGGTGAATGTAAATATCACTTATGCTTCTCCCTTCCCTCCTTATATGTATATTTATTACGAAAATAGATTATACGGCATATTTCAAGAGGAAATAAAAAGCGAAAATTAGCGAACGAGTGCACGTGAGGTGTTGTCAGGTGATAATTTGCCAATTCCAGGTGTATGGCACTCTCACTTACCTTATTTCTTTCTTGTATTTATTATTTGGTATAAGAATAGGGCACAGGGCTTATTTCAATGGATGAAATCAGTGAAAAATTCCAGGGAAGATTTCCTTAGCGTAGCACGGCCGGGCAGGCGAGAGGATAGGGTAATGGAGGGGGGGTAGGGAGGGGAGTCAAGAACGGGGAGAAATGGCTAAATTGTCAACAGTGGATGGGAGTACAGATGAGATTAGGAGTGCTGACTAGTGTTAGACATTGGCAGTACTGACAGATGATACAAGGCCCCACTTGGAAGCCAGAGTGAATTCAAAATAACACAGAATCACAAAAGCAACGCCCCGCGGTTAAGGGGTTAATAATCCGGATTCACAGCGTAAACGTGCTAAAATTAGCGAAAGTGTTTCTCCTTTAAGCTCAACAACTTTGCCTTGACACACTTCTGCTTGGTATAAATATTAATTTAACATTCAAAGGCATTTATTTGCACTTTAAATCAGTATTAGTGCAAAATAGAAGTCTATGAAGACGTGTTGGCGATCTAAAGTAGAAATACCCGCTAACCTTAGCACGTTTTCGCTCTGAATCCTAATATTCTATCAATAGTTAAATTAAGCACAGTTTTTTACCCGAATTTCAGATAAGTAGGTGTATATGAACGTATATGGTGAAGAAAATAATATTTTCACTACAGTAAAGACTGCATTCCAACACATGGAACTTCCAGACGAGCAGCCAGCCACCACTGCTTTTGTTTATTGTTATTGGCTGGTACACAGAGGATTAATTTCTCATGTGTGTTTTTGCCAGTGCACTTACACATTAGAACGAAACACTAGCAATTATTCCTCTTGTCATTGGCCATTCTTGGAGTCAGAAATAAGCACAGTGTATGCAGGCTAAACGTAAGCAAAGCAGACTGCTGACACAGTATGAGTATTGACGCCATGACCAACCAGAGGCCGTTTCAGAGTCACGTGATTTTTCAACTACTTTGTCTATTATTTTTCCATGTATCTGCATAATTTTTTTGAAATTGATAACTGACTTAGTAATTTTCTGCATATTTTTTACCCATACATGTATCTTACTTCAAAAATATTTTGACCAGAAACTCGTCTATTATCGTCTCCCATCCTCTCCACTTGCCCAAACCATTTCAATCTACCTCTCCTGATCACAACACCAATATACTCCAATCTCATCCTACCTCGCAACTCTTCCATCATAACCCCCCCCCCCCAGACCTCGCACTCAGGACTGCACATCCACCTAATCATTCTCATTTCTGTACGTTTGAGCCTGTGAATATCCTCTTCCTTTACTGCCCAGGTCTCATTACCGTACAGCATTACTCTCTTAAAACATGCCACATACAAAGATCCCTTAGCAGGGAGGGAGAGTCCTGTCAATGTCAGGAGAGGCAACAGCTCCCTGAACTTCTAACCACTCCTCACTTTAGCCACAGCCTCACGTCCAGCACATAACATGTCTCCCAAATAACAAAACTCCTCCACACACTCAAGAGACTCAACAGCAAGTTCAGTCCTTTCACAACTGACAATCTCCACATGTTCTCCCCGACACACCTCACACATGAAATCAGCGTTATCTCGCAGTCTACCTCTAATATCACTACATCTCTTATGCACCCATTTATCACAAACACTGCACACGATGGAATTACTTCCCACGTCCTTGTAGCAAATCACACATGGCCACTCTCCCTTTCCTTTGACAGTATCGCCATCAGCCCTAGATACCATCTTTTGTTTTATCTGCATTTACTCTTAAACCCTTGTGCCCCATACCATCTCTCCACTTCCTAAATTCTTCCTCCGCCTAACTTTAATTCTCTGCAGTCAAAGCCGAATCATCAGCATACAACATATCCCACGGGAGTCCATTTCTAAAGTCAAGTGAGAGGGCTTCAAGTACCATGATAAACAACAAGGGGCTCCTGATGGCCACCAATATTCACGGAAAACTCATCACTCAAATCTCCATTCACCCTTACTTGGGTGTGAGCACCCATATACATGGCCAAAACCACCCTAACCAGCCATTCCTCGACCCCAGGCTTTCTCATTGTCCACTTCAGCACCTCTCTAGGAACTCTGTCAAAGGCCCTTTCCTAGCATAAACCCAAACTTTGCCTAGCATAAACCCAAACTGCATCTCATCAATATTCACTTTTTGTCTGATCATACCTTCTAGAGCTCTCTCCACTACTTTCATTATCTGGTCCAAATGCTGTATTCCACTTTCAAGAGCATTACCCTTCCTTTCCCTTGTACACATTTACAGTTACACTCTTCTGCCACTCATCTGGGACAACGCACTCATATATAACCGTATTTATCAAGTCAGTGACTAACCCAGTTTCTATATCTCCTAAGGCTTTCAACATTTCAGCAGTCAACCCTGACACACCTGCTGCCTTCCCCACCTGCATCCTTCCTATTGTCCTGCTCACAGTAGCAGCGTCAATTGAAGGCCAAGGGCCAGACACTAGATCTGCTGGCTCCAAACCTTCCCTGTCCCAGTCAAACTTCTCATTCAACAACTGGTTGTAATGCTCTCTCCAGGCGTCTTTAATATCCCTACTGTTCACCACTACCCTTCCTTCATCATTCTTCACACACTGCTCACCTATGACATCCCTATTCTCTCTCTTCATCTGATTTGCCACTTTAAATATATTCTTCCTTTCTACACTATTTAGGTTATGAAATAAAAGTCTCTGAGACACAGACTTTGCCCTGTAAACCTCGTTTCCTTCTTGGTGCATAGGTCCTCTTCTTCATGACCCACTCCTTAAGCACCAAGTCACATATCAATAACTTGTGTTGCTGCACACACTCCTTGTTCCCTATAACTTTAACATCTCTCACTAACTTCCTATCAGCCCTCCTGGCCAGCAAATGTCTATCTGGCTGCTATTTCTCCAAGACTCGTATGTAATCAACTTACTCGTTTTCTAAAAGGTGTATTGCACAGTCATGCCCATTGCTTCCGTAAACTCGAATATCCTTTCCCCTTCCTCATTACCTCCGCCAAGGAGGTTGTGTTTTACCCAGCATTGGTTTGCTGGTTTGCCTGTCTGTCTGCCAGCAGGATTACTCAAAAAGTTATGAACTGATTCTGATGGAATTTTGTGGGAGTGTGGCCATGGACCAAGGAAGAAATAATTAAATTTTGATGCGGATCTACAGTACATACGGATCCGGAGTATCCCGCAAAGTATCTCACAAATTCTTAATGAATTTCAATGAAATTTTTTGGAATGGTGGGACATGGACCTAGAAGGACTTCATTAAATCTGGGGCTTATCCGGATCCGGATCCTATATCCCTGGATTCGGATCCAGATCTTTTTTAACCCTCCCCATACCCACGACGTACGGTCCATGTCACAACTTTTTTTTCATGCTCAGTCCCCACGATGTACGATCTACGTTTTGCTATTGCAAGCTCCGTTGTTTGCACATTTTTCAAATTTTGCACGTGATTTTTGGTACGTATACACAGGACACCTTCCTCTACCACACCTTAGTACATTTTAGTACATTACTGATGCTGTGTGGGCTCACTATAATAGTAAGGCCTGTAATATGCGATTATATGATGCTCAGTATAATAGTAAGGCCTGTAAATATGTAATAAGTTATATAAGGTGGAAACTGGTATAATGTTTGTGGAAATGTATAAGTTGAAAAATAGAATGTAAGTTGAAACAACAGTCATAGTGAGTCAATTGTGCAAGATATCGGCAATTTTCATGTGTTCATGAATGAAACAACATTTATATCGCCTACGTTTTTGTGTGAAAACCAATATATCTTTTACTACAAGTAAATTTGTTACCAAATTAATAAATATCTACCTATTTTGAGTGGTTTCCAATAGTTACCCTACCAAAGAAAACACGACAGTAGCAGCACGGCTGCAGAAAACACACTATCAGGTGTTCAGAGGGTCACCTGCCTAGACCATTTCTAACCTCAGGTGAGCACTTTCTTGGTGATTTTCCATTGTTTCTCACCAAAAGCGGAGGTTTGAGGCCCCCCCTCCAAAAAAAAAGTCGAAAATTTTTCGGGTTTTGGGGGTGGGTTTTGTAATAAATTAGTTGGTGTGGGGCAGGTTAATGGCAATGGCATTGGCTGAGGTATGCACTCTCTGAATGCTTTCTAGTTTCTTGTACCATATGCACATCTCCATTTACTCCTTTCCTTGAGCTGCTTCACCTACATGACCACTGAAGTCCCCTCCCAAAACTACACTCTCATAATCCCCCATACCATTTACCACACGTATTAAGCGTTCCCAGAATCTATGCTTCTCTGCCTCACCCAAGCCTGCCTGTGGAGCATATACTGATATAAATGAAAACATTATCCCAACAAATGAAATTTTCGCTACCACTATCCTTTCACTGACTCTCATTACATTTTTGACATATTCCACCCATTTCTCCCCAACCAGTTTACCCACACCACCATATCCATCTGTCCTACCCTGCCAAAACAACTTGTAACGACAGTCCCTCCCGGCAGTCATTCTGGCTGATCCTCCCCTATACCTGACTTCTTGCACACATCACACAACTACCCACCTCCGATTCATTGCCTCAACTACTTCCCCCGCTCTACCCCTCAAACGTCCCACATTTCATGGTGCCAGTCTGATCCCCCTAGGTGATTTAGTTTCCTCAGGCTTACTTTTTGAATTTTTTTTCTTTCTTGTTATAATCGGTAAGAGTAAATAATGGGGAGAGACATATCACAGGCCCCACCCAGCCGGACAGTCCCAGGTCCATGCATGGGATTTGGGATCCATACCCCACCAGCCGTGACCACTGGCTGTGACAGTGGCCTCACGGCACCCTGCCAGGACAGCAACAGAGATACTCTCCAAGCACGCCTTGGCATTATAACTGCCCTGCCATTATACACCCATTGAAAGGGCAGCCTCCTGGGGCTCTACTAACAGGTTCGGGCCCTTCTCTGTTGGGCGGAAGCAACAGCCTTGGAACGGCAATGCCCTGCACCGTCTAGCACAGGTTCGAGTTCCATCTCATCCTGGCCCCAAAATCTATGCTGGCGGAGCCCTTGCCACACCTCCCTTCAATGGGTCCACCACAAGGTAGCGGGGGCAAAGTTTTCCGGCCGCATGCCCTTGCTGGCATCAACCCCTGTGACGTAGTGGGGTACGTTGTGCGATATGTAAAGTGCATGTGGTGTAGTGCGTGCGATAGTTGGGGGAAATGTATGGGAGAATATGCTGGTCTGCTCTCCATGTTAGTGTCACACTGAAAAGGTTAGCAAAGGGGGATGGTCAGATATTCTGGTAGCTAGTGAAACGGGAGCTCCGGCTCTTCCTATCGCCAGCATTCCCATTCCCCATGGGAGTACCACCCTGATCAGCTACAGCCTACTTTTATGCTACAGCCTAATAACAACAACAACAATGATATACTAATACTAATAATAATAGCTTGCAAATAATTTCTGGCTGAATGTCAGAGTACACAGAGCCTTTTGCATTATGCAAAGTTTCCTCTTTCTCGGTTCCACACTTGCTCTGTTTCCTAAGTATTTGTTTATAATTATAAATGTGCTGAACTTTCAGATATGTTCCTTTTTCATCACGTAAATGTTTTCTTAAATATTGCCACTTCAGTAGTGCTTTCGTGTATCCCTTTAATCTTGGAAAGTTAACAAAATTTTTTTTTTTGCATTGTCATAAAAATTTTCTCCTTCACACTATTTATAAGATCCATAACTACAACCACATTCATCCTCATACCTCGAATCACTATCCACGCTTCATTCAAACTAAATCTCATTCATCGAAACTACGGTACCGCTACTCTGCTTTGTAGCAGTTTGATTATCATTCACATCATCAAAAAACTTGACATTAAAAACAAACCATTGCAACGAAAAGATGTCTCTCTGACCGCCATCGTCCCAATCAGCAGTGTTCTCTGCATCCATCAAAATACCACCAATGTAATTGCTTTCACTTTACCAGCCATCACAGTGCTCCGCACCACTCTCATCGCCATACTAACCATGACCACAGCTTTCATTGTCTATAAACACAGCCTTTAATCCCCTCACTACTGCTAACAACGGTTACAATGACTATCTCTCTGATAACAGTCACCACCACTCTCACCACGAACACTACATAACCACCACCACAATGTCTCATATACCATAACCCATACTTTAAGCTATCACTACAAATCACCAATTTTGCTAATATTTAGCACTACTCTGTCAAATCCAACACCACATCCAAGGCACTTATAGTCAAAACTACACCCGTTACTGCCAAACATCACCACAACCACCGGGTGCTAGACTGGGACACCTTCCTGTGGTGGCACCAGTGTAACAGGACACCTCCCATTTCCGACTGCGCAAACGTCGCTCAGCTCATTCCCAGCCTTATAAGGGAGGATGATGGACTGTAGGTGGGTGGCAGTTTCAGCCTGCAGTCCACCGGGTTCACTTTCAGAAGGCAACATCGATGACACCAACAACGACAACGAGAACCATTTGTAATTTTGTTTCTTTCTGTGTCCTTATCACCCACCACCATAACCATTCTTTACTACACCACAGTCACCTTGCCTCTCACCACCAACCATCTCGTTCACAATACTGATTTCAGTCGCAACAACCCCTCTTGCCACTTGTATAAACGACAGCTACAGTTACAATCACTGCAACTTCTGTCATCAGCCATCACCATAATCACCATTATTATCTCAACCATAATTTAGAGGCATCCCAATCACCATTGCCCTCACCACCAACCATCAACCACCAATTACCTACAACACAATCACCACAACGCAACCACAATCACAAAAGCTCACACTACAACGACAGTCACCACAACCCACACCAGCAACCATAACTGAAACCATCATCACACTTCTCACAATCACCAAAACCCCACCAAGATCCACAATCACCACAGCATACACTGACATCTATCATCACAACTGCCATCACGTACATCACAGTCTCAGTCACATAAGCTCTCGTGAGGACCACAATCACCATAGTCCACACTGCCAACCATAACCAAAAGGAACATTACTACAGCCACATTCAAAGTTTACACCGGAGCTACAATCACCACAACCCAAACCAGCAACCATCACCATAAGCACCACCACCATCACGAGGCAGCGGCGAAACAAGCATTTCCAGGATTCCACGAGACAACTTTTCTCAAACTATGCGTCCACAATATCCGATCCAATTTTTCTCTCCCTCCCTCCGTGGCCATTGCATCAAGCCCCCAACCTCTCACGACTTGATGCCAGGAACGGAGGCTGGGAAGTGTAATTACCTAGCTGGGCATCCGATACACCCCAGCTCGCACAAATTAACGTCATTATCAGCCAAAAACCACGCAGGTTAATTACTACTGCCTGGGAGACCTATCGCAGCACCGGGTGTGAATGTGCGTATGTGTGTGTTGGTGCAAACGAATGTTTGTTTGTGTGTGTTTGTATATAAGAATGTGTATGTATATATGTATGTATAAATATAGGACTACATAATAGATAGATAGATAAATAGATAGATAGAGAGACAGATAGAAGCAGGGAGTCAGATGATGAGAGGTGTTGTGTCTGCGAGAATAATATTCATACAATTATGTTACTTTACAATATTATGTATTTCACTTAATTAACTTATAAGTTCATTATAATATGTATGTAGTATGTATTAATATGTTATAACTATTAAATGTCGATGGTACGCCATTTTTGCGCGGCCGAGCAAATATAGGACTACATAATAGATAGATAGATAAATAGATAGATAGAGAGACAGATAGAAGCAGGGAGTCAGATGATGAGAGGTGTTGTGTCTGCGAGAATCGAGCAGTGCTAAACATGCTTACACACTCTGACGCGAGGAATGCTTGAGACAGCGTCTAGTGGCCATATACACACATACACATATGCTCACACACAGGCTACGGGAACTTTCCATCCACGAGGAACACACGTGACACACCCCTGCTACACCAGAATTTAGGAAAGAGAGCTCAGACGGAGATTAGCCACCGAACAGGCAAGAGAGCAGTAGACAGGCCTCAGAGGAGACAGGTGACGGGAGAAGGGCTTGGCAATTTGAGAGAGAGACAGATAGCGAGACAGGGAGGTAGCTACCCGGGACTTATATTCGTTCCGTGTGAGGGACTTGTTAATATTCCCAAGACAAATAAAAATAGTCCCATACTATTCTTTACCTCTCCTGTCACTACATGACATTTGGTGGGGAAGCTACTACAAGATATAAAAGCCGCTCGACCACAAGTCTAAAATATACTTCTCTACAAGTAACTACAAAGTCTTTATGACATGTATGTATGTATGTGTGAGTGTGTGTGTGGGGGGCTGCGTTTGCACGCAGGCGAACGTGCATTACTTTCTTTGTGTGTTGGTACTGTGGAGATGTATGTTTGTGGGAGAGAGAGAGAGGAGTTGGATGTGTGTGTGTGTGTGTGTGTGTGTGTGTGTGTGTGTGTGTGTGTGTGTGTGTGTGTGTGTGTGTGTGTGTGTGTGTGTGTGTGTTTGTAAGCGGTGCATGTGTGTGGTAACATTTGTGGCTGTTGTTGAAGTGAGAGGAAAAGTTGTGATCTCATGTAAGTAGCAGGAAGTGAATGAATCAGTTTGTCTTTGTGTGTGTGTGTGTGTGTGTGTGTGTGTGTGTGTGTGTGTGTGTGTGTGTGTGAGAGAGAGAGAGAGAGAGAGAGAGAGAGAGAGAGAGAGAGAGAGAGAGACTGGTGATGGGAAGACGTCTCATTGTTTGTGTGGTAGGTGATGTGTATGACTGTGTGTGCCTTTGTATGGGGGTGGTGTTGAAGTCTGTGTTGGCGTCTGTGAAATGTCGATGTTTATGTACGTGTTTGTCTGTGTAGGAGGGAACTGATATGTGAGTGTTTGCGCGCGTTTGGATGAGTGAGTGGGGCTGAGGACGTTGGTTTGCTTGCATGAGAGGAGGAGGACACATTGTTCATACATGTATGTGTAGGTGAGGAAGTGGGGTGCATTTGCGTTTGCGAGGATGTATAAGTCTTCTATTACGTCTTGTATATGACGGAGGTCTGTGCAGAGCACTTTGTCACTGCCACTGTACATTGTACTGCAAGCACGATATTACTTTGCATTGCCACTGCATTGCAGCTGCATAACTTGCACCACTGGACTGTATTGCAAGCTGAATAACTGCAGCTGCACTGCACTGCACCGCATTGCATTGCATTTATCTTTAACTTTGTATATTGGAATAATTCTTTGTTACTTTTGTTTCGATGTCTTTTGTTGTGTATTGGTATCATTTACTTATTTGTGTATTTATCCGTTGATTTAATATATATATATATATATATATATATATATATATATATATATATATATATATATATATCTGTTGGCATAACGTTCTCCCTACGTGTCAAGTGGGGTTGGTGGAGGATTAGTGCCCCTCCCTGTAAAACAATTAACTCTAAGCCCTTGGCCACCCCGTTTGGGATACATGGCGTCTGGCAATGAATGAATGAATATATATATATATATATATATATATATATATATATATATATATATATATATATATATATGAAAGAAAATATTTTCTTTTTGAAGTATTAAGAATAAATACTGTTACTACTTTACTAATTTATTTTCATGACTGAATCAAAGTACATCACACCATTTTGACAAAGTGTGTAATAAAACTATTATCTCTATCAACGCATATATGGTTTAATCACAAATGAATATCCACAATTAATACAGCAATCACTACAGTACATCATTCCACTCATGGACTTGTTTACTCTCCAGTGTATGTAAACAGCCATAATTCACACAAATCAAGTTATATTACTTTAATGAACCATTCCAAAACAAAATGTTTTTGACATTTGATGGCTTAAGAGGTGACCTGCAAGCACTTACTACGTGCCAAACCATGCAGAAGTTTCTCTCACTGGGTGCACTGGTTGGCATGATACTAAGTGTGCTCTTGGCTAGCCTTGCTAAAGCTGGAAATTCTGCACCAATACTCTTTCCACCAGTCTAGGATATTGCTATAATTGCATGATGAGGTCGGAACAGACTTTTATTCCTCCAACTCACTCAGTGTAACTTCATCTTCAACCATGTCTTGAAACTAGTCGAACACACACGATCCTTTGGCTGATGGCTACTGGGGAGTAGGAACCTTATGTTTGGTCAGAGGCAGAATATCAAGTTCATCTTATATCCAGTCAAGTACCAGTTGTTTAACTTCTGGGGAAAGTGCACGCATACTCTTTGTTGCCATGTCAAACAAGGTGGCTTTCTTGTGAATCAGGCATGGGGCGAACTTGTTTTCCAGGTTAAATGGCAAAGACTTCAAAGCAGCTACTGCCACTGAATCCTCTTCTGATACCTGTAATCAGACAAGGCTGGTATTTGGTTAGATGGGAAACAATACATATGATTAGCTAATCTGGTAATATTTTGGCACTATCATTACTTTGTCTCAGTTTATTTTCAGATAACTTATTTCATGATCAAGGTGCAGGCCGAGTTAAGTTTTGAACAACTGAACATATACCAAGTATCCCTGGATTATATAATTTCAATTTTTATTAGATATAAAGAAATGAGCATGATCAATTGCATTTATCTCAAGTTTTCTCTTGAGCCTGGCGGTGGCATGGATGACGTGTTGAATAGTATTCTCTTTGTCCCCTTCCAGGAGCTTACCTGTGTCCCTAAAGGGCTGTAGGAGAGAAAGGATGCTGACAAGCAGATCCTGGACAAGAACTGTTATTCTTTTCTTTTCTTTTCTTTTGGCCTCTTAATGGTAAACTCTTTTATCAGAGTTCCATAATTATCCTGAATGGACTGTAACATGATATAGTTGGAATTCCAGCTTGTGTCAAAGCTTGCTTCAGGGAGGTATCCAGGTTATCTTGAAAGCCAGCTTTCTTCACATACCTGACTAGACATTTTGCAGATACAAGCAGTTGAAATATCGCTGTTGGGCAATTCTTTTGTTAAAGGGGTTGTATGAGGACACGTTTAATATATGCTCGACCAAGTTCAGTCTCTGTTCATCACGTAGGACATAAACAATATTTCTACCTTGGTCAGTTGTGAAATACGGCATTCCCTAGTAGTGAACAACTTATTCCAAACTAGGCAAAAGACTCCACCAGGTGGTCTTTTGCAGTGAAGTTAGTCTTTGGTTTTGACGAGTCAAAGTAGCAAGTACACATGACCCTACTTTTTTAAAACAAAATCCTCTGTGATGAAGTGGGCTCCAGTGGTGGAATATGATTGCAGGCGATAGCTGTCAGTCCACATGAATGAATTGAAGGCAACTGCTCCAGACTGCAAAGCCTCGTTTAGCTCAGCTACAAACTCCAAATTTGAAGATTCTGCAGTTGTTGCTGTGTGTCCACTGATAGTTGTTTTAATGAAACAACCTGGCATGTGGTAGCTCAGAATTTTGATGTTAGAGTTCAAATGCCTGAAAATGAAAAATAAAAGAGCTTTAGTAATGGTTGTTTATTAATTAATTTAACTCTCATTATCACATATTGCATAGTCACTACTTCCTCACAAAGACGTTTACATACAAGCTGAAAAAACTACACTACAACTTGCTTTATTTCAATTGTCAATGTACCCTTCAGTCATTTCCTACGTAATAAAACTCTTACAATAGAAAACAACAGCAACTGCTCTAAAATCTGCATGCCTACCAAGTAAGCTACTAAGCAGCTTCAGTGACACTACACAGACATGTAAAATTCTTGTAGCCTGAATGGTTAATCCTTGGATTGAAAATTAACTACCATGAATCACTCGCTGATCATGGTTGACATTATTTAAATACACAACAAAGGCACACAGTTTAAAGCATGCAATCATCCTCCACCCGGCTTGGCAAGGCAATACTTTAAATAGACTTACATTTTGAATGAGTTCTTTAAAGCCTTTTCAAGCAACACTGACAAAGAGCCTAATATCCCTACAAAAAAAAAAAAAAAAACTTGACGCATGCTCCAGTAATGGCATTCATCATCGATAATGAAGGAGCTTGTTTCTTGGGTGTAGATACTGGGAGTAGCAAGGTTAGTTCAGTGGTAATCTTCAACTTATGGTTAACCATATTTGCCGTATTTGTAGATCTACCTATGTGTTTGAATATATGATATTTCTTCCATGCAGAGAAATCTAAATCACCATTTTAACCATCAGTCACTGTACCAAATGCTTTCCACGCTTCAGATTTTGCAGCACTTACATATCATAACTTTAGTTCACCTGAATGAAGTTTATGAGTAATAACAGAATTATCCAATGTAAAGGTACCCTAAATGTAACCATGTGCATCTCACTGACATACAGGATGATTTGTGATTAATCCTTAACAGCATCACAATATACTATACAATATACCGTAGCAGAGAGTGAAGCCACATCTCCATTTCATTACTCTTTGGTAATTAGATGACAGCTGTATTTAAAAAGAAACCATATCATGTTTTCATAGCCATAATCGCTCGAAAAGGACAACTGAAATTTATAGAAGGTGAGATAATTACTTGCAACGATCCAAAATGTAAACAATTGCAATTACCGTGCTATGATTCCACTTAGCCAATAAGAAGCCACATCATCAAAATTATCTAACTGCTTATTGATACAGTGATTAAGAGCTGTGTGTATACTTTACATGTTTTGAGGTGTTCAACGTGATGTTTGTAAGAGAAGGTAACATATTCTCACAACTGCATGACATGCAAAGACTGACATGTGTGCTGTTATCTAATATCTGGTAACTTTTGTGTTTTAGTGTGTAAAAAAAATATGACCAGCATTCTTTTAAATTAGGTAAATTATATAATCATCATTATAACAGTATTAATAATAAATATGATGCAATATGGATAAAAATTCGTTATATAGTGGCATTAAGGAATAAGGAATTACTTATAGTAATGCAGTGAAAATACACAGCTCTATATATAATATAGTTGGACAAAAGCCTTCATTGCGACTGTGGTGTGTTGCCTGTACTGCCACTGCATTGCAGCTGCACAGTTAGCATTGCCACTGCACTGCAGCTGCACAGTTAGCACTGCCACTGCACTGCGACTGCAGAGAAATTTAACAACAACACTGCAACTGGACTGAGACTGCGTGCCAGTCACTTCCACTGCACTGCAATACATGCAGCGCAGTGCCACTGCACTGTGCAGTGTTCTGGTGTATGATGTCACACAAAGACGGTTGCAAAGCTCGGCTCCACGCACTCTTTAAGCTTTTGGTTAAAATACATTATTCATCATTGAAGGACGTATTAGATTTAAGAAAAAGGATTAGTAAAGATGTCTGCTACTTTGAAGCAGGCTACTTCTTCCTACATAAGTTAGTGAAATTCTTCAACAATAATTAACCTGAGAGACCTGAGCTACCTGCTGATCCTCTTGTATCTCTGAGGCAGCAGGTACACAAGAATCATAAGCTTATTTCTTGTAGTTGTGTAGCTTCAAGTACGTTTTTAACCAAACCATCGTCATGCTCCCAGTTCAAAATAGAATGTGCGCTTTCGCAGGGTGTTGTACTCCTGTGCTCTAGCCTACCACCCACCAGCATTCCTACCTATCATGTCCACTCCTTTCCATCAAACTATGTCGACCCTCACCCCTTGACATCGAACTTCCGTAACTTACATTTTCCCCCTGCCAACGTCACCACTCATTAAGCGCACATCTTCAAACGATGTACTCACCCCGCTCTGCCTCACCCACCCACCACCATCTTAGCCCATGAAGAGAAGAGAGAAACCTGTATTTTACACAGGAAAAATCATCTGAGAAATTACCAATATGCCAGGAATCAAACCCGGGACTCTCATGTGAGAGCCAGGCAGCATACCACTACACCACGACCAGGTAAAAGTTAACTTACGTTGTCACAATCTTGTAACCAACGTCCCTCCGCCCCCACTGTGGGCCTTACCGGGTGAGTTAACCCCCTGGCACTGGGGCAAGTAGATGCTTTTAATCTATCCCAAGCACTTACGGCTTGGGATAGATTAAAAGCATCTACTTGCCCGAGTGCCAGGGGGTTAACTCACCCTCTTCAGGCCCACAGTGGGGGCGGAGGGACGTTGGTTACAAGATTGTGACAACGTAAGTTAACTTTTACCTGGTCGTGGTGTAGTGGTATGCTGGCTGGCTCTCACCTGAGAGTCTCGGGTTCGATTCCCGGCATATTGGTAATTTCTCAGAAGAGATCTTAGCCCATGCCACGCACACCTTCTGCCTACTCCACCCCTTTCGTTGTTACTGTATGTGTCCGATCGTGGGCATTGGCTTTGTAGCTCGTTCCCTCGTCCCAGTAGCCTTCCTTATGTGCCTTCCATCTACTTAAGTCACCAGTTTTGTTCTCCAGCTTTTACCATATTCCTTACTGGTCTACCTATAAAATCTTTCGTCACAGTATGTATTTACTCCTGCATGTCTTACCATCCAAAACCATCCGCCGAGTGAATCTCGATTTTGGATGAACCGGATTGGATGCTGAGGACCTGAATGAAAGTTAAGCTGTTCTAATGGGTCTATAGCATGTGTACTTACATGGTTACGAAATGACTTAACTGGATCTGGAAACACACACACACACACACACACACACACACACACACACACACACACACACACACACACACACACACACACACACACACACACACACACACACACACACACACACACACACACACACACACACACACACACACACACACACACACACACACACACACACACACACACACACACACACACACACACACACACACACACACACACACACACACACACACACACACACACACACACACACACACACACACACACACACACACACACACACACACACACACACACACACACACACACACACACACACACACACACACACACACACACACACACACACACACACACACACACACACACACACACACACACACACACACACACACACACACACACACACACACACACACACACACACACACACACACACACACACACACACACACACACACACACACACACACACACACACACACACACACACACACACACACACACACACACACACACACACACACACACACACACACACACACACACACACACACACACACACACACACACACACACACACACACACACACACACACACACACACACACACACACACACACACACACACACACACACACACACACACACACACACACACACACACACACACACACACACACACACACACACACACACACACACACACACACACACACACACACACACACACACACACACACACACACACACACACACACACACACACACACACACACACACACACACACACACACACACACACACACACACACACACACACACACACACTTTGGCTCGAGTCTGAACACGGGAGATACGAAGTAAAAGAATTAATCTAACACTAACTACATTAGGTTATAGTAACACGAATGAATATTGAGATCATACAACATTCTATCCTGACGCCAATACCGGTAGAGGGATATGCCCGCTGAAGATCATGCCGGTATGATTCATTTACGCGGTTGAAGAGCGTGCTCTGGACAGTGTTTGTTGCAGTTTTTCCTCAATCCTGGACATGGTTGGCCCAGCAGGGTCGTTGACCCCAGATAAGCAACTGCCCAGATGGGATTGTCCAAAAATTCTCTATACCTTTGATGTTG
The DNA here is from genome assembly GCF_032717465.1 of Coenobita brevimanus. Lineage (NCBI taxonomy): Eukaryota > Metazoa > Arthropoda > Malacostraca > Decapoda > Coenobitidae > Coenobita > Coenobita brevimanus. The sequence goes on from NC_137020.1 coordinate 704,760, forward strand.
TGTCTGCGTCAGTGTGGCATCTGCTGTGCAGTGGTCCATGATGTGTGCTAAGTTGTGTGGGCCTATTCTACAAGCAGGGAGCGTGACATCTGTAAATCCACCCAACCCAAATCTAAGCTGGTAAATGATGAAGGCTAGATTATGTTTTAATTTAAGCCTAGTTAGGTGATCTCATTATTGGAGTGTCTGCAGGCGGTATGTTGTTGAAGCGGGTCTGGTTATGTTTGTGTAGGGGTTTCTTTTATGTGCTAAGTTGTATTTTGTGGCTCTAGCATGTATGCCATACAATGACAGGGGTGTTGTGTATAGACTGCCACGTAAACTTGTATGCCTCTCATGTCAAGATGTTCTTTCAAAGGGAGTAATTTAGATTCAATGTGTATGTGAGCTGTGGGAGTGGTACTCTCGCAGTCAGGGGTGATGCAAAAGAATGTTATCTGTATGGTCTACAAGTTGTTATAGTAGATGCTAGGATGGAGAACCAAGCCGGAGGGGCACAGTACGTCACTGATGTATTGTTATCTCCCGTCCTTAGCAAGACGACGTTATTTCGTTCTTGTCGGTGTGTCTATGTGTGTGTTTGTGTTTGTTGCCAAAATACCTCGAAAAGTTGTGGAAGAATTTTCACCAAACCTTCAGGAAATAACTATGCAGATGTTCAGAAGCCAATCGCATTTGTATGGGTTTGATAAAAAATGACCGAATGCCAGCCGCCATATATTTATTTATTATGGATTGGGTTTTCGGGATGAGCGGTGACTGAATTCCATAGAGCTTTGCGAATTTTCTTCAAATTTGGTTTGAAAGTAGCTTGCACCGTCGCCAACACCATATTTTAGAGAGTAATTAGAATTCGGCTCTTGAATGCTTTTGTTTCATTTAGTAAGAGGGGTGTTTCTTGTTGTTTCCAAAAGTCTGTCCCTATAACTGATCAGAGTCTGTTTAGCCTGGGTGTGCACCGTCTCTTCATGTCGTGTATGTGGTCTTTGGAAGTGAATCCAGTCGTATGTCACTCCAAGTTTCTTAGTGGAAAGGATGTGTGGCACGGGTTCCATTGCTGAAGATGATGTTTGGGGTGCACCTGTGCTTATGGCTAATGTTTCTGATGAATGAAAGGGTGGAACGGCTGGAACGATCATCAGCCTAATTTCCTTGGCCCATGCCTGAAGGGTGTCGAGACATTCTTGTTGCAATTACAGACTGTGTCTGCAGTGTGGTGCGAGGTTGCAATGGTTGTCATCTGTATACAAGGCAGTGTTTGTGGACAGCTGGGGTGTCAGAATGTCATGCAAGCACAGTATAATTTGAAAAGGTGGATGAAAAAATAGAGCCCTGAGAAACTGTTAGGCAAGTTTCCTGTTCATGATGACTTGCTGGTGGACTGCAGTACAGGCTTGTTTAGCAGATTAGTAGTTCACAAACCAGCGTCTGGTGTAGTAGTAGTAGTAGTTGTTGTTCCCTAGGAAGTCTGGCTGAACAGCCCCGAGTCCCTTAGGAAGCCCATGGCCGAGACCGGGCTTTCCCACAGAGCTCTCAAAGAGTGTATATTGTGTTGTTGGCGTAGGTGATTGTTTGCAGTGCAGTCTTCCATAATGTGCTTAATAGTATGGGATGCTGTGTTGCATCCTGAACAGGCATCAGCGACGGAGTCATCCAGCCTCTTCTGGTAGCTGGATGGTGCTCACATCTCAGCCTGGCCAGGTGGACCCTGTCCTCACGAGGGAGATAGGATTCAGAAGGGTGGATGTCAGGAGGCCGTGCATGCAGCTGTGTGTTGTCTTTAAGTGACTGAATGGAGCGGTGAGTGATCTGAGTGTCGATATGCTTCTGGAAGCTGGTCTGAGGTGGGCGAGGGGGGAGAGATGACAGTATTTGTGTATGATATCGTGTGCTGGGTGTTGTTTTGATGTTCCTTGGTGTGGGTGGATGTGCTGCCATGTACTGTAGTGGATGTTGTGGGTTTGTGGAGGCTGCAGCAAGTAACTGGGTGCCTCACATGTCTAGGTGATCCTTGACTTAGAGGACTTTGGTTTCTTGATGTAGGTGGTCTGTGGGTGTAGTAGCTGTGCAGCCTGTGATTATTTTTAGGGCCTGGTTCTGTATGGTCTGTAGCGTTTGGTGTTGTTCTCCATGTTTGAGATATAGATTTTAGTGATTAGTGTTCGTCGGAGGATAACACCAAAGCATTTACTTATGTCTATAGTAAAATATGTACGTTGTGCAGGTCAGACAAAGTTGACGGCATCAGATATGCTGGTAGGTGTTTATGGAGTATGGATAATGTGCTAAGTCGTATTATGAGTCCGAATGAAGAATGGTGTACCGGATCTTTGTTTAAGTATGGTGATAATTGTCCATGTGTCCAAATGTTGGGAATGTCTGAATGAAGAATGGTGTACCGGGTCTTTGTTTTAAGTTTGGTGATAATTGTCCATGTGTCCAAATGTTGGGAATGCTATCTTGTGTATATGAGTAGTTGCTGATGTTTGTGAGGGCCTGGATTTCGTGTGGTCTTAAATGTTTCATGTTGATGAGGCTCCGACGAAGCTGGAATTAAACTTGGGGCTACGGAAGCATGTCAAGGCAGTAGCTCCGAATGAAGTATGATCCATCGTTTTGGATTGGTGTTAAGAACCTTCCCTGATGCCCTTTGCAAGATCCTGGAGGCAGTGCTAAAATGTGTCAACTTTGTGAAATCAGAAAATCTGAACTTTCATCTTTTCCAGAACTCTGTGAAGTCACGGATTCAGATAATGAATCCCTCCTCTTTTACTCCGAAGTGTGATGGTTCTCCTAGGACAATGTTGCGAACAGAGTATTTGAGCTCTGTAGAAAACGTACACTTTTCCTGGAAATGAAAGGGAAGGGTGATCTATTAAGTCTATTCATCCAGGCACTGTGGGAGTCACGTCTTGCATACCTGGAAGACATTTCGGAGCAGATAAACCGGCTGAATCTCAAGTTACGAGGCAAGGACAGAAAGTATTTCACCTCATGAGCTGTGTGCGTGCATTTCTTCACAAACTCCATAACTGGCAAAAGAAAGTATGTGCTGAAAAATGTTGCCAAGTTGGAAAATCTTTCAAATGTTCTTGATGAGGCTGAGGAGTATCACCAACGTGACCCGTCACTCAAAAGCGAAATAATTCAGCACTTGAAATCCTTGGAATGTGAGCTCACAAGATACTTCCCAGAATTGAAGGAGGAAGAAGGGAAATTGGTGAGGAATCCTTTCTTTGACACTCTTGATATTGCTGTCACTCCCGATGTTGTTCAGGACGAATTCCTTGACCTCAAGAATGATTCTGCTGCCAGAGACCATTTTGAAGAACAATCTCTGTTCTGGTGCCGCATATAGCAGTCATATCCGAAGGTTATTGAAATCGCAATTAAAGGCCTCCTGCCATTATCCACAACATATATATGTGAATCTGGTTTACTTACCTTCTACACATAAAAAGTAAAAGCCGAAACCGGTTGGATGTTGACCTAGATAATGAAATGTGCGTTATCAGTGACTCAACCTTGAATCAGTCGACTGACTGAAAGCAGCGTCATCCATCCGACTGACATGTAACAAAATATGCATTCTGACTGACAGTTGTAAGCATTAAAATAAATGGAGAGGACCAAAACAGTTTTTTTTCCATCATTATTTGTGAAGGGCTAGAGAGAAACTGAAGGGGGGCTACGAGGATGTTATAATCCTCCAGAGTGGGGAATGAAGTGAAAATGTTTGAGAATCATTGATATAACCGGAAAAAAGTATGAGGTACTCGTCTTATATCCGATTCCGCTTTAACTCTATCAGTTGACTTTGCTCGTTAGGTAGACACAAACTATTGACGGGGTTAATAAAGTCTTCATCCGACCCCTTCGGTCAAAACAACCATCAGGAAGTTGTAAGAATATAGTTAAATTGACATCCACTAAATTAAGGGGTCAAGCTGAACATGACGTTAGAATATTTTTTCTATGATAATTCCTTACCATTTGCTGTTCTTATTATAAAGTTACGTTGATACTAAAATGTCACATATCACTTGGTATCAATCGGATATTGTGCTTTGAAATAAATCCCGAATTAAACGTGCAATTGGCTTAAAAATATGTCAGTAAAGATATTACCCTCAAAAGTGCATTTTTTATTCAATCACTTGAAAATGGGGAAATATATTTCGGCGGACCTATCTGGGCCATTGGGTGAACACAGTTTATATTACTGCTAATCAGCTAAACAAGGGGTGACTAAAACAAACAGCGTTTAGTTAATTCCAGTCTTTCCCAACACCGTAATACGCAAGTCAAATTAAAATTCAGGTCTCTAACAGTACTACTGGATGAACACGGACAAAGGGGAAACAATCTAAGCCATATCATGGGAGAAGGAACAAATATACTAGTGGCACTGAAATCTTTGTGAAAAAAAAAAAAAGTCTACTCCATCAGAGTTAGTATGACTGAAGGTTATTGTGATATCCGTTCACCTAGGCCCAGCAGTCCTCTTGCATGCCACACACACTTTCACGTTCGTTCGTTGGAAGATTCCCTGCACATATAGTGCAGGCCGGGCCATACATTAGCCCAGTCAGTGGTGTATGGGCTGATTAAAAAAGAGTAAGTGGGGAGAACAGGACCTGGGGAATGCCCAGCACACACGTCCTGTCTCCTGACTGGCTTTGTGGTGTGTGGGCACACTTTCACATGTCATTATCTAGTTTCTACTGCCTAACTGAATACATGGTAGTGATGTCTCATTCAGGACTGGTGTACAGTAACTGCATAAGCGGAAGTAATTTTATGAAATGTTAGTGGGCCGTGGGAAGGATCAATACATTTGTTTTACCGAAATTCAAATTCGTAGACTGTTCCTTGCACCCATCTTGGAATCAAACTTGCGTCCTTCCATACAACAGATAATATGTCTCACCTGACCATCACCTGCCCCAGTGCAGTATTTTTAAATGCTCGTAATTAAGTCGTAAAGATGCTAGGCAACTGTGCTAAAGGTAAAAGTAGGCTACATGAGAGGCTGGAAGAGCCAGAAAGGGGCCTACATGGCAAGGGGGTTGAATTATATCACTGTGATAACGTCATATTTCAGTTTTGTTGTCTCCTGACAACTTTAGTTATACTAAAGTAAATTTTGTGCATCAGAGGCTGATGTAACATCATTGTCCCTTTCACGACTATAGGTTCCTTATTATCCTGAAAAAGTAACGTCTAGTGACTGTTTGAGAAAGCTAAAAAAAAAAAAAATGTCATCAGATTAAAGGCGTAAAGAGAGCAAGGATGTCGCACAACTAGCAAGGTTTTGGAGTACTGTAGATGAAAATTACCAGAGGTTGCCAACCGAGGAGTGAGAACATGGTTGCCCATGTGGGGAGAATGGGTGACGAGAGGCTGATGAAGATATTCATTAGGCGTGCTGAAGAGAGAGAGAGAGAGAGAGAGAGAGAGAGAGAGAGAGAGAGAGAGAGAGAGAGAGAGAGAGAGGTGTTTGCGTTTGTAATAACGAGAGCCCTATATGGATCAGTGTGAATGGAGACGAACTGCTGTGTGAAAGAGAGAAACGTTATTGACAGGAAAGCAAAAAAAAAAAAAAAAAAAAAAAAAACGTAAATTTCGTTGAACGACGGTACACACTCCCGTGTTTGGCGACCATTTCACTCAGGCAGGTAACTTTAATATATATATATATATATATCTATATATATATATATATATATATATATATATATATATAGATATGTGTGTGTGTGTGTGTGTGTGTGTGTGTGTGTGTGTGTGTGTGTACTGGATAAGGGGTGCTATATAAAAAACGGCAAAGACAGTCCTTTAATACTTCTTCTTCGAAGCGTAGGAAGGACTGAGGCTAGAGAGCTAGGCTGTCGTAGCTGAGATCATTTAAACCGTAGGAGACCTCCCTACATTCCTTGCAGCGTTTAGACGTACATAGACCTCCTGGTGCCTTTTAAAATTTGAACCATGGCGAGTTAGCACAAGTTCACCTTCGGTTTCAGACCTGTGCCAACCATGGCAGAGAGGCGTTACACACACACACACACACACACACACACACACACACACACACACACACACACACACACACACACACACACACACACACACAGGTATTGTGAACAAAATAATTATTCATGTACTCTCCATAATCGAAAATATTTTCCACCACTAAACAATTTTTTTCCTATGATTTGTACTTATTCATCATAATAAATATACACACGCGACAGCTTTCAATAAATAATCAGGCATTGATTTCATCATGAAACAAACTTTCTGCTTCCATTATTTACATAAATAGACACAGCGGTGGTGTGAGGCTTGCCTCACCGCATTTCCTCCCCCCTTTTCTCTACCACATCCCTTTCTCCATTCCACTACATTTCCCACTATAACAGATTTTTTTTTCCTGTGATTTCTGCTTTTCCATTATAACAAACACACGAAAACTTCAACAAAAATACAAGACACTGACTTCATCATGAAACAAACTTTCTCCTTCCAATATTCACGTAAATAGACACAACGGTGGTGCGAGACACCGCTCTGCATTTTCTCCTCCCTCCCTTCTCCACTTCCTCCCTTTCTCCACTCCTTACCCCCTCTTCCATCTCCTCATCCGTGCCAATATCCCCGTCTCCAGGATCGTCACTACCCTCTGAACCATTCCCATCATTGGAAATAGCAGATGAACGTACAGGGGGAAACGATGGGCACGCAGTAGAGGACTCACATGATCTACCCTCCTCATCATCATTCGTTCATTGCCAGACGCCATGTATCCCAAACGGGGTGACCAAGGGCTTAGAGTTAATTCTTTTACAGGGAGGGGCACCAGTCCTCCACCAACCCCACTTGACACGTAGGGATGCCAACAGCATCTGGTGTTCCCAGGCGGTCACCTACCCAAGTACTAACCAGACCCAACGTTGCTTAACTTCGCTGATCGGACGGGAAGCGGTGTACTCAACGTGGTATGGCCGTTGGCGACGCATAAATATTGACACTCAACATGGCGGTCGTTTTCCTCACAGGAAGAGTCACTTTTGCCACTCATAATTGGTGATAATGTCACTTCGAGTTCTCTCTCTATCGCACTATCACTAAGGCCTTTTCTTTTCTGGCCTTTGGACTTCATTGGTGTTGGTCAGTGGCTGCGAGAGCTTAGCCGAAGATCCAGACACGGGGCAAACTTTTTCACTAGGTCTATTCATTACGGAGGTATGCAGGAAACTGAAGAGTGACTCATATGCATGCAGAAGGGTTGCCAGTGGCTGCGTTTGGTGAAAATAACCTGCGGAATGTTCAAACAATGCTGTGAAACACTAGATCATGTATACATACCACCCAGACGTCCGTGGGTTGTCACGTATACAATCATGTCACTCGGACACGATGGTTTAATCCCAGTTGCCCATCTGCCTTATGACCTGTTGCTCATGGACCAGATATACCCGTCCAAATACCACCTGATAACAATGAAAACATACATAGTACTACTAATCAAGAAAACAGTGACAACAGAGATGATGTATACTTCTAGTGTGTTAGTGATAAACTGATAACACAGAACATCAAATTCTTTTATATAATATAAATTATCTGGGACAAGACTTAGGGCCATAGTCTTAACCTGTGGGCAGGCATTTACCTTGTCCTATCCATATCTTTTGGTAATCGTAATGCACGAAAAGGAGAGTGTTCCCTGGCGAATGGGAGAGATTATTGCAGCGTAGAACTGTAATGCACAGAGAGTCTCATAGCACTCTTTCCCATGACCCTTCATCATATTATAGTAGTATAGTGCAGAGAAAACTATGTAGAATTTGAAGGACCGTATGGTGTGTGCGATGGGATTTCAAATTTAATGATAAAAACATTGTGTAAAAAAAATGAATGATTAATACTTTTATCATTTTAAAGACTTCATGGCTTCTCCAGAGATGGTTAATTTACAATGAGACAGAAGCAAAGATGAAACACTGCATTCATTTCCATTTTATTTTTCAATATTTCCACCAAACTGTTTATCAGATATGGTGCATTATACTTTTATTATTAGTTTGATTAGTTCTTGAAATGATTCCTACAGTAAAGAATGGCCGAGCGCTACCCAAACAAATTAATCGTGCACAGCCAATTAATGTATATTGCGAAGTCTCATGTTTGCGTCCGGTAAACTTTTACAAGTCAGCACTATTTTGTTTTGGCATGGCAATATATATTTTTGGTGTATTCTGGTGTGATTTGAAAGAATTTGACCTTTATAGTCAGTGCTCGTAATTGGCTTTCAAATGAGCTCCTCCCCCTAAGTGTCTTGGCGGACTGATGGGATTTGAGGGTTTTGGATGGTCAAAATGGCAAAAACAAGCACTTGGGGGAGAAATATAGTCGAAATCAGTATGACCAGCCAAGGCGTAGTTGCTGGGTTATTACTGACCACACAAACCTCTTTGAAGCTATATCTGACCCCGAATTTTTCCTATAGTTCTCCAAAGATTGTATGCAAACTCATATACAGAGTATTCAATAACAAATGCCAGTCTTTAATGATAAAAGAGGTAAGAGCCACTAACACCAAGAGATTATATTGTATGTGAATTTTGGAAACTGTTATAAGTTTTTTTTAAATTTCAAGAATTTAAAATTTAAAATCAATCAGTGCTACCAATTGTTTGCTGTGCCTGCCTACATGAAGGGGTGTGCTTCCACTCTTTCAAGATTATCACTTACGTCGAAGGTGTGAGCTTCCACTTCGAGCAGGATGCGGGAAGGGTAACCCCTGCCCCCAGTTTCAAGACTAGGGGCGTTAGGCCTTTGCCAAGGAGTCCAATGAAATTTTAGTTTGCAGGTTTAAATATAAAAACTAATGGCACCTGGCATAACAGTCTTCTGGTACAATAACCGAGAAAAAGATTTTCTCCCAAATTTTAAACAAGAAGATGTATGACTATGAATCCAGTGTAGGCTGTGACAGTTTTGTATAGAGAAAATACCAAGTGTAGAACAGGGGCCCAGTTTATTCAGCATTTGGCCAAAGGTGGCTTCTTTACGAACAAACCTGAAGAAGCCAGTTTGGCAAAACACTGAAGAAACTAGGACCATGTTTTGCACTTGGCATTTTCTTTACTGAGGAAATTGTCTTGGCATATTGAGCAGAACCTGCTGGATCAATAGAAAAGTTTTGTCACAATTTTGATCAGTGGAAACTGTTCACTGGTTCTTCAAAAAAAAAGTCTTAAGGCAGTTGTTTTACACAATGACAGTGCGTATGCTTCTGTCCCTCTACCTCATTCAGTGCACCTCAAGGAAAGTTATGAAAACTTACCGGCAGCCTAAAATAAGCTTAATTACAAACTTGACCAATGGATGATTTGTTTAGACGTAAAGGTACTTCGTATGATGTTTACACAACAGTCAGGCTACACAAACTTTCTGTGCTTCTTGTGTGAATAGACCAGGAATCTTCTGTGGCATCAGAAACAACGGCCAAATAAGAGACAACTTTCACCAGGGACAGAGAATGTTGTATGAGGGCGTTTGGTTGATTGAAAAAAAAAAAAAGTTCGTTTGTTCCCTTTGCATATAAAACTTGGTCTTATGAAGCAATTATTCAAAGCTTCACCATGAGATGGAAATGGTTTCAGGTATTCATGTAAAAGGTTTCCAGGACTGTTGGATGTCAAGCTTAACCCATAACATGCTAGCCCAAATGCTAACCCAAAATGCCGGTGATGTAGATCTACGTCTTGCAGCACTGAGAAGTCATTGTAAGCAACCAAAGTAAAATGGAAGGTAATATCATGTCTCGTTAACTTCAGACATTTCTCCACTACGCTTACAACACTGATTTAAGATCATGGGAGGCGAGTGAGTCTCAGCAGGCTCACAGCCGCTCTGCACTCTCTGTAACCTTGAAGGTTTCAGAGGCCGAGTGGCACCAACCTGACTGGATTCAACCTACTTTCTGGCTTTGGTGATTACTTATATTTGTGCCAGGGATCTTATATTGATGTATTAAGCCCATTTACCCACAAAAAATCCAAAATTGGTTCACAGGCTCATAGATGCTCTGCTCTCTCAGTAACCTTCAATATTTCAGAGGCAGAGTGGTACAAACTTGATTCGATTCAACCAACTATCTGGCTTTAGTGATTACTTTTATTAGTGCCAAGGATCTTGTATTGATGTATTAAACCCAATTAGCCAGAAAAAGAAAATCCAAAATCGGCCGGCGTAGAGAGGATCAGTTTTTTTTTTTTTTTTTTTTTTTTTTCCAGCACGGTACGGGTTAAAGAGGGTATAATTGTTGGACCTCCAAAATGGAAACTTTAGATTTTTTATAAATCTTCTTGCTATTGGAAACGAATAATGGATTGCGTTGAAAGACGTCATTAAAATCTTTTTAGGAAACTATAAAGATCTTAACTACAGAGACACTGTAAGCAGGATGCTGGAAAAGTTCAAGGCCCTAGAACGTAACATGAATTTCAAAGTGCATTTTCCTGAATTGGAGTCCTTTTGGGAAAATGTGGGGACTCTGAGTGAAGAACAAGGAAAAATATTTCATTAGGATAATAAGGAGATGGAGAGAAGACACCAAGGAAAATGGACTGTCAACATGATGGGACGACGACTGCTAGGTGCCGCATCGCGAAAATCCACCAAAACCCATAAACAGAGAAGTTTTTGACGCAGTTTTAAAACAAAGAAGCATGGCTTTTGAATGATGGATTTTATAGTCTTTTAGTGGTATGCAGTTTGTTGACAATTATTCAGAATTTACGGCTGTGTATAAATTTTCACTTTTAATTTTTCTTTGATTACATGCCAGTTCATGTATACTCTTAAGTAATATTCTTCATCATTGTGAGAAAACCTTACATGAGGACAACTGGCGTGAAATTTGGAATTAGCAACCCCGAAACACACTACTTAAGCAAATATCACTGGAACAACTTTCAACATGTTACACTTTGCAGGCCTGTGGTTAATTAGTGTGTCCTGCCTGTTCTAACTTGGATAAAAAAAACCCTGGAATCTAACGATATCACTGGAACTTGAAATTAAAATTGCTCAGAGAAGAAAGGAAAGGATAATGTTTGGGGTTACATAGGGAGACAAAAGTGAACTTCCTGGATAAGGGATCACACGAAATCTGAAGTTATACAATAACTGCTACAACAAAAAAGCATAAATGGTTGTGGGCAGGTAACGTCCACCGTAGAAGAGATAACACATGATCATCTAGTGTAACTGAATGACATTTATTGAGATGAAGAGGCAGACAGAGGACGAGGTAGCGAAATGAGATTAGGAGATTCGCTGAGATTGAAAGGAACAGACTTATAGCCAGTAGGTCAGAGTGGATAAAGATGGGAGAGGCCTTTGTTCTGCAGTGTACACACACACACACACACACTCACACACACACACACACACACACACACACACACTCACACACACACACCCACACACACACACACATATATATATAGGATAAAGATGGCACACGGATATATATATATATATATATATATATATATATATATATATATATATATATATATATATATATATATATAGGATAAAGATGGCAGGGTACGGATATATATATATATATATATATATATATATATATATATATATATATATATATATATATATATATATGTGTGTGTGTGTGTGTGTGTGTGTGTGTGTGTGTGAATTATGTTCAGACACAGTAACCTTTTCATTTTCCCGTACAAGGGGCCAGATAGAAGGAAAATTAAGGGAAGAAGTTACACTTAAGATCCTGAAGAGTAAACTTGGCGAGAGAAACTGAAGCAATGATTAAGTATTGTCCTGGATATGTGTGCCATAAATTGACGCCTCTTCAAATTGAAGTCGTTCTCCAAGATTTTTTCCCCGTGTGGTTTATCAAAGCCCCTTCTCATCCACCCGTCACCCTTCCCTCCCGCCCTGTCCCCCCTCACCAGCGTTGGCCCGGCCCCCTCCTCGCTGTCCTTCATTACCGGCCTCTTCATCCCCGGTGTATTGAGGGAAGTGGCTGCCTGGCGGGAGCATTGCCCTCCTGTGGTCGGACCCTCCTCGGGAAACTATGTTCTTGTGGCTGAAGGAGGCTCCTTGGCACGTTTATCTTGACACCTTCAATAAAGTGTTGCACCTTTACTTTGCTCCTACTGTCTCCAGACGATTCAGTCTCATTGTAATTGACACTTCGAGCTGAAGGGTTTAGACATAGCCATCATTAGCTTGTAAAGTAACAGAGGTCTCTCCCTGTACTGAATAAAATAAGCTGATAAGAATAAGGAAGAAAAATCACCAACAGGCGTCACCACTGAAGGGAATACCACATTATCTCTGCATTAATTATATTTTCTTGGTGTTACGGGGGCTCCCTAGTACCTCAGGATCACCAACTTAGTCCTGATCAAGGCACGTTAAATCTTTCACTACTTTTACTTCTTCCTTTAGATAAATTTTGTCATTTCCAGACAATTTAATTCATTTTAGGAATTACTTTTTGAACGCAATAACAACTGAAAAAAAAAAAAAAAGCCTAAAAGGGTTGATGGATTTTACATCTAACCTCATGACTACCAGACGTCTCTCCTGAGCCGCATTCAGCCATTTGCTTTAGCCAAATAGATAAAGTTAGTCGCCAGCGTATCGTTGGGATTAACATCTTTTTGGCACCGTATTCATTTTCGTTAAGATGGCTCAGAAGCTATATGACATAACAAGAATACTATCCGTATGTCACATTAAAGAGTGGTCTGTTGTGAGCGTGGGAAAGTTAGAAGTTTCCAAGTATCTACCTTGCTTTATAATTCTTCATCGCCTACAGTTGCAGCCATGAATATCGAAACACGGTCAACTTAACCAATTGCCATCCGATTTTAACTAAGCTTTGTGAAAGGCTTTATGACAAGGTAAGGATAAAGGTAGTCGATTTTGAGAACAGTCGATTTAATGTTAGTCCACAGAGAACCAAGATCAAGGTCAAAGGGCAAGGTTAACTAAAAAAAAAGAAGTTCTGATCGTACTTGGGCCAAACTCGTAGCAAGGGTTCAGGGTCATGTAAGGGTGAAGAGATTAGATTTTGAGGGCAATGACTCAGCTCTTGTCGTTTAGTGCGTGCGGGTGTTGCACTGTCTTAGTAGTCCTTTTATTATTATTATTATTATTACTATTATTATTATTATTATTATTATTATCTACCTAATTCGTAGGTGGAGGCTTTTGTTTTCGTTGGTATTATTATCATTATTATTCTTGCCTCAGGATCTCGCAATGATTCCAGGAGAACCGGAGACTGCGAAAGGAACCTGAAGGACCCAGGTAATGTGTCCTGGCATGGGTCATTGCTAATAGAAAAAAATAATCCAAATCTCCCCAGTAGGGTCAAAGTCGTTGTAAAAAACAGTACCAGACACATGCGTTCTTCGACACCTGTGTCAGATCCCTTGTTGATGTTACACAAGAAGTTATCTTAGGCTCTTCAGATCTTGTTGATATTACACATACCTTACCATAAGGAGAAGTTTTCTTATTGTAGCTACACAATACGAAACTGATTAATATTATTCCGGCCTCAGACTCTCCGTGATTTCAGGAGAACTGGAGTATGTGCAAGGAATCTGAAGGGTCCAGGTTATGTGTCCTGGCGTGGACCATTGCTGATAGAAAAAAAAAATCTAAATCTCCCCAGCGGGGTCAAAGTCACTAAGAAACAAGTAGGTGGGGACTAGTGACTGTCTGTAGGACAGTTTAAGATCTCTAATTATTATTATTATTATTATTATTATTATTATTACTACTACTACTACTACTACTACTACTACTACTACTACTACTACTACTACTACTACCACCACCACCACCACCACCACCACCACCACCACCACCACCACCACCACCACCACCACCACCACTACTACTACTACTACTACTACTACTACTACTACTACTACTGTTTAACCAGAGGGGTCTGGTATAGTCTTCAATTACCAATTTACTACGAAAGGTCATCTTCGCTAGTTAAATATAATAAAATGGAGACAGTAAGATTAAACTACTACTACTACTACTAGTACTACTACTAATACTACTACTACTACTACTTCTAATGCTACCACTGTTACTACTACTACTACTACTGCCACTGCTTTTACCACCACCACCACCACCACTACTACTACTACTACTACTACTACTACTATTACTACTACTACTATTACTACTATAACTACTACTACTACTACTACTACTACTACTGCTTCTATGATAATGTTGCTGCTTTGAGCTGCTGCTAGTGCAGGTGCTGTTGTTGCTGCTGCTGCTAATGATGATGATGTGTATCAAAGGAGGCATTTTAAAGAGAAAAGGAACAATAGGAAAGGATAGTTACAGACATTTTCCACAGAGGGTGAACAAAAATGAATGGATGGATGTTCTTGAATGCAAAAACGTCATTGGACGAGTCTACTGATTCTCATCCTTGCTTTGAAAGTCAAGCCTGCAGTTTACTGAAAGAGCAAAAGTCACGAGGGAGATGAGTGGAAACGAATTAACTGACAGGAACTTGTGGAATACCTGGAAAAACAGAGTGACAAGTGAGGAGGCTCGAGAACGTTGTGATGTTGTGAAGTATTGGAAAATGGTAGTTCCCTGTGATGGATGGTGATGGGGGTAGAATGGAGAAAGAGGGTTTGACTAGAAGGGTATTCGGGAGTGACATGGAGAGGGAGGAGAATGAGAGATGGAGAATGAGATGGAGGAATGGAGTGGAGAGGCATGGGAATCAAACCAGTGCGAGCTGGAAGGAGGCCATCCTCATGGTGAAGGACAGGGTGACAGGAGACAACTTATTCGTGACCAGCCCCTCTGGAATTAAGACGTCTGGGTATAGTTGCCGAAACAACAACGGCAGCAAGAACGAGCGATAACTGAACAAAGAATGAAAAATTCTCAAATTTTTATACATCTACGGGACGGGAGAACCCAACAGCCCACCCCTTGTCACGGCATAAATCTTATTAGAGTTACTAGTCGCTCTCACAGGCAAACTTATAACAAAGAACCATATCTAATATTTATAAAGATGTTCTTGCTTTTCTTTATGTCTACTTCTTATACGATTACTATTTTCCTGTGACTTTGGTAGGCTATCAAATTCTTCATGATATACTGTATTCTGAACACAGCATTGCATCAGTTCTATTTTTTATCATGCATCATGAGTTTAAGGATGAGATGGAGGGATAGAGTAGAGAGGTATATGAGAGAGTGGGGAGTGAGCTGGGAGCAGGGCAATGAAATGGCGGGGGACAGGGCGACATGGAGGCGATTTGTTTGTGCTACCCCTTACGGGATTGAGGCGTCCGGCAATAAAAAGATAGATAAATAGATCTTAAGTTAAAAATATCGACAGGAGCAAGGTTTTCCATTCTTGTGTGCAGTATCAGTCACTTCAGTCTGAGGACGTATATGATTAAATTTCACTAAGGGTTATCCAATAGACCTTCTGGGATTCATTACTTTAATACAAGGATGGAAGAACCAAAGGCTGAAAGCCTGCAAGTCATACTTTAAAACTTAAGTAAAAGAAAGCCAACATCAAGAGCCTTTCACCACAACATGCCTGCACGTTGTGGTGAAGAGACTGGAGGGAAATACACACTATAGAAGAAAGCTCCACAGTTGACTTCTTTCATATACAAAGGATAGGCTGTTGGATAACTGTTGCACTGGGGAGTTGAGAAAGAGAAAAAAAAAACTTTAGGAGACCTGCAGTAATGAAAAAGGGATAAAAGCAGATAATTCAGATCATTGACCACTGACACGACTATAGCAGAAGGATAAGGATGCAACATTATGTTAAAGAAAAGTGAGGATGAAGGATGTCAGCAAAATCTTGAGGAGCTGGTGAAAAAAAAAAAAAAAAAAAAAAAAAAAACGTACTCGGTCCCCCACACACGGGCAAATAAGACGCATATACAGTCAACATCTATGCAGGGTTAAAGAGACTATGGAGTGGGCTTAGTACATCCAATCCCTCAGAAGTGGATTGTGCAGAGGAAGTTATATGAGATTCCACCATTGATACCGATAGATATAAATCCCAAGGATAATCATGGGTGACGAAGGGCTGAGAAGTGTACTGCTTGATATTAGAGGGTATTACGGTGGAAAATTTTGGTAGCATGAAATATATAAGACAATTTTTGATGAACCAAAACTAAAAAGGCTTCCTTTACCTCAACAACAACAACAACAACAAAAAAAAAAAGTCAGAAACCTGGTGTGCCACACCCTCATCTCTTGACTGCTGAAATAAATCCTGTAATGGACACGTGGAAAGGGAGTGGAAAGATGACGGGCGAATTCACCAGTCCATCAGTGGATATGACTAGATGTGCAACGCAAAAGATTACTGATGAATAGAAAGATGTGAGTTGACGGTTGGACAGAACTAAGAGGAAAACCACTATTGATAACCCCAAAAGTAGAACAGTGACCGTCTATAACAGCAGCTCCAGAGCAACTAGAAAAAATGAGGTGAAAGACACAATCAGAGAGACTGAAACCGTAAAAGAGGTATATGGACTATGAAAATTTGTCAGACTGTCGGAAGCCCCAGGGATGTCAAATGTAATAGCAAAGTTCTACCGAAGTCTCGAAAAGAGGATGACTAAGATGAAAAAAGAAAAGTGAAAGGTTCGCCAGTTGATAGTCACTAGGGGAACCCATACTGGCGATTAGAAAGTTATGAAAGATGCTTAGAAACCTTCCTGTAAAAGAAAGGTTTAACTGCTTTGGAAATACAAGATAATAAAGTAATTGGACCACAGTTATATGGTTTGGAATGGTCAATCTTCCTTGGGCAGGCTTAATGGGAACAAACTTTCAGCAAGAAAAAGATGGATTACTAGTTAAGAGCCGAAGGTGAAAGAGTTTACCTAGGCAGGGTGTTAGCGGTATTGGCATTTTTTAAAAGAACAGTAGGAGAGAAACCCCTTCAGAAGTGTGTACCTTATTAGAAGTATGGTCAGTGGAGGCAAAGGAGGATCTTTTGAAGAAACAAAGACATGCGAGAGAATTTTACAGGGAGGAGGAGACGGATAAGTAGCACCGGAATCGTCCAGAGCGGAATTCAAAGAGAATGTTTAGGCCAATAGCTCTGTCTTATCAGCAGATGAAACAGTTACAGAGTCAATAGGAGGGACAATAGGAGGGAAGGAGTAGGAAGCGAAGTTCTTGGAAAAGATCTTGGTAACAAAAGGACTGGGGAAAACTGATTTGGAGAGTTCTGAGTATTTGGAACAATTGAAATTATTTTTAACAGGACGGACAGTAGACTTAACAAAATTCCAAGCTGAAATGTACAGTAAGCAAGGTTCAGAGGTAAGTTGGTGCCGGTACCATTTGTAAGTAACATCCTTGTTGCGGACAACATTAAAGAAAACATGTTTCAACTTTTTTTTTTTCATTAAGTGAAGGATAAGGGAACGATGTGAATGCTTCCATGCCCGAGAGAATAATCATCGTAATGCATGAAGCACACTGACGGCTCTCGGTCATGGAAGCAATAAGCATTCGAGGCAAAATAAAAAATGTTCTGCCTGAATGCCTCCAGTTCTGCAGCTCCAGAATGCCACTGACTTCTCTTCTCAGGAGGGTCCAGATATTTTAGTAGAATAATAGGTCAGTTTTCTGATAAAAGATTGAGATTGGAGGAGCCCACCGATAGGAAAAGCTTGACAGAATAAGCAGAAAGTTTAGTCGTATGGAACAGGTCAAGCCTACTGGAACACTTTCTAAGGCAGTGATATGGATAGGATGCTGTGCTGTATAGCCATGAGCAAAAGTTTTACAAGCTGTGTCAATGTAAGGGTTTACGTGAAATATTTTTATGTGATAGCATTATGAGGTACACGGCAAAACAGTGTGAGAAAGATGTATACTCTCTATCGTTTGGCGAAGAATGAACAATATCGATGGTTTGACGTACTGCTGGCAGAGGATTGTGGCAAAACTTTTGTTCACGATTCTGTAAGTTACGCTAGACAAAGCTTGAAAAGATGTAAGGTCGTTCATCAAGTCGATCGTGAATTGGGAGGGCCTTCAAAGGTGGGGGTGAACACTGAAATCACCTAAAACGGGGATTTCAGAGAAGGGAGAACTGGAAATTATGTGTTTCGCTTAAGAAGTAAAACAACGAAAGAATTCTGTATTGTAAAAATAACAGTACTGACGTAGTCAGAGAATGATAAGAGAGCTGAATCCATAGTGTAGAGAAATTAGAAGATTTAAGATTAGGAACATGAGAGTGCGTTATATTGTTGTATACTTCCAAACGCTCAGTAGAGAGGTGGTCTGCAGTCCTAACGGACCCAGGTTCAAATCCCCGCTGCGACAGGGAACAGTTTAAGGATTTGAATTTCATTAAATCAGGCTTTACTGATCTACCAGAAGACCCGCCGACATGTAGAAATACCCCCACTATTACCAATACACTAGTCCTGTATGAGACAGCCCTAGCATGTATTCAATATGGACGTAGGGAGTTAGCGCCGAAGTGATGACATAGAGGTGTATGATATGTAGGAGGACTGCTGGGCCTTGATAGCAGGCTGTGAAGCCTATGGCCAGAGTCGGATACATAAAAAAAAAAAAAAATCCGTCTCTGGCTTGCTGAAAGTAGGAGGATACAGTGAAGACTTTGGTATCAGTCGCCTCAAACAGCTGTCTCTCAGTGAGATGAAGAACTTGAGGATTAGAGGAAGAGTGATATTGTTCAAAAATAGAGGACACTTTTTCACATTTAACGAAGTGCGTATTCGACTACTGATCTTGGACACATAATGAATCAGCTATTTGAGTATACTGTACTGTAGATACTGTATGTTAAACCACGGTGCTTAGGTTTTGTTGAAAAAGAAAAGGCTTGGAGCACATAACAATAATAAATTCATTGCAGGAACAAGGAGTAATTGAAAACAGAGTTTCACCAAACTTATTTACAGCATGCATAGAAAGTATTTCCTGAAAACTAGACTGGGAGAACAAAGCAGAGAACATGGGGAAAACCTAATAATTTAAGATTTACAGATGACACTGTCCTAATCTCAGGAACAGCATAGACATTGCAAGATATGTTAACGACCTGAATAGAGTAAGTCTCAAAGTAGGACTAAAGATGGAGTGGAGAAAAACTAACGTTTAATCCAAGTACACCAAAGAGCGTCATCAGAATAAGCAAAATAATTATTGAGGAAATCGAGGAGCACAATTACTTGGGGCAATTATTAAAACCAACGAAAGAACATTACAGTGAACTGAAAAGACGCATTGCAACTGGAGGGAAATCTTTCAGTAAACACGGAGACAGCATGAAAAGTATTAAGCCAGTTATGTATGAAACGAAAAGTATATAATGAATGTTTAATTCCAGCAATGGCCCACGGTTGAGAGATCTGGAAACTGACGGATTCGATGGAAAAAAAATACTTTCTCAATGAGCAACGGAAAGGCTAACGTTGGGAATATCTTTAACGGATGGGAAAAGATCTACATGAGTGTGAGAGCAGACTAAAGTCAAAGACATTTTAGAAGTTATAATTTAAAGAACAGATTGGAGATGGGCATGTCTTGTAGCAAGAATAAGGGATAACTAATGAAGCATGAAGTTGACTGACTGGACTTCAAGAGACTCTAAGCGTAGCAGAAAAATGCTAGACAGGAAGTGGATAGATGAGATAGAGGAGTTTGCAGGCATAACATACCAGAGATTGCCTCAGTCAAGGTATTCGTGGAAAACGATGAGGGAGGCCCTTTGTTCAGAAGTGATTTTACAATGGCTGATTATGATGAGTCTGACGGTGATATATATATATATATATATATATATATATATATATATATATATATATATATATATATATATATATATATATATATATATATATATGTATATAAAATTGGTACAGTGGTAAAGTGTGTGTTTTCATACACTGAAGAACGAGGGTTCTCGCCCGGCCAGGGCAATAAACTTTGGGAGCGTTCTTCTGGCCATGTACTGCATTGGCGGACACAAGGGGTGCTGTGGTTGAACCAGTGTTGCATACTAAAGTATGCATGCACCCAGTCGGCTTGCGCGGGCCGATTACACTTGGTTCACAGACTACACACACATCCAAAGCCACTCCAACACTACAATTACACTTACAAGCACTTCTCACCCTGCATACAATCTCTACCAGACAGCCTAAGCCACTTGGTAGACATACATTGGCTGTATCGTCCCGACTTCGGTCGGGATAGGCTGGTCCTGCAGTGCATACTCAAAAGGCTGATGATATATATATATATATATATATATATATATATATATATATATATATATATATATGACCCCTGGTCATCCTTCTTTAAGGATTTTGGTGAAAGCTTTGGTACTGCACTTGACATTGTAAAGATTTTCAACCAAGTCCCGCACAAATCTTTAATATCTAAACTGCCCTCATGCAGTTTCTATCCTTGTGTCTGTCCTTCATCTCTAGATTCCTTTCTAGTTGTTTTATAGTTGCTGTCATAGATGGTCACTCTTCTAAATTCATCGACAGTGATGTTTCTCTGGTTCTGCTCTGTCACCAACCCCCTTCATTCTTTTTATCAGTGACCTGCGCTGCACATTTAATCCTGTTCACTCATATGCTGATGATTCCACCATTCACCTTTTCTCGTTGTTTGTAATGTAACGAAAACTTATTTTCTGTATCTTTCTACCTGTCGAAATCATCCGCTGGTACAGCCTTTAATATTCAGCAATATTCAACTTAGTCCTTCAACTTCAGATAATATTCTTGCCGTTTAATTTTTTCAGGACCTATCATCGATAAGTCATATTACTTGTGTTGCAAAATAAGCCCCCAAGAAAACGGGTATACCAAGCCTACTCCATGCCTTCTTCACCCTTGCACAACCGTTGACTTTGTACGTACAGGGAATCTACTCGCCCAAGTGTGGAGTACAACTCACATTATGTGGGGTGGCTCCCAACACTCAGCTCTTCCCAACCTGTCGGAGACAAAAGCTTTTTGTCTCCCCAGTTCGCCTCATCTTCTTGACTCACTTCAATCTCTCTCTCTCTCTCTCTCTCTCCACTGACCAGTTGCATCTACATCTTTTTGCTGTCGCTGCTTCAATTGTTACTGCTCTGCTGAGCTATCTGCTTGCATCCCTCCTTTATAACGGCAGGTACGCAGCATTCGGCTGGCAATACACTCTCCTCTCACACCCTTTTTCTTTCCAACTTTCTAATGCAAAAATTATCCCATGCACTGTCATTAATGTGTTCAGCAGGACACTGTTGTAACTGTCTTCCTCAGTCTGTACTTCCTTCTGCCTATGGACTTCCGTTTCTTAAACGCAGTGTGTTTACGCATCTCGAAGTCAACTGATTTTGAATTTTGTTTTATCTTGGAAGGAACAACTTTGCTGGCTCCTAGACTTTGGTTCTTTCGTTCCTGCACAAAGGAAAAAAAAAAAACTCGACTTCCAGAGTAATTTCTGTAAAGAAAGTAATTCAAGTGTGGCAGTTCATAAAAAAAAGTTAGTCTTGATTAGACCAACTCTTGTACAGAAGTAAATCCCGTTGAAAGTCAGGTAGCTTGATGTAAAAATCCGTTGAGAACAAAAGGAAGTAAAACCCGGAAACCCCCGGAGGTACTCACCGTGTGGGTCGGAACTGGGTAAATCACGTTATGTCAGAGAGCTCCTGTCTCTCGGAATATTTTACTGGTCAGTCCCTCTTGGGAGATCAAGGATACGTCGGAACATCTGGGTCTATTTACAAGTCTAAAGTATGGTTCTTCTGCTTTCTTATATGTTCTATTTGTTTTTATAGCTAGTATATATGTTATATATATAAGTTGTAGTATATAAATAATATAAATTGTAATTATATGTCCATTTACAAGTCTACAATATGCTTCCTGCTTTTTGCTCTTCTTCTAAATTTTATTACTAATCCCCTTTACTGATGGAAACAACTTTGTAGTCTGTTTCATGAAAGAAGATGGAAAGAAAAGCCTCGCGCTTGCTTAATTCTAAATTTGCCTCCTAGTACTTACAAGTACACACACACACACACACACACACACACACACACACACACACACACACACACACACACACACACACACACACACACACACACAAACACACACGCACGCACTCGCACACACACACACACACACACACACACACACACACACACACACACACACACACACACACACACAAACAAGCAAACATACAAACACCAACAAACATAAAACAACTAGAGGTACCCCACAGGGGGAATCACACCAGCCGCGAGCCGATACATATTTAGCGCGACTTGGAATATGACCTTGACCTTGACCTACACTTTCACCAATTTCGAACTCGTAGGAGATTTCCATCCCTACTACACACCTGTAAAATGTTGTGATATTATCCTGAGCGGTTGTGAAGTTATCTTGCTAACAGGCATAGACAGACAGACAGACAGACGAACTGAAAACAATACTACTAGGAGATATTCATCTTTACTACACACTTGTAAAATTTTGTGATGATATTTTGAGCGGTTATCGTGGTAACAGACACACAGACCTTGACCTACTTTCATCAATTTCGAACTCGTGATTGTTTTTATTTTTTTCTATACCACTCAAATATATAATTTTGTGATATCTTGAGCGGCTGCGAAGATATCGTGCTAACAGACACACAGACACACACAAATTGAAAATAATACCAGCTTTATATCGCGACTGGTAAAAGACACAAACGAAAACTAACTTGTGACATTAGACACGTGCATATTCAGCTGGTAGATACTTTGGCAAGTATTTTCCTCTCTGAAAGCACTCTAAACAAGTTATTTAGTTATTTGGCCATGATGCATTGGTGGAGGTGGTGGCAGAGTTGGTTGAGATGCGGTCACCTGCCCTAATGAAGGTGAGTACGATTTCCGGCAGCAGCAGGGAACAGTTTAAGAATTTAGATTTCGTGAAATCATATTTAACTGATCTAAAAATGCCACTGGTAAAACCGGTACACCAGTCCTTCTTTAGGAACAATGGCACGTATTCAATATGGATGGTAGATATTAGCGCCAAAGTAGTGTGTTATACGAATTGAGGGCTGCTTGATCTCAGGGAAAGGACTGTTTAACCTAAGGACAGAGTCAGATATACGTTACCTCAAAACCTTGAAATCAGACACTGTTTGTACTCTTTTGATCCTGTTGATGCCACTTAGTCTTAGGTGTTTCCAATAAAACATTTATGTATTTATGTATGTATGTATGTATGTATGCTAGCACACAATTCAGAGGGGCGAATATAACCGTGTATAAAATCATGAACTATGCAGGGGTAAAGACGGTACAGAGTTGGCTTATATATATATATATATATATATATATATATATATATATATATATATATATATATATATATATATATATATATATATATATATATATATATATATTGTGGTGATATCTCTCTCCAGACTGAATGATATATAGATAGATAGATAGATAGATAGATAGATAGATATCATCATCATCATCATCATCAGCCGTTGAGGTCCACTGCAAGACCGGCCTATCCCTACCGAAGCAGGGAGTATACAGCAAATGTATCTCTACCCAGTGGCTTAGGCTGTCTGGTATATATATATATATATATATATATATATATATATATATATATATATATATATATATATGCTGTGGTGATATCTCTCTCCAGACTGAATGACTCTCCTTTTTACAGAATACAATCGTCTAGTAGTAATAGTAATGGCATTAACACCTTCGAGTTCGTACGGCTGACTGTTAGGTGAATAACTGCTTAGCGTTCCCAACATTACAGTACTGTAGATGTCTCAGTTATGAAATGGGACAAACATAGACTTGGTGATGAACAGGAAAGAAAACTGAGACATGGTGCAACACTAACCCAATACGATTGATCTAAGAGACGAAAATTTTGTTTCGTGCTGCGACATCTTCCTTCAACCTATTGCTTTCAAAACAGAACTAATTCATTCACACAGGGCCCGTAACCATTGCATCAAGGTTGGTCCAAATGAGATCAAAACTGGTGGGTTGACCTTGCATGGTACCTTGATATTTGGCCTTTCTTTACTCTTTCTAAAAACCGGAAGCCTTTATCCTTGTCTTAACATGAACCCTTCCTCAAAGTTTGGTCTAAATCTGTTAAGAACTATTTAACCTGACCTTGCCATGCGACCATCTTTGACGTATTGTTTTATAACAATAAGTCATCCTCTGGGATGATCCAATGTACTTACTCCAAATTTGGGACAGATCAGTCTAATACTGCTTTTGTTACTAAACTCATTCAGGGATACGTGACGAACTTTGGCTTTATCCCTTGATGTTGAACTTTGAGTGATTTATCTCAAAATCGAATCTCTTCTTTCTTGCCTGACCCTGAACACTTCCACCGAGTTGGATCTGAATCAGATAAAAACTGTTTAAGCTAACCTTCCCAGATCGAAGTCTGACTAGCTATGTGATCTGGACCATTGCCCTCTTGTTCTAAAAAAAACTATAGGACATTAATTTTTCTGCCCCTCATGCCACACCAGTTTTGGTTAAAATCGCATAAGAACTGCTAGAGTTATTTTGTTCATAGAGAGCGAGAGAGAGAGGGAGGGGGGAGGTTAGAAGCATAGCAGCTGCTTTCACATCGCAGGCACAGGTGTAAAGTTTTTTAGTTACCTCGCCCGGACGGAGTCCGGCGAGGTATTGTTTTTGGTCGAATTTGTTTGTTTCAGTGTTTCTTTGTTTCTTTGTAACATTACGGAAAGCAGCTGAATGAAATTACGTGAAACTTTCAGGGTATATGGGCACTGGTCCCAAAAGAAAGTAATGAGATTTTAGAGGCAATAGAGTGACCCTGAAAGGTCAAAATCAACGTCACAGATTTTCAGGGGGTTATAACTTGAAACCGGTTGAAGATAAAGATATTTCCCATTATCATCATAAGGGAACTCCTATAAGGGTTTTCATTTGCACCAACACCTTTGACTTTGAGTGAGCCTGAAAGGTTAAACTCAAGGTCACGGATATTCAGGGGGATATAACTCGAAACTGATTGCATATAGATATTTACCATTACCAAATATAGGAAGTCCCATATGGGTTTTTGATTGCTACCGTGACCTTTGACCTTATGTTACCTTGAAAGGTCAAACTCAAGGTAAGGGATATTCAGGGGGCTATGACTCGATACTGGTTGAAGGTAGCGATATTTACAATTATCACGATATACAGTGTCTCGTATGGGCTTTCATTTGGCATCATGACCTTTGACCTTGAGTGACCTTGAAAGGTCAAGTGCAAGAACAGATTTTCAGAGGGCTATAATGTGAACAGTTGAAAATAAAATAGCTGCTTTAGGGCGAGGTCTGCTATGCCTGGCACCACTTATAATTTCTGTATGCTGATGGTAGCCACTGGTGGGCTTTGGAATCATAGGTACTAGGTCTCCCATTCTCCAAAATAGCCCATGATCCTTTCAGATCAACGTGGTGGCTGAAGATTATATTTTTTTATTTTGTGGGTGGTGGTGTAAGAAAAGGAAGTGAATGGTGGTGCGAGGAAGCAAGTATGGCCGTGGCTGCGAAGAGACGTGGATATGAAGTGTGGCTGCAGAGGAAGGATGAGGTGTCATATGAGAGGTATATGGAAAGAAGGAATAGGGCGTGAAGACCTGTGCATGATGCTAAAGTGGCAGCAGATGAGAGGTGCGGTAGGCAGTTGACTAAGGATTTTCAACAGAATAAGAAAATGTTTTGGAAGGAGGTTAAAAGGGTGTGAAAGGGAGAGTCTGGGAAGGAAGGGCGAGTAAAAACAGAGAATGGAAGGATGTTAACTGAGATGGATGCAGTAAGGAAGAGATGGGCGGAGTATTTTGAAAGACTGTTAAATGTAGAGGAGGAAAGGCAGGCTGAGATTGTGGCGGATGGAAGGGTGTAAGGAATAAATGTGTTGGGAGAGTTGAATGATTCTTTGATCATGAAGAAGGAAGTGCAGGAGGCAGTAAAGGAGATGAAAACAGGGAAAGCTGCAGGTATGGATGGGTGTGCTGTGGAATGCCTGAAAGGTGGTGGAGTGACTATTGCCGACTGTTTAGGAAATTGTTGAATGTGTGCTTTGTGAAAGGTATGGTGCCAGTTGATTGGGCAAGTGCTTGTGTGGTCCCATTGTATAAAGATAAGGGTGATATGTATGAATGTACTAGCTTTAGGGGTATAAGTCTGTTGAGTGTTGTAGGTAAGGTGTATGGTAGAGTGTTAATTAAGAGAGTTAGAGAGGGTACAAAGGGAGTGATTGGTGATGAGCAGTGTGGCTTTAAGAGAGAGATGGGATGAGTGGATCAGGTGTTTGCTGTGAGACAAGTATGTGAAAAGTATTTAACGAAAGGCACAGATGTGTTTTGGGCATTCGTGGGTTTAGAGAAAGCGTATGATAGAATTGATAGGGAGGCTTTGTGGACTGTTTTAAGATTGTATGGACTTGATGGCAGGTACTAAAAGGGGTGAAAAGTTTTTATGTAAATAGTAGAGCGTGTGTAAGAGTGGAAAATACTGTGAGTAATTGGTTTCCCGTTAGAGTGGGGCTGCGGCAGGGATGTGTGATGTCGCCTTGGTTGCTTAATATTTATATGGATGGTGTTGTAAGGGAGGTGAATGCAAGAGTTTTAGGTGGAGGTCTGAGTCTGGTGAATGTTGATGGTAGAGAGTGGAATCTGAAGCAGCTGCTGTTGGCAGATGATACTGCACTGGTGGCTGAGTCAGAGGAGAGATTGAGACAGTTGGTAGAGGAGTTTGGAAGGGTGTGTGAAAGGAGGATATTGAATGTAAATGAGAATAAGAGTAAAGTGATGAAATAATAGGAGGTTGGTAGATGGTAGAAGGATGAATATAGTTTTGAATGGTGAGTTGCTTGAGGAGGTAGAGTGTTTTAAGTATTTAGGGTCACATGTTGCTGCGGATGGAAGAATAGATGCAGACATGAAGTTTAGAATGAATGATGTAGGAAAGGTGCTGGGAGGAATGAAAAAAGTGTTTAGATGTCGTTCGCTTAGAATGAATGTAAAGAAAAGGCTGTATGAGGGTGTTGTGGTACCGACTGCTTTATATGGGGCTGTAACATGGAATATGGGTGTAACAGAGAGGAAAAGTTTGAATGTAATGGAGATGAGGTGTCTGAGGAGTATGTGTGGAGTGACGCGTATGGATCGAGTGCGAAATGATGAAGTGCGAAGGAGAACTGGAGTTGTTCGGGAGATGGCTGGTAGAGTTGAGCAGAGGGTGTTGCGATGGTTTGGGCATATGGAGAGAATGGATAATGAGCGACTGGTGAAAAAGATAACTAGGTCTGATGTGAGAGGTGTAAGGCTGAGAGTGGGACCATGAATAGGATGGATGGACAGTGTGAAGAGTGCGTTGGATGCGAGAGGGATGTCTGTTGAACAAGGAAGAGTGGCTGTACGTAATAGAAATGAATGGAGAGAAACTGTGAATGAATAAATGATGACGCAACCCTGAGGGGATATTCTCCCGCATTTGTCTGATCAGCTGATCAGGTCAGGTGTGGGTAAAGGGATGGGCCTATAATGATGTGGCAGAGGTAAACCAGCTCTGCTGTCGGGTCCTGCTGCGGATGTCACTAATTGCATTGCGCAGTTGACCCTCGTGTGGTGTGGTGCGGTGATGATCTGTCCCTTCTTCCCTTTGTGGCTAAGATGCGAATGAATGTGTTTGAGTGGATAAGTAAATGGGGAGTGTGTCGTCCTGTCACGGCTACCTCCCTTTCCTTGGGGGAAGCAGCCTAGGTATGTAGATAGATAGATTTTGCCTGTTATGACTTGTGTAACAATCGCAAAATGTATGCTTTCCTTAGTTAAGGCAATGACCAGGGTGGTGGAACAGTATTTGGTGTGTACAACATATCTGGAAGAAAATCAACCTCGTGAGCAAGCAGGATTCCGAAGCGGGTATTCGACTGCTGATCCACTATACACAGTGACTACAGTGATGTAATAGAGAAAACTACAAGATAATAAACCATTATGCTGGAGTTTTGCTGATTACAAAAGGGCTTTCGACTCAGTGGAGCACATAAGAATCGCAAATTCACTGCGGGAACAATGAGCAATTGAGAACATCGTAAAACTGCTCGAAAACATGTATAAAGAGGGAAATTAAGTTTCATAAAGACTCGGAAAAAATTAAGACTGAGAGGAGTGTGAGTCAGGACGATACAATTTCACCAAAGTTATTTACAGCATGCCTAGCAAGTGTTTTCTGAAAGCTGGACTGGGAGAAGAAAACAGAAAACCATAGATTTAGAAAACCTAGAGGGGGGGGAGGCGGTGGCTCAGTCAGTAGAGAGGTGGGCTACAGTCCCAAGGGACCCAGGTTCAAATCCCCGCTGGGGCAGGGAACAGTTTAAGGATTTGAATTACATTAAATCAGGCTTTACTGATCTACCAGAAGACCCGCCGACATGTCGTAAAAATACCCCCACTAATACCAATACACCAGTCCTGTATGAGACAGCCCTAGCATGTATTCAATATGGACTGTGGGTGTTAGCGCCGAAGTGGTGACATGCAGAGGTGCATGGTATGTAGGAGGACTGCTGGGCCTTGATAGCAGGCTGTGAAGCCTATGCCCAGAGTCGGACACATATAAAAAAAAAAAAAAAATGAGATTTGCAAATGATATTGTCCTAATCTCAGAAACGACAGAGACATTGTAGGAAATGTTCTGTCTATCTATCTATTGCCAGACGCCTCAATCCCGTAAAGGGCGGCCACAAACAAATCGTCTTCATGTAGCCCTGTCTCCTGCCATTTCAATACCCTCCCCCCACTTGACACCTCTTCCTCTCATATACCTCCCCACTCCATCCCTCCATCTCATCCTCTGCCTACCCCTCCCTCTCGCATCTCACTCACATACACTCTCCTTGTTAGTCTGTCGCTCTCCATCCTCTCCACATGGAGAGTGTATTTCTCCTAATGCTTTCTATCACATCCACATCCACACCACAACGCTTCTTTACTTCCTCATTTGTCAATCTGTCTCTCCATGTAACGCCACACGATCCTCTCAAATAACTCATTTCCACTGCACTCGTTCTTGACTTGTGTCGTTCCAACAACGTTCAAGCTTCAGTTCTATACGTTCGCATTGGTACCACAATACTGTCATGAAGCGACTTTTTACTCCAGTGCTCACGTCCCTATTTCTTATCACTGCTTTCAAAGAACCAGCAACCTTTCATCCTTATTGCTCCCTTTCGATCACTTCATCCTCCAAACATCCATCCTTACTCATCACACTACATAAGTACTTAAATGCACTCACATTTTCCGTTTCCTCATCATCCAGCCTCACTGTACGTTGAATGACTTCAATTCTCTCAAAGACCAGAAATTTACTCATCCTTACATTCACCTTTAGATTCCATTTCTTACACAGTACCCCATACTAATTCACTAAGCCTTGTAGGTCATCCCTGTGTTTCACTTAACAAAACAGTATCATCTGCAAACAACGGTACAGAAAGTTTCCAAATGCTGCCCTCACTCATTAGAACCGCTCCAACGTCCACTACCCAACCTTGTACGTCTTTTATAACTCCATCCATATACAGATTGAACAACCAGGGAGACATGACACATCCCTGTTTCAATCCAATATCCAGATAGAAAAATTCACTCAATTCACTATCCACACGCACTGCAGCCTTAGCACCCTGATAGATACTCTTCACCGTATTCAGCACCCATTTACTCCATATATTCTCAATAACTCCAAAATTCCTTGTCTATCCACTCTGCCACATGCTTTTTCAAAATTCATGAAGGCCGCATACAACTCCTTTCCTTTCCGTAGACTTCCACTCCAGACCTGAAGATGAATATCTGAACTACAAAACCTCTTCCTTGACTAAAACCTCCCTGTCTTTTCCAACTATTTTCTCTTTTATTTCCCTAATTCTGTCAATAATTAACCTATCATATACCTTTATTATCACACTAAGATTTTGTTTTTCTCTTGGAGGGAACAGTTATTGCGGGCTCGTGGCCTTTGGTTCCTTCTTCCTAGCATTAAAAAAAAAAAAAATATGATTACCGCACACTTCTTTTCCCCCCTTTCCTTTGTACAGACGAACAATTATACTTGACTTCAAATCCTCAGGGACTCTACCTTCCTTCTAGGCCACTCTGCAAATCTTCCATATCCATTCTGCTACTATCTCTCCCCCACGCTTCAGCTTTTCGCCACACACTCCATCAATTCCACAGGCTTTCTCCATTTTGACGTTTATCATTGCTTCCACTACTTCCATCCATCTGATCTCTTCCTCCCGCCTCACCTCCTCCTTCTCCCAGCCATTCCACAGCCATTTTTACTGACATTACTTTCATTCTCTTTGTTTAACAGTTCCTTACAGTGTTTTCTCCATCTGCTCCCTTGTTCATAGTCAATCTACCACTTTTATCTTTCACTACCCTACTAACTTCTTAATCACCCTGTCCAGCGATCTTTACCTCTTTCTTACATTCTCATCACTTTACACTCAGATTCCTTCCAAGTTCCTCATCCCCTCTCTTCTTACTCTCTCTCTAATCATTTCACCCTTCCCTTCCTATCCACACATAACTCTTTCTTCCTTCTCTCAACTTCCTCCATGCCTCTGCTTATTATATGTTTTCTACTTTTGTACGCCACGGTTTGTCTCACCTCTTCATTCCACCATGCTGTTCCTTGCACCCCTTTACCTCGTCTCTTTACCCCAGACACCACCTCACATGCTGCACGGACTTCTGCTGTGAATGTCTTGGACACACCGTCCACCTCCCTCATCTGCTCCAAATCATATTTACCAAGCCGCTCCTCCTCTTGTTTCATGTATTCTGATTATTTTTCATCCTCTTGCATCCTTTCTACCCTCGTTGTCCTTCCCTCCTTCTATTCCTCCATTGAACTTGAATCTTGACTTTCACCATCACCAAGTGGTGGTCCGAAAGTCCACTCCCTCAACCTCTGTATACTCTTGCATCCATTGCGTCCCTTTTCATTGTCTTATCCACACATACATAATCAGTCATTGCCTTCCACTGATTCAATTCACCACCCACCCTTCTGATCACTCGCCACGGTTTTCTGTGGATCATTTTGTGGCTAAAGAAGTTATTGGCCATCACCAACCCCCTCCCTGCCCAAATGTCCACTAGAGCACTGTCAGTCTCATCCATTTCTGGATACCCCACTCATCCATTTCTGGATACCCCACTCACCAAATACTCCATCCACCTTCACATGCCCTACTTTTCCATTCATATCTTCAGTCAAAAACACTCTATCATTCCTCTCAAACTTTTCCATGCATGCGTCCACATCTGCCCAGAGCTCTTCTTTCACTCTGCTTGCACGATCTTGCATTGGCGCATACACAAACACAATCGTCCATGTTTGTAATCCCTTTTTCAGTCTTATCCACACAACCAGTGAACCAATTGATCCATACTCTCTTATACTCTCCTTTTATCTTTTGCACACAATAATACATACACCCTCTATTGCCCTGTCATTCTCACCTAAATTCCAACTCGTATACCCCATCCAAACTCCCACTCTCTCACACTCTCACCTTACTATTTAGTCTCGGCTAATCAACATATGTCCACTTTTGCACCTGGACAGTCTCTCTGTCCTTCACCTCATCATTCACACACTTTATATTCCATGTTACGGTCCGAACCACGTCCATTGTCCGCTCCTTGGTCGTGACCTATTTGTCCATCCAGGTCCGAGGTTTCTTTTTTATACTTTCAGTTAGCTGTTTTCCGGAGAGGGGTACTAACCCTCCTCCAACCCACTTGCTGACACGCAGGGAACACGTGTTGATTGGTTATAAGATTTCCATCCAGCATATTGAATGATTTCCTGGTTTATAGGAACCTAAACAGAATAAGTCCCAAAGTAGGGCTAAAGATAAACAAGAGTAACACCAACGTTTAATCATAATACACCAAAGAGCATCACCAGAATAAACGAAGAAATCTTGAATAAGTCGACGTGTACAATTACTTACGGAAAATACTAAAGCTAAAAATTACCATGATAGTGAAATAAAAATTCACATTACAAGTGGATGGAAAACTTTCGGTAAACATAGAGACATCATGAGTAGTAGCTTGCCAATATGTATCAAACGAAAAGTCTTTAACGAGTGTATAATCCCTGCAATGGCGTAAGGTTGTGAAACCTCGAAACTGACGAAATCAATGGAAAGTCAACTAATCCGTTCTCAAAGAGCAATGGAAAGGTCAATGTTGGGAATATCTCTAAGAAGCAGGAAAAGATCAACTTGGGTGAAAGAGCAGATTAAAGTCAAGGACATTATAGAAGTTATAAAAGAACAGACAGGCAGTTAGGCATATCATGTAGCGAGAATAAGGGATAACCAATGGAGCAAGAGGCTGACTGGACTCCAAGAGCTTGTAAGCGTAGCAGAAAAAGGCCAGGCAGATGGTGGAGAGATGATGTAGAGAAGTTTACAGCCAAAAATTGGCAGAGAATGGCTCAGTGAAGGAATTCGAAAAGGTTGGACCTTTGTTCAGCAGTGGACTTGCAATGGCTGATGATGAGGATGATTTATATCTATATCTATATCTATAACTATCCATCCATCTATCTATTATATATATATATATATATATATATATATATATATATATATATATATATATATATATATATATACACACACACACATACACACTAGATTAAAATAAAAGTTAGTGAAGGAGGTTAAGGGCCACACATAGAACTGACGTACAGTTTTTTTTTTTTTTTTTAATGAGGCAAGAGGTCAAGGTCACATGGCAAAGTAAAAGTAATCAGTTATTATCCGATATAGACCAAACTGCGGAGAAAAGTACAGAGTAAGGCAAGCATAAATGAACTGGAATTTGTGAACATCAGTCACAGGTTTACGTCACAGGGAAAGGTGAAATGTTATGGTCACATGGTAGGCCAACTCAAACAGTTTTGACCCAGTATCGACCACAGTTGGAGGAAGGATAAATGGTCAGGCATGAATGATTATTTCGACTTTGAGAGCAATCGCTGCAAGGACGAGATCACATTGCAAAGTATTTTATATGAATCCTAGGCCAGTTAACGGACGTCGTTGCCCAGTGGTGTGCTCCCTCTTGTTTACTTTTGCTGAACCGAAGACCATCATTTACCTCATAACAGTGTATTAGCCGTAGATGAATTAGACTGTACCTAATCATACCTGTTCATAACGTCTGCGCCATGGCTAGTGTTTTCCATATTTTCCGGGATCCACTGATTTTCAAGGTTTAATTATCTGTAACAGAAAAAAAAAGCTAAGCAACTTAAAACTTTCTCTGAAATCATTCAGCAAATCGAACTGCATGCACATTCTGGCACATTCTGTGAAAACTATATTGCTGAATTTTTTTTTTTTACCCAAGGCTACGAACTTATCAATCACCCATATCTATCTATCTATCTATCTTTATCTATCTATCTGTCTATCTATCTATATAAATAAATAAATAAATAAATAATATATATATGTATATATATATATATAAATAAATAAATAAATAAATAAATAAATAAATAATATATATATGTATATATATATATTTATACCTATCTATCTATCTATCTATCTGTCTATCTATCTGTCTATCCATCTATCTATCTATCTATCTATCTAACTATATATGCAGAGTTTGACCTAGACCTTTGAGCTAGTGTTAAAAAAATTATAGCTTAACCCCTTGAGTAATTTTGAACTCAATAAGTTTAACCATATTAAATCAACTGTTTATTTTGATTCCTCACAGACATATGGGGTAGGACTGTGACATTGTCCGTTAACCTTGTCTTCTTTCGTGTTCCTCAATCCTTCCGCCAAGTTTGATTAACATTGAATCAAACTCTGTACGTTAAAGTTACCATGTGGCCTTTACCTCTGACCTTTCATTGTGAGCTTGACCTTTGACTGCTCTCAAAACCGATTTTTTTGGGGGGAGGGGGTCAAGCTTTATCCACAACCTTTCCTCAAAATTTAGTCCAAATCAGCAAAAACTAAGCTGACATTACCCTGTGACTTTAACCTTTGACTTACTTTTCGAAAAAGAAATTGGTTAACTCCTTGGCTAACCCTCAACCCTTTCATTAAATTTGGTTCAAAAGAGATCAAGACTGTTTCTTTTTTTGTTAAGAAAACACACACACACACACACACACACACACACACACACACACACACACACACACACACACACACACACACACACACACACACCACAACCCTCGTTCTTAGTCCACGAGCGCGGTCCTAACAATTCTGATCACTTGGGCAAATCCTGGTGAAAGGGCTGAGGATCAGCGAAGGAGGATATCCTGATTTTTAACAAGAGTAGGTAAAAAAATCAGTGTCACATGTCGAGGTCAGCTTAAACAGTTTTTATCCTGTTAAAGTAATTCCAAACTTTGTGGAAATTTCTCAGGATAGGACATGGACCTAGGAATTTCATTATGGGATCAGCAGCTCAAATCTCAGGGTGGCGGGGGGAGATCAAACACCAAAGTAGTCTGTCAAGGTCAAATCATACAGTTTTGATCTGATTTGCACCAAACTGGGTGGAAGGATTAAGGGTCAGGCAAGAATGAATTAACGTTATCCCTTTGTCATCGCACATAATTGGTAGCATGACAAGTGCGTGATAACGAAATAGTGCGATAACGAAAGCACCGAACCTATGGGATTTATCCTAACTGGTCTCGTGCAACGAACTTGTAAACCCAAATTTTCCCTTTTGCAACAATTTAGACCCACTAAATATATACATACTATAATATACGGTAAGGATCAGAAACACAAAAATGCGTGTTTAGGTTAATAGTAGACAGCTCAAAATAAGAAGAAAAAACACATGTCATATGGAGACTTGAGACGAGGTTCAGGTTGGGGTTCTGAGGCTATAGGGTGGAGAGTAAGTGGTCTCCCCACCACCTGGTGTTAAATTCTCGAGTAGGGCCTCATCTCTGAATCCCATGAAACCATCAGTCTCGGCAGAAACCAGCTCAGGTGCGCAATAACAAAGTTCTTTTTAGAAAAGAAAAGCGATAACGGTAGGCGTGCAGATTTTCATCAAGCTGTAATTACGGAAACCGGTATAAGCAGGCGCACAAAAGCCAACAAATCACTGTAATTAGTTTCATGAACAATCGGTCGGAAGTCGAGGTCGCAGGACAAAGTCAGGGTTCGGTCCCTAGACCATTTATCGGGAGAGGTATTGCACTCACTGAATGCTACATTTTTAATTCTCATCCCAGTTTTCAAAGTGTGAATCAGAGCTATGATAATTATAGTGGTGGTGGTGATGGCGGTGGTAATGAGAAAAGAGGCACAGATGGTGAAGAGGGAAGGTGGCTTGGTCTATGTAGCACCATCTGTTGTTGAGGCCACACTCTCCTCTAACTGCCTAAGTTAACAAGACTTTCTGACCACAAGGTCCCAACCTGCCACTCCTTCACTCCAGGGGCCACAGGGCTGATGATGTACTCGGTGGTGTTGTTCAAGTTACTGTAGTTATTGCTGCTGTTTCAGCAATAATGTTTTTATGTATAATGATAGTTTAAAACCTGCTACAAGTACTCTTTCTAAAGAAGGATGAAGGAAATGAAAGTCAGTATATAGAACCGTTCACTACAAGATTGCTGAACACAGTGTGTTTAGAAGACTGCAGGTCTTAGGCCGTGGGAAAGAGGTCGATGAAGACAGTTACAGAGTTCCTGAGACATTAGGACAGTTTTAGGAGGAGGATACATCACCCTCGAGTTCCAGAGTTAATCTTTTATGCACAGTTCATGAAATACTAAGAGTACTCGTACCCTTTTGCATTGAAAATTTGACCAGAAATGATGCGAAAGCGTGTGTGCAGCTAGTTGCATGCTACGTGCTCACCGATATGAGAAAGGTTTGCAGAAAGTGTTCAGATGAAGAGTGACCAAAGTAACAGTGTGAATCAAGTATTTCGGCATTAGAAAGAATAATAAAACACTGTCACCTTCATAATAAAGTAGTTACTGTTCTTTTTAAGCTGAAAGCAGCATGATCTTACCTCAGTGACGATTTTATTCACTACAGTAGAGCCAGACGGTAGTGATGGGGTTAATGAAGGCCTCATGTATTCCCTCCTGTCTCAAAACTCACAAGTTGAATACAATCGTCTGGATAGAAAAAAATAACGGGAAAGTGTGAAAGAGTCTATTTATCTATCTATTGCCAGACGCCTTAATCCCGTAAGGGGTGGCCACAAACAAATCGCCTCCATGTTGCCCTGTCCCCTGCTATTTCACTGCCCTGCTCCGAGCTCACACACCCCTCTCTCATATACCTCTCTACTCCATCCCTCCATCTCATCCTTGGCCTTTCCCTCCCTCTCCCCCCCTCCATCTCACTCACATACACTCTCCACGGTAGTCCCTGTAAACAAAAAAACTATAATGGAAAGACTTAGGCGTTAAGGCAGAAGGGGGTTCAGGAAACTTTGAGCTTGGTCCTATAATGGGAAGTAAACGACGTGTATCTAATAATATGAAAAAGTACGATTGCGGGTGGAAAAGAAGTTTAGCTCCTCCCGCCCTGCTTCAGATTTCAAGCAAGAACACCAGACGTGGGACGAAACCACAATAAGGCCGCGTAATTGGTCTGGTGGTGTTGGTAGTTAGCGGGGTGAGGTGAGGTGCGACTGGGTGGAGGCCGAGATTAAGACTGAGTGGAGTAATGTGAGGTTGGGTGATGTCAGTAATGTGGGGTTTCGGTTGAGGTAAGATATGTGTATGTGTGTGTGTGTTTTTTTTTTTTAACTAGAAGTATTGTGGCATGAGATAATTTAAGGTACGGTTAGGTAAGGTGAAGTGAGGTAAGACTGGATGTGATGATGTGAGATGGTGAGAGGTATGCTAGGGTAAAGTAAGGTTGGTGTTACGATGCGGGTATCACTTGGTGTACTGATGTGGGATAGGGTAATGTAAGATTCGATGTAGTGATGTGAGGAGGAATGAGGTTTGGTAGCGTGAAGTCAGACTGGGTGTGACGATGTGGGGTGCACTGAGGTATGACTGACTTTAATGACATGGGGTTGGGTGGAGGAAAACTGGATGTAGTGATGTGAGGGGGGATGTAAGACTGGATGTGGTATTGTGAAGAGGGGTGATGTAAGATTGTGTGTAGCGATGTGGGGTGGGTTGGTGTAAGATTCTGTGTAGTGATGTAGGGAGGGTTATGTAAGATTGGTTGTGGCGATGTGGGGTGGATCAGGGTATGACTGGGTGCAGTGATGTGGGGAGGGGTGATGTAAGATTGGGTGTGGTGATGTGGGATGGGTTGAGGTAAGATTGTGTGTAGTGATGTCGGGAGGAGTGCTGTAAGACTGGGTGTTGAGATGGTTGGTGGGATGGTGTTATATGGTTTGGGTGGAGTGAAATGAGATGAGATGGGGTGGTGTGAGATGAAGCAGGGTGAGATGAGGTCTCCGTAAAACAACCGTCCACAGGGAAGGTGGAAACTATTGCAACATTTGAGACTGATACGGGAAAGAATAGGTCTGTGAAGGGATTTAGCCTAATTCGTGTATTACTGTAGGCGTTCGTTTGTATTAAATTATGACTAACATAATCAACTGTCCCTAAGCTGTAAGCCGTTAAATCTATCCATGCGAGGGCTCTCTTCCAAACAGATTAAACAGCGTTGTGGTAGCATAATAATTGTCACTATCGTCAATGCTTACGTCCATCTAAAAGATAATGTAAGGTGTAATCCGAGGAAAAGAGAGAGCATAAAAGTGGACGAGCTATGAAATGCATACCAGAAATGCGGCACAAAATTATTCAAACATTGTCCATGCCTTCCAAATCCTGGTTTCAATTCAAAAGTATGGCAATTTGCACATAATTTATATTATATTTTTCTTTATGGATACGTCATACACACTTGCCAGATATACCCATTATATTAACATACAAGTTACTGAGGTACCAAACGCTTGACAGATTACCAGCTTCATTGAGCCACGTCGGTCTCTCGTCATATGCTTTGTTTTATCAACCTTTATACTGTGTGCTTTGCTTTTCTCACACTCATTTACCTTATCCATCCACTTTCTTCTTTGCCAAATATGCCAACCCCTGCCTCCAGAATCTTCACAAATACGCTTTTCAAAATCCTATCTCTCAGTATGATCACACCAGCTCAACACAATTACGTTTAACATATTGTTGAATGATTTTCATTTTTCCCATGCATCATTATGTTTCTTATTTACCAGTGAAGTCGAAACGTATTCCTTAAAAGCCCCATTTCTAATGATGAAAATCTTGTCTATTGATGATCATCCCACATCAAAATCTCACATCCATATGTTGATGTTCACAGCCACACACTTCATACAATGCTCCTGCAGCTTTCATACACAGTCCCACAAGCATTACGAATCACTTTGTTCTGCAGATGCTTTGTCTGTAAGGTGAAGTCAAGGTCTAATGATGAATGAATGGATGTGTGGTTCATTTCACTGTAAACTCCATATTTTTAGTTAAGCAGT
The DNA here is from genome assembly GCF_032717465.1 of Coenobita brevimanus. NCBI lineage: Eukaryota > Metazoa > Arthropoda > Malacostraca > Decapoda > Coenobitidae > Coenobita > Coenobita brevimanus. Next base: position 743,558 of record NC_137020.1, read on the forward strand.
AGATAATGATGGTGGTGATTGTGTTGGTGATGATGAAAAAAAAAAAAAAAATTCTTCTCACACGAATCCTGACCAATGAGGCCAGTTGTCGACAACATATTTGAATTTGATTTTTTCCAGTCGACCCGCATTTCATTGTAACCACATCTCAACAATTCCGTCCCCAGTGAGTAAGCAGGCCTTCCTCCACGACACACCGCCTTGCCTCACACACTCGCCCGTCTCACTCCACCACACTGTTCTCTGGGCCTCATTCTCATGAGTTTAGGTTTTCTACCACCTCACCATTACCAGAATATCCATCTGTCTATCTATCTCTTTATCTAAATATCTATCTGTCTGTCTGTCTGTATATCTATCAGGCTACCTATCCGTCTCTGTCTCTGTCTGTCTGTCTGTCTCTCTATCGATCTATCTATCTATCTATCTATATCTATCTATCTATCTGTCTATATAATCTATCTGTCTATCTATCTATCTATATTGTCAGAGGCCTCAATACCTCAAAGGATGGCCACAATCAAATCGCCTCCATGTCGCCCTGTCCAACACCATTTCCCTGCCCTGCTCCCAGCTCGCACACCCCTTCTCATATATCTCTCCATTCCATCCTTCCATCTTATCCTCGGCCTCTCCCTCCCTCTTCCCCCTTCCACTTCACTCGCATACGTTCTCCCCTCGTTAGTCTGTCGCTCTCCATCCTTTCCACATAGCCAAACCACCTCAATGTATTTCTCCTAACGCTTTCTATCACATCCACATCCACACCACAACGCTCCTTTATTTCCTCATGTGTCAGTCTGTCTCTCCATGTAACTCCACATGCTCATTTCAGATAACTCATTTCAACTCCTCTCACTTTTGATTCGTGTCCCTCCAACACGGTCCAAGCTTCACATCCATCTGTTAGAGCTGGTATCACAATACTCTCATGTAGCGACATCTTTACTTCCATGATCACATCCTGTTTCTTATCACTGCTTTCGAATATTCAGCAACCTTTCGTCCTTGTATCCGTTCAAGCGCTCCATCCTCCAAGTTTCCATCCTTACTCATCACACTACCAAAGTACTTAATTGTACTCACATTTTCCATTGCCTCATCATCCAACATTACTGTACATTCAGTGACTTCATTTCTCTCGAAGACCATAGCTTTACTCTTCCCTATATTCACCTTTAGATTCCATTTCTTACACACTCTCCCAAACTCCTTCACCAAGCCTTGCAGTTCCCCTTCGTCGTCACTTAACAATACAGTATTATCTGCTAATAACAGTGCAGAAAGTTTCCAAACGCTGCCCTCCAACATCTACTGCGCTACCTTGTATCTCTTTTATAACGCCGTCCATATACAGATTGAACAACCATGGAGACATGAGACATCCCTGTTTCGATACAACATTCAGATAGAAAAATTCACTCAGTTCACTATCCACACTCAGTCCAGCCTTAGCACCCTCATACATACTCTTCACGGCAATCAACAACTTTCCATTGACTCCGTATAATCTTAATATTTTCCAAATTCCTTGTATATCCACTCTACCATATGTTTTTTTTTTCCAGATCCATGAGGACCACATATAACTTTCCCTTTTCCACCTAAGGATGAATATCTGATTGATACAACTTCTTCCTTTCCTAGCCCCCCCTCCTCCCGTTCTTCTCCAAGCAATTCTTCTGTTCTTTCCTTAATTCTGCCAATAAGTATCCTACCATACACTTTTCCTATTACACTCAGTAATTAAATGCCTCTGTGATTACCACACACTTCCTTTCCCCCTTTTCCTTGTTTGTACGGGTACAAAATATGAAGAGACAAAAGCGTCCTAAGCAGATCCTTATTGTTTTGTACAAGGGAGCAAGAAATGGTGCCCACAAAATAGAACAATAGTGTCACAAGCCACTTGAAGAGCTTACACGTCACAGAACCTACAGAACTTATGACTGGCCTTAGGGGATTCTTTGGCTTGTGGGTTTTGATTAGGCCATACATATACGATACTGATAAGTTTAGCACTGGAAAATGCTTTATCAGTTCTCTCCTTCCTTTTAACAAATTTCTTATTTCTCTGGAATTTCCCATCCTGCTTTCAACTGAAATATATATATTTTTTCCAGTTCTTAGTATCTTTTGCTAACCTGCACGAGGTACCAGACTTTTTAATATTCGTATCTGTTCATAACTAAGACGTTACGTTTATCAGCTGTAGTTACATGAAGAGTCATCATTCGCCAATTTTTATAAGGCTGTCATGAGCCTGCTTGAAATGGAGCTCATAGATTTCTTGGAAGGTGCTCCATAAAATACACCATGGATCTTTTCACTATCCTCAATCGATTGTTTCTCCATCTAGAACAGAGATCTAACGACATGCACTGGATTTCTTTCTCCCATTCGAAAACGATGCATCATAACCCAAGGCACGTCTCAGTGTTGCTGCATCTGAAGTTTAATCATCTGAAAGTGCTTACTGTCCCTATTTTCGTTTAGACTGTGATTTATTTACATATATTATTTCATGGTGATATGAAGTTATATATATATATATATATATATATATATATATATATATATATATATATATATATATATATATATATATATATATATATATATATATATGCGTATATACTATACATGCTCATAAATGTATATTTATACATATACATTAAGTATATATATATATATATATATATATATATATATATATATATATATATATATATTACACACACACACTCACACACACTCACACACACACCACTGACAACTGGAATACGTACCTGAAGATATAGTCAACTCGTCGTGCCTTTACACCTTCAAATAGAAATTGGACTTCCAGTGAACTGATAGAAACCATGACCTCCCATAGCCATCAAACACTCATCGTTCTGTCAAACTACAGGTATTTACGTTACCCCGAGAGAATCAATAAGTATACAGGTGCAAAACCTTCACACTCACAATCCAATATGAAATTATGAAGTAGAAGTAGTTTGGGATTTTGTCTGCTCCTAATTTTGCCCGACACTTTGATATGACTGCAGGTGAGCTGTGGATGAGCAAACAATAAAACAGGTGCTCGGGAAGTCTGGCGGTGAAATACTAATAATGCCTGTCGACAACACAAGGTTCACCGAGGGAGACAAGTCATTTTTGACTAAGATCCAGTCTTCTGTTAAAACTATTCGCAACGCCGATATTATATCCATGGCCTTAGGAGTACTGTTCGGAGATAATGATCAAGGGGGAAACAAACTCTTCCAAGAGCCTCTCAGGCCTGATAATGGAAGTCAGGTTTATCCAATTCAAGTTGGATATGATAACCGTGCACCACTGCCTCAACTGTCTTTCCCGGGGTTAATACAAGTATATGGTGATTTTGACTGATACCTTGAAACAAGGCTTATGCTAGTAGGCACTATATGTCAGACAGGGGAAGATTCAAGGGTACGCTATGGGTACTTTAGTTTTCACGTGCTCTGTTTACATTCCAGTGTTTTGCACCACCTTTATAGACATCACTGTTATAGAAGTTAGCAGAAATGGATGAACTGGTGTCTTTCAGAAACTGAAGGCACATGGTTTCATTGACAATGTGCTCGCACGAATCGATAATTGGCTTTACAGTATGTAAACAAATAGTCGCATTAAATAGAAAAGTATCAGACTCGAAAGACGTCAAAGTGAAATGCCACAAAGTTCTGCGTTGGGTCCTGTTCGTTAATTACATTGACGATGGTTTATTTTGTAAAGCATTAAAATTTGCTGAAGATAATGAAATTGGTAACAGAGCAGACACATCTTTGCAGAAACAGGCGATTTAGAGAGATCTCGGTCAACTGTTTAATTGGGCCTAAACAGGGCAAATGGACTTTAGTAACAGCGAAAACAAGTGGCTGAGTATTGGCCATAAAAACAGAAATGCCATTTGCAGTTGGGATAATATGCAATTTCATTATGTAAACAACGAAAATGGATTAAGAAAAATAACATATCATCAGAAACTAAGCAAACAATGCTGAGAGATTTAGGGGCAACCAATTAACTCGATTTAGAGGTACAACATCCGGATATAAGCCAGGAAATAAAATCCTTATTTTGTATAATTCGTTAGTACGATCACATTTTGAGTACCGTATTATATCCAGTTCTAATCATCCTATAACAAGAGAGAGAGAGAGAGAGAGAGAGAGAGAGAGAGAGAGAGAGAGAGAGAGAGAGAGAGAGAGAGAGAAACCTGAAAGAATGCAGGGAAGGGTGGCAAAAAATATACTTAGAATGAGAAATAAACTGTAAGAAAAAACTTTGTAACGCTGAACATGTTTACCTTAACTAGGCGCACATTACGAGATTTGTTCGGGTATTTAAGAAATTCAAAGACCATGAAAATATAGTTGTTGAAATACGCTTCACAGTAGATCACAATAAAGTTAATGGTCATAAAATCATTGGCAAACGATTCTGGCCACATGCAGCTAAGCATTCCTTTTCAGTGCAGTTGTAATTAGATGAAACAAATTGGCCTCCAATGCAGTAAACTGTGAAACAGCAATAAACTGTAAAAATCGCTTGGATAAGTACTTGCCTACTAACTGCAGCTAAATACATCAACTCCTAAATCATATCATCTCATAATGTTTTTTGCACTTACAAGCTGGGAGGATGCATCCGTGGAGCATCACTGTATTACTTTCCCTTTTGGATTAAAAAAGTGTATTTCCATTTCTTCTTTCCTAAGAAATATCCATACAGCTTTCCTATGCTGCTTGGTGGTTCATCCCGCAACCCGACTTCAGCTGGAGGATCTGGTACGGGGAGGGAAGTCTTCCTTCAATTCAATCCTTTCCTTTAACTCATACAATAGCTGCTGTTTGCTGTCTGTCTTTGTACTACTTCTTTCATGGAGTCAGAGGCAGGGGCGGAGCCAAGATTTGGTTATTATGGGTGGCCTGAATTTTTATTGTCCTAATTCCTAAGAAGCAGATGTTGTGAAAGCATTAAAACAGTATGCAAATAAATAAAATACGTACTGAGCATTCAGTAATAAAGGAGGCAACCCAGGAATCAATCCTTAATAGCCGAGTGATGAAATGTAATTATAAATGAATGTCTACGTGTCTACATTTACTATGCATAACAGTTACTTTATACATTATGAAAGAAAGGGTCTGGGTCCCCCGGGGTCTGACTGCGCGTGTGGTCAGAGGAGTCAAAGCTAGGACTACAGTTAACGCAGGACGACGTGAGGGCACTTCTGTTAACCTTCCCTTATTCCTTCTCGCTGAGCATCAGAAAAAACCGACCGCTCCACCGCACTGCGGGTAAAATTGGTAAAGGATAGAGGCAGTCAAGCACTTGACCTGTTCGCCCCTGATTCTTGCCTCGTCCGTCAGATTTCTTTGGGGGGCACATTCCTCTTGTACCATCGCACATACTAAAGATAATACTAAGGTAAGGTAAAGTGAAAGAAAGAGGCACAGTATAATCGTTATGGCACTGGAGAAAAATAATTAGCAGGCAGTAGGTCAGCGATACGAAAGCTTGGAGGGTATTTCGTCGACAGTGTGATGTTGCCAGGTTGTTATTGACGATTTCATTAAGATAATGTGTTAACAGTTAGTCACCAAGTGTATGTCAGAATATTCTAAGTTCACGAGAATACGGGCCTTGACCTTCCTCTCGTTTTCTTTCCAACTTCAGTGTGAAAACTTAGGAAGGTCCCGTAAAAACAGCTCAGTTTGCGTCTGAGGCGAGAGGAAAATTGGAGTTTTGGTGTTGTGATTAACAGCTCCTTCCATGTTGGTTGGATCCTAACTTTTGTGGCGTGATGCAGTTAGTGTTAAGGCAGCCTCCTGTTTGCTGATCGTAAAGGTGTGTGTCGAGGAGAGAGGAGGATTTCTCTCTCTCTCTCTTTGTGTGTGTGTGTGTGTGTGTGTGTGTGTGTGTGTGTGTGTGTGTGTGTGTGTGTGTGTGTGTGTGTGTGTGTGTGTGTGTGTGTGTGTGTGTGTGTGTGTGTGTGTGTGTGTGTGTGTGTGTGTGTGTGTGTGTGTGTGTGTGTGTGTGTGTGTGTGTGTGTGTGTGTGTGTGTGTGTGTGTGTGTGTGTGTGTGTGTGTGTGTGTGTGTGTGTGTGTGTGTGTGTGTGTGTGTGTGTGTGTGTGTGTGTGTGTGTGTGTGTGTGTGTGTGTGTGTGTGTGTGTGTGTGTGTGTGTGTGTGTGTGTGTGTGTGTGTGTGTGTGTGTGTGTGTGTGTGTGTGTGTGTGTGTGTGTGTGTGTGTGTGTGTGTGTGTGTGTGTGTGTGTGTGTGTGTGTGTGTGTGTGTGTGTGTGTGTCGGTCTGTCTGTTTGTATCCGACTGTCTGTCTGTGTCTTCCTGTCTGTCTGTCCATCTGTTTAGTATATTTACATAAATGTGTCATAATAGAAGCAGAAGGTAGCAGGGCAGTGGAAGATGTAGTGCCCTTAGTGTGTGAGAGTCTGATCTACAGATTGTCTGTATTGTTGTTTGCCAGTGATCTGTGCTGTTAAAGAGAGATGAATGGGAGATGCAAGGCTTGGTTAATGATTCTGGAACTGTGTGTAAGACACGAAATCTAAAAGTGAGCAGAGTACAGTTATGATTGTTGTGAGAAAACAAGACAGCCACTGCCGAACTAACTCCTCGAGTGTCCTGCCACCACCACGCAGAGGAAGGACATCACGCCACTGCCACCGGCCACTGAATCTGAGGCACTAATTGCTGCTGTCAGACTGGTTGCTGTAACATCAAATGCGACCTTGGCCAAACTGGCCACCGCTTTCCTCCATCCATGATATCATGCTACAATGTACGCTGAATATCCAACACATCAGTATGGTAGAATATCTGGGATGAAGTTCTTCCTTACCTGCCTCCCCACAACGCCATGAGCATCACTTTTCGGCCGCCCAACGGTAAGGGCTGACTCCGACACCGCACCATATGGTAGATGAATGATACATCTTGAAAAAGTAGATGAATAAATAATATGATAAATCTTCTTTCTATCTGTCTATGTATCTATTGCCAGACCCCTTAATCCCGTAAGGGGTGGCCACAAACAAATAGCCTTCATGTCGCCCTGTCCCCCGCCATTTCACTGCCCTGCTCCCAGCTCACACACCCCTCTCTCAGATACCACTCCACTCCATCCTTCCATCTTATCCATAGCCTCCCCCTTCCACCGCACTCACATACACACTCTTCGTCAGTCTCTCGCTCTCCATCTTCTGCACATGGCCAAACCACCTCAGTGTGTTTCCCCTAACGATTCCTAACACATCCACATCCACATCACAACGCTCCTTCATTTTCACATTTGTTAGTCTGTCTCTCCATGTGACTCCACATGCTCCTCTCAAATAACTCATTTCCACTGCTCTCACTCTTGACTTGTGTCCCTCCAACCAAGGAAAATTAAATAAATGAACAATTTCACGCATAAATGATTAGGTAAATAAAATGGAGACACACAACTGTTTCGGTTCTCCTTCGATATACTCGTATTCAGATATGGACAGAGAGGGAACATATGCCTTCATTTATTATAAGTATGAAATTAAAATGATGTGAGAAACGGCCAGCCATTCAATGATTTAATGAAGTTGCGATGCGAAGCTGTACAATACGTCCATTTTATCCCTTCAACCTGAGGACGTCATTATCATATGGTTCGTGCTTGTACCGAACCATTTTATTTAGCTTAGGATATCCCATGAGTTGGGATGAACTTCATGTGGGTAACAGCTAACACACGAATTCAGTAACTAATCCAGAGTTGAGATAAATCGTCCGGGGATAGCAAGAATAATATTTCAGTTATGTCATTGGATCGAAATGCTTCATTCTATTCTTCTGACTTTAACAGTCTTTAATTCTGAAACAAATTTAACGTAGATCAAGTCAGTCTCATTACGAGCGTCCATGCGGTGTTTACTCTCAGTTAAGTTAGGAAATGAGGGGCCCGGCCCGATCCGGCCCGGCTCGACCCGACCTTCACGCTAAGCAGAAGCTAATAACTTTACTCCTATGGGCAGTAAAGTTGAAATTCTTTCTGCCTGTGATACATTCATTCAATAAATATTGTTATCATATACCACCTCACCCATAAGTGCATAGGAACCCCTTGGAATCTGGAGTTTTCCAAGGGAGCGTTCGACTCTAATCTAATCAAATTTAATCCAGTCTGGGTTATACTTCCACATGCACTTCCATCAGTACAGATTCCGCGTTCCCACTCATACACCGCAAGCATGGGAAAGGGTAAATTGTGGCAACCACTTTTCCTCGGGGGAGAAGGTTGGATTTTGAAGCGGACCTCATTTTGTGTGTGTGTGTGTGTGTCATACAGTAAAGTTGAAATTCTAGGCTTCACAGTCTCCGTAGACTCTATTGAAAGAAGGACAGTAACGGATATGTGTTAAGAAAATTCTTTCATTCCAGGAGTGTCGCAGTTGAGCTGCCAGTGCTGCATCTTCACAACTAAAATAATTTCATTATATGGTAATAACTCCTGCATAAACAATGTACAAATTGTGCCATACTGTAAGTGCAATAATTCAACATCTTTTATTAATCCAGAAAGCAAATGATCGTAATAAATGATCTATAAAAAGCGTAAATTATGATTCAGATCCTCAGTATCATGATAAGAGAATACAATGATAACATATTGTACAGCATAATTCAGTTTGATATAATTTATTCATGATTGTCTTGATTCACCATCTATATTCAGTGAAATACAGTATCCTATTTACGTCCCGTCCTGTACCCTATTCTAGACTTTGAACTCCTCATCTTCCTATTTCTTAATTTATTATACATCCACTATGGCCACAATATCCATCGTTTCATAACATGAATCCGTTTGGTACGATGGTGCCTGTTGTCATTCATCACGGTGCTACCAGACGAAAGTATTGACTAGATTAGCCATATTGAGTCGATCAGTGACAGTTTGTTGTCTCCGCACTCCTTTGTACTTTATTTGAATCTACCTCCCGGTAATAATATGGAGGTAAGGAAAGACCCATTTCAATAATGTTACTGTGTTGTTCCATGTGTAAGGGACTATTATTCCTCATAGAGCTTCGGTTACATAGGTCTTGGGCAGGAAACGGACAAACATTAATGAGTTGGAGTCAAATTCTAAGAGGTGATTTGAGGTTTTCCTGTCAGGTAAATGCTGCCAAGGACATTAGGTGGTCTCCTGTAGCTCAAATGATCTGGACTACAAAAACATAGCCTCTGGGCATATATTACTTATAAACAGGGTTATCAAAAGCCACCGATTCCTTTCAACCTCTCTCTTTTCCCATCTCGATTTCTTTTATCGTTACTACACTGATCACTACTCTAAGCTCTCTGTTTGCATCCCTTCCCCGTTACAGTTTGCACACAACATCCGTCTAGCTACACATTCTCACTAACGAACAGTCTACACGAGATGAGGATGTGCACCCTGGGTGGAGTTGTGTCCACCTACGAGTAAAACATTTTGTTACTTCGAGTTCAAATAATCTAGGACCTGATTACATCAAGGATGAAGAATAAATCAAAAATCAGTTTTAAAAATGCAACGTTACAGCTTATCATTCCTAAAAATGCCCATATGAACATCCACTATTTTTAAAGTATTGTGTATTTTACAAAAAAAAGAGACACAGGTATCTGCACAGGGTTTGACGAATAGACAGCGAAAAAATCGAACACGGACTAGTAGAGACAGAATTTTCATTGTATTTTGCCAGTTGTACGTTTCTTCTGATGGGTGTTTTCTTAGCTGTACTTACATTAAGAAAGGACTGTAATGTCTTGGATGCTTCAATATCGATGTCAGCCACATACATACAAGCGATATTTATCATGGACGAGGTGAAGGTCACCGTGAGGGATAGCACTGAATTACCATGTTGGCAAATGGACAAAGAGCATAGACGTGAAAACTTATCAGAAAATATGACTTAAAAAGAAAAAGGCAATGGATGAAGCAAAAATATCAGCGTCAGTACATGGACTGAAAACGCCCTTGCAGAACACTTATGGAAATCCAACTGCTGCACCACACAACGAAATTGGAATTGTAAGAAAATGAGAGAGAGAGAGAGAGAGAGAGAGAGAGAGAGAGAGAGAGAGAGAGAGAGAGAGAGAGAGAGAGAGAGAGAGAGAGAGAGAGAGAGAGAAATTTAAATACAAGTTATATTCTTCAAACTGGTAAGACTTATGTTAATGACCTTTGAAGGGAACCTCACGCCCCCCCCCCCTTCTCAACCGTGACAGCGCCATAGCTTTGTTATAACTGTAAAGTATAACGAACCCGTCAGGTAAACAATTGCTTTTCGTTGTTCGTGTCCTAGTTATTACGGTTACTACCATATCCTTTTACCTAATCGCAAGATAAAAGATAAACGAGACCAACACGAACTTGTATTGTTTGAGAAGTCTACGAAATGAATCTATACTTCAGTCAAACAGCAACTATTTAAAATAGGATTAGCTCCTCTTTCGAAACTCCACCGCACACACCGTTTCAGCTTATCACACACCAATGTGCTCCTCACGCTATTTCCCAAAGCCCCTTATTGATGGTTATATGGCACGACGTAGGTCACGGGGTCGACGAAAGTCCTTGTTAATACATTCTTTTGGACTGCATATAATTCCCTGTTTCGGAAAAGCGTTACATAAAATTATACACAACTAAAAACCTGTTACAGTTTTCTTTCTCGGCCAGTCCTATGTTTAGCTGATGTAATTTGCCGCAATTCATTAATTACGTAAATAACTCAAAATGTTCAAATGCTATTTTGTGCAACTTTTACTGGATTCAATTGGCAGCTAAAGAAATGTTTTAGAGTAGGTTTCATATGTTTTGATTCCCCTCTCCCCAGATCCGTTCTTTACCCTATCTATATGGTACTATTCCCTGCACCTCGCCGTGGGAAGGATCCTGGTCCTACCATGGTGAGGCGCTGTCTACCAGAAGGGGTCGCCATGCCCCAGCACAGTGTATGTAGTGTATATTGCCTGTAGGATGGCCACACAAAAACAATTGCTTACCTGTGATCGATGAGTCTACTTTACCAGACGGACCAGAGGCTAGCGTCAACAATATCAGCTTCTTTTTCTGTCCAAATCTAATGCAAGCGCTATTCGGTACTCCTAATCTCTCACCGGACAGTGGGACAATCCTGGATATGGTTTCCTCACCCTGCCTTTCCCACTGTTTATGATTTCCTGTCTTTTAAACAATATTCAGGCATCTGGAAATGAGCAGATCTTAGTTTTTTGTTCTGTTTTTGTTTCACTGTTTTCGGAAGGACCAAATTGCGACCATTATCCCTGTATCTACTTCATCTACTGTAAACCCATCAGCTAGAATTTGATGCCATGGTTTGTGAAATTATTTAAACTATTATCAGCTGTTTCTTGTAAAAGTATTATTAAATAAAAAGCCGAGAACTCGGATCCCGAGCTGTCGACGCACAGTGTCACTCGGTATGCCTCTGCCAAGCCTTGTGAACAGACTTGCCATACAACTTCCATTCAACCTCCATGACGTGGTTCACTGTGGGCTGAAACGAAAATCAAGATAAACGAAGCCGACCTCATATGACCTTGGCCTTTGACCTCTTGACCTTGCTGACCTAATCAGATTTCATAGTCCCTTAATACTATATCGCTGACAAAAGTTTGATAGAAATCTGTCGAGAAATTCAGGAGACATTGCGCCCGCACCCATATGAATTGACCTTTGACCCCTTGACCTTGCTGACGTAATCAGTTTATCGCCCTTTCATACTGTATCGCTGACGAAAGTTTGACTGAAATCCACCGCGGGGTTCAGGAGATATTGCTCCCACACTAATAAAACCTTGACCTTACCTTGATCTAATCAGTGTATCGTCCCTTCATACTGTATCAGACAAAAGTTTTGAGGAAATCATTCAGTGGGATCAGGAGATATCGCAACTTAGTCGATTGACCTTGACTTTTGACCCTTGACCTTGCTGACCTGATCAGTTCATCCCATCATACTGTATCACTAACAAAAGTTTCTTCGAAATCTGTCCAGGGGTTATGGAGATATGGCTTCCACATGGACAACCTAAGTCGACCAGGTATGACCTTGATCTTTGATCCCATAACCTAGCTGACCTGATCAGTTCATCATTTCCTCATACTGCGTCACTGAATAAAGTTAAGTGGAAATCCGTTGATGGGTTAAGGAGATATCCCGCCTAGAAAAGTGTTAGGGAAGCATAGACCCAGGCACGCACGCACGCTCGGACGAACAGACCTCTCACTTAAAGCTTTCTCCATCATAGGTTGGCGGAGGCATAATGAATGAGCTAAGGTGTGAACATGGCAGCAGTTATTGACGATAAACTATGATGTATGTGATGGAAATATGTCCAACTATTCGGTATTGCTGGTGACTACACTCCGTAATGTGGCATGCCTGCTGGCTCATCTAACAGTTCCAGGTGATCCATTTATCAGCGTCAAAAATTAGCAACTTGCTAACACTTCTGCACACTCAGTTGTATGGTTCTTATTCTCAAATTAATTTCGTAGTGGAAAAGGTCAGGTTCCCTCCCACCTCACACAAGCAATGGCGGGCCGTAATAGCAACCACAGTGGCCCTCTGCTGAATAATTAAACGTGGGAAAAATACACAAAATAGTTATGATATCACGGCAAGCCAGATATTGGATTATATGAATATATTATTTTTAATCATGGGGTTAATTTTAGTTGCATTATTCTGATTAACCAAATTAATATTCCCTGCCAGCTGTGGCTGGTTATTGGATCGCCACTGTAATTATCGAAACATAATGAAACGGCAAACACAGAGGCTTTGGCTACGGAACATTTCACCTGCCTGACCAATTTCACATATATCTGCATAATTAGCCATGCACAGAGTGGAAGCTCTAATCAGTGGTAGTTTATATTTTCAGTGTAGTACTTGCTGTTATCATCAGTACTAAATATCAACTGTGAAATACGATGAAGTTTGTAGAAGGTTGAGTCTATAAAAAAGAATGGTTGGTTACCTTTGCTGTAATGTACATTCTAAAATATTCTGTCTTTAGTTCTGTCTGCCTATCCGTTAAACTATATACCCATCTGTCTCTCTGTTCAATCCATCTATGTATCTATCAATCTGTCCATCATTACTGGGCAACAACAATGAATTAGCAGCACAAGTACAGAAGTACTAGATAGACGGGAACCAAATGGCGCTCTGTTAAAGTAAAGTATCTTATGGGGTCTTGCAAGGATGAAGCACGTTACATATGAAAATTCTCAGGGAGCCACAGTGAAACACCACACGATGCATCGCTAGAGTGAAATATCTTCCATGGGAGAATCATTAGTCTTGACTAACTGACCATGTCGTTCCTTGAAATGCTCCCCCATTTAGAAGTTAAGAGGAGGTAAATTCTAAAATGGTATGGTTACACTTGCCGTACTGTACGTTGTAAAATATTCTGTTTGTCAGTCCCTCAATGGTGAAAGCAGCCAGTGAGTATGAAAAAGTTAAGAGAGGGTTAGAGCCTATGAATATACCTGTTACACTTTGTCATACTCTGAAATCTAAATTATTCTGTCTGTCTATCTACCCGCCAATGGTAGATAACAATCACGAAGGGGATATTAGTTAAGAGAAGGCAGTATATATGTAAAAATGTTACATTTACCTTGCTGTACATTTAATCTATATATACCTACCCATCAATGCATGAAATTAAATTAGGATCTATTATGAGTTTTATCCTTTCTGTGCAATACATATTGAAACATCCTGTTGATCAATTAATGTCTGTTTATCTATTTGTAAATCTATTATTCGATACTGAATAACAACCATAAGGCAGAATATAGTCAAGATAAGGACGTCTATTTAAAACGTATTGCTATACTTACTTACTGGACAGAATAAAATATTCTATTTTTCCATCTATCTGTTTTGTCTATATATCTCTATATCAAGCATTCTAAAATAGATAAAAACATGAAATACGAACCTAACTTGTATCTAGCTGGGAGCTCCTCTAAGCTGTTTAAAATTGTCTGGTAGCAGCAAAAATGAATGCTACTGTAAAAACTATAAAACTTTTTTAAATTGAGTCATCCATCTAATAATTCTTGCAGTTCCACCCACTTGGCAAGATTACTGAACTAATTTTCATAACGAGGAGAATATGTAAATGCACTGAAGATGAAAAAGCCCTAATGAAGTAACTTAATAATTTGCGAAGTTGAACTTTGCTTCAGTCATCATGACGAGAGAGAGAGAGAGAGAGAGAGAGAGAGAGAGAGAGAGAGAGAGAGAGAGAGAGAGAGAGAGAGAGAGAGAGAGAGAGAGAGAGAGAGAGAGAGAGAGAGAGAGAGAGAAATAACATGTGACTCCAAGCAAGAAACTTTTTCGGAAATAACAGTTCGTGGTTAAGAGAACAGAATGCCGACGTCCAATCCCTAGCTCGTGAAATCTATCTTGGCTGTGAGAAATTGGTGGTGTAGTGGTTAGTACATCCAGCCAGCAACTGGAAAAACCCGACACTGATGCTCCAGCCCAGTAGACTCTTAGACAAAGTTTGCTTCCCATTTTTACCTCTTATTCAGCAGTATAGCGGAAGACTTGTGTGCGTGTGTGTGTGTGTGTGTGTGTGTGTGTGTGTGTGTGTGTGTGTGTGTGTGTGTAGGGGGGGGGAGGAATTGAGGCTACGTAAATAGTGACTGTCTGCCTTGACTATCCTTCTGTATGAGGTAGGCATAACACTTAAGCATTCTCCTTGTTTCATGTCATAGTTTTTAGCTGTCCTCCTCCATTCTCTCTCTCTCTCTTTGGTGTCCAGCACCCCCGCATAACCACTTCGGTCTGACAGAACATCCTCTATTATGGTCCAGATATCTCTCTTCGATTCCATCAGCGTAGCCACATGGTACATAGGGGATTACGGAAGTCCCGCGCAAACAGCTTCAGACAGGATAGATGGGAAACTTTTTTGTCAGTATAATATATTCCCTGAACAGAGTAAGAATAAAATGAAAATTAAGTAATCGTTTTGAAGGGCTTTCTCTTCCTTCCGATTACGCATATTATAACTGATTCCTGTTTTCCTCCAAAGGATATGAAACAGCTTCGTTGGTGGTTGGAAGAATAAAAGGAAATATATGCCGTTGGAAAGAAGGGGTTAAGGGAGACGTAGGAGAAGCACTAGTAACCAAGTCCCTCTCAAAATTTCAAAAAAACCAGAGTAGGATTCCTTGTTCGGCCATGCCCAACAGGACATCTAGGTACCTGGGTATAACATCGACTTGTAGAGGTCCCTTGTATGGAAAAGACTGAAACGAGGATAGTGTTTACTGTCTGCGTTTATTCCGTCACTGCGATGGCGCACTTCTGTTTTACTCTTGCCCCTACCAGACGATTTTGTTCAATATGCAAGCGCGCACAACTGTATGACTGGATAAGTAAAAGCTATATGTTATCCATGCTCGAGAAAAATAAACCGGAGTTGAATAAAATCGTCTGGAGAGAAGAAGACTACCATAAAAATAAATCATCGGACTGAAGAGACTAGCAACCCTCGTGATGCTGAAAGTCATAAACCTAGTCTAAATTTTCGCCTACGTCGCTAGTCCACATGGAACACAGTCGTCAGTGCGCTGGCTGTGTGGGCTTGTTTACCATCGTGCATGATTAGTATAACTGAACGCTGCTCATGGGCGTTAATATTTTTACCTAAATGCCGAAATGAAATTTATACATTGAGAGTAACTTAGTGGTTTGTAAAACACACTTTTACTTTCCAACAGCATTATACTTTTATCGAAAAATTGTAGCAGAGTTTCACGGAAATCTCGCCGAACTGAGTACAGAGATGTCTAGTGTAATCCTACCAAAAAATGCAGCCAAACCAGAGTGAAATATCTGGAAAAAACATATCCAAATATCACTGTTTGATTTTCGTGGGTGTATTTGTGGGCAGCTATGTACAGTATATGTGGCATTACATGCTGAAAATATAACAGACACGTTACACAAGCTCTTCAGCATTTATTAACAAACACGTCCATAATGACTTGCCTAGCCATCACTCCATCTTGAACGATGAACTGTAATTAGAGACGAACAATACAACATCCTGCTATGGAAAGTATGTACTGCCATAGTATTGCTCTGGTCTTCTACTGAAGTACGGAAAATAAATTGCATAGAACAAAAATCTCCACCCAGTTAAGATCGACGAACTGTGGTGACATTAATGTTGTAACTGAAGCCTTCTATTAGGGAGTGATTATATTATTAATGGACCTGAAAAGATTTATATTTAATATCCTTCATCTATCTATCTATCTATATACCTAGGCTGCTTCCCCCAAGGAAAGGGAGGTAGCCGAGACAGGACGACTCACTCTCCATTTACTCATCCATTCAAACACATTCATTCGCATCTTAGCCCCAAAGGGGAGAACGGACAGATCCTCACCGCATCACACCGCACAAGGGTCAACTGCGCAATGCAAGCAGTGACATCCACAGCAGGGCCCGACAGCAGAACTGGTTTACCCCTGCCACATCATAACAGACCCATCCCCTTACCCGCACCTGACCTGACTAGCTGATCAGACCAAATGCGGGAGAATATCCCCTCAGGGCTGCGTCATCACTTATTCATTCACAATTTCTCTCCATTTATTTCTGTCACGCACAGCCACTCTTCCTTGCTCAACAGACATCCCTCTCGCATCCAGCGCTCTCTTCACACTGTCCATCCATCCTATTCGTGGTCTTCCTCTCAGTCTTACACCTCTCACATCAGATCTAGTTATCTTTTTCACCAATCGCTCATTATCCATTCTCTCCATATGCCCAAACCATTGCAACACCCTCTGCTCAACTCTACCAGCCATCTCCCGAACAACTCCAGTTCTTCTTCGCACTTCATCATTTCGCACTCGATCCATACGCGTCACTCCACACATACTCCTCAGACATCTCATCTCCATTACATTCAAACTTTTCCTCTCTGCTACACCCATATTCCATGTTTCAGCCCCATATAACGCAGTCGGTACCACAACACCCTCATACAGCCTTCTCTTTACATCCATTCTAAGCGAACGACATTTAAACACTTTTTTCATTCCTCCCAGCACCTTTCCTACTTCATTTATTCTAAAATTCACTTCTGCATCTATTCTTCCATCCACAGCAACATGTGACCCTAGATATTTAAAACAATCTACCTCCTCAAGCAACTCACCATTCAAAACTATATTCATCCCCCTACCATCTATCAACCTCTGTACACTTCATCACTTTACTCTTATTCTCATTTACTTTCAATTTCCCTCCTTTCACACACCCTTCCAAACTCCTCTACCAACTGTCTCAATCTCTCCTCTGAATCAGTCACCAGTGCAGTATCATCTGCAAACAGCAGCTGCTTCAGATTCCACTCTCCTCCATCAACATTTACCAGACTCAGACCACCTAAAAACTCTTGCATTCACCTCCCTTACAACACCATCCATGTAAATATTAAACAACCAAGGCGACATCACACATCCCTGTCGCAGCCCCACTCTCACGGGAAACCAATCACTCACAGCATTTCCCACTCTTACACACGCTCTACTATTTACATAAAAACTTTTCACCCCTTTTAGTAACCTACCATCAAGTCCATACAATCTTAAAACAGTCCACAAAGCCTCCCTATCAATTCTATCATACGCTTTCTCTAAATCCATAAATGCCCAAAACACATCCCTGCCTTTCGCTAAATACTTTTCACACACTTGTCTCACAGCAAACACCTGATCAACGCATTCCCTCCCTCTCCTAAAGCCACACTGCTCATCACTAATCACTCCCTCTGTACCCTCTCTAACTCTCATAATTAACACTCTACCATACACTTTACCTACAACACTCAACAGACTTATACCCCTAAAGCTAGTACATTCATACTTATCACCCATGCCTTTATACAACGGGACCACACAAGCACTTGCCCAGTCAATTGGCACCATACCTTTCTCAAAGCACACATTCAATAATCTTACTAACCAGTCAACAATAGTCACTCCACCACCCTTCAGGCATTCCACAGCACACCCATCCATACCTGCAGCTTTCCCTGTTTTCATCTCCTTTACTGCCTTCTCCACTTCCTCCTTCATGATCAAAGAATCATTCAACTCTCCCAACACATTTATTCCTTGCACCCTTCTATCTGCCACAATCTCAGCCACCCTTTCCTCCTCTACATTTAACAATCTTTCAAAATACTCTGCCCATCTCTTCCTTACTGCATCCATCTCAATTAACATCCTTCCATCCTCTGCTTTTACTCGTTCTTCCTTCCCAGACTCTCCCTTTCGCACCCTTTTCACCTCCTTCCAAAACATTTTCTTATTCTGTTGAAAATTCTCTGTCAGCCGCCTACTCCCACCTCTCATCTGCTGCCACTTTAGCATCACGCACAGCCCTTCTCGCTCTATTCCTCTTTTCCTTATACCTTTCATATGACATCTCATCCTTCCTCTGCAGCCACACTTCATATGCACGTCTCTTCTCAGCCACAGCCATACTTACTTCCTCGCACCACCATTCACTTCCTTTTCTTACACCACCACCCACACGTCTCACACCACACACCTCTTCTGCATGCCCCACCACAGCACTCTTAAACAACTGCCATTCCTCCTCCACACTGCCATTTTCCCTGATCTTTCACTGCGTTCCACTCATCTTTCAATTTCTCCTGATACTCTATCTTTTTCTCTCTTTTATCCAACTCACTCACTTTCAAAACCTCCCTGCCACACCTAACCCTCCTAGCTCTCACCCATCTCTTACCTACTCTTAACTTTCCCTCCACCAGGTAGTGGTCAGACATACCTCCACCCTCCCCTCTCAGAACTCTCACATCCAACAATCTTCCTATTACATTCCTAGAAACAACCACATAGTCCATCAAGGCTCTATCAACAACCCTTCCACCCTCCTGTCTCACCCATGTATACTTATAAATATCTTTCTTCTCAAACAGCGTATTCCCAATCACCATCTCTCGCTCAACACACATCGCTATCATTCGTTCCTCATTTTCATTTCTTCCAGGCACACCATGCATACCAACTACGCCTTCAACTGCTACATTTCCCACTCTAGCATTCAGATCTCCCATCATTACCACATTCACATTCGCTCCAAAACTCTGCAGACACTCATCAACATCATTCCAGAAAGACTCCCTCTCTTGTTCATCCCTTTCACTACCAGGCCCATATGCACTCACAAACACCCACAACTCACGTTCCTTCATAATTTGCAAAATTTGTTCTTAAGCTAACTCACTTTGTTCTATAAATTCGCACCTCTTTTACTCTCCATTCCGACCTAAGAAAGGAAGGTGCTGTTGTCGTAGATATACAATAACATTCTTTCAGGGGGTAAAGTGGACTTTGTCGTGAGTCATTTTACATCGCATACCCATAGCTCATGGTTAAGTAAGCGCCAGAGATAGCCAAAATATGGGCCATTCAGTCTGAGATGCCTGGACACATTGTGTTTCAAAGACCAGAGGTCGTAAGCAAGGGGAAAGATCAGGGAAAAAATACATATATATTTTTTTTTAATAACAGAAAACAGGAAGGAAAAACAAATAAAAAAATAATAATCCATACACCAGATTACTGGTGTCCTCCAATCATAAAAAGTATGTAACAGTTGCACTTGAACAGCTGTAGGTTGAAGTTTAGGGGGAAACAACTCTGGGGATGCGAGTTCCAAAGAGATGCAGTTCGGGGAATAAAAGATTTCTGATAGGCGGAAGTTCTGCAATATGGCTGTGTGACTTTCCAGTCATGAGCGCTACCAGATGCCCGTGTAGCACAGGGGAAGGCATGGAGAGGTGGCACAATGGACGCAACTTCGTCTGAGCATTTGCCATAAAAGTACCTGTAAAATAATACAAGGGAGGCAACATTCCTTCTTACCTGTAGGGGAGGTAGTTTATTTGTAATAGCAGGATTACTGATAATTTTAACAGCTTTGTTCTGAGTTATGTCTACTCGTTTTAGTGCAGCCTCGCCACATCCATTCCACAAGGGTGAGCAATGTTCCAGCTGAGAGCGCACATGACTCATATAAACTCTAGCTAACATGTACTATTAAAAAAAAAAGTATCAGTGCCAGTTGAACTTTGCAGTAGGGAAGTGGACAGATTGTGGATGTGCAGGAGTGGATTAACTGGTACCGTATGCCTCCTTAATGTGAAAGACATGGAATGAAATAGTTTAGTAGGGTAATGTCATGGTCCAGTACAATGTAGATGAAAGAGTGTGGGGGCTACATTACTGAGCACAGAAGTGGGAGCTTGGAGGTAATTTGATCAGCTTGCTATGGAATGCAGAGAGGACATGGAAACGATTAGTTGAAGAGGAGGTCTGCTGTTTGGACAGAGAAAAGTTCGACCTATGGCTAGGTCATAAAATAGCTTCATTATGTGTATTTCGTAACATAAACTTTACTGATTTTCCACATGAGCCATACGTGTCATTGAAATATATTTACTGATATCTTTACACGAGGCCTCAGTGAGGTAACCTTAACAGCCATTTCTTATGGATGAAGGGACTGGAGGTGAGACATGTGGAGGTGTGTGGCACGTGGGAGCACTGCTGAGTGGTAGGGAATGAATGACTAGGTTTATGCCCAAAGTCAGACAGTGTTTTACACACACACACACACACACACACACACACACACACACACACACACACACACACACACACACACACACACACACACACACACACACACACACACACACACACACACACACACACACACACACACACACACACACATATATATATATATATGAGAGAGAGAGAGAGAGAGAGAGAGAGAGAGAGATAACAACTAATTTTCTACGTTCATGATCATTTCCTAATCCTCTTCCCATGTCAAACAGCTCGAGCATTGCGAGGAATAATGCTAATTTATGATAGTTTGATCTGAAAACATTGAAAATGGACTCGTTTCACTGGATTATCACTGTATAAAAAAACGTATTATTCCAACTGTATTCGTGATCATAAAGCTACATAAATGTGTGTGTGTGTGTGTGTGTGTGTGTATCTTTCTATCTATCTATCTATCTATATACTGTATATATATGTATATACTGTAAATATATTGATATTTATATTTATATTTAATGTAAACTTTGTCGGAAGAAATGGAGGATATGAATCTAACACTCGCAGTACGTTTGCTTCTTTATTTCGTTTTTGTTGTGTCCAGGTAACAAACTAGCATAAAATGTGAAATGTTTATTATTCAGTTCCTTTGAATTTTCGGACTAAAAGGTTTAGGTTTAACAACAATTTTCCGTATCACAGCACGGGATTTCTAAACATGATTAAATCGGGTAGTAGCAGAAAAACAAAAAAAGCTGGAAATGATAAATACCTTTCAGTGCTCCAGGTTAGAAGAAAGGAAATTCCAGGCACTGGGGAAATCAGTATCATATAATCTCTTATATGTTATGGGCTCTGAGTTTTATAGGGTGAGACAACAAAACTTCCAACTCCTTGAATAGTACAGGTTAAGTTTTCATGACCTTAGATTTTTGCACAGTTTTAAGGAAATGTAAAAGAAGTATTGATCGCATATGTATACGATATTCCTCATAACTGGTAGAGAGGTTAGTGTTTCTCCCAGGCCAATGTAAATCGTCTTGCAGACGCGATGGGAAGACTTCAGTTGTATTTTCCCTTACATGCAAAGGTATAAGAATTTCATGTGAACTACATTCATCACCATAATTATCATCACTAGCATCATTATCATTAACAATTGTCCGAGACACTCCACTGCATGACGAAGGCCTCTCCCATATTTCTTCACTGAAATCTATTGGCCGTTAGCCTGTTGCACTGAAGCCCAGTATTCTCCAAATATCATCACCGCATCTTGCTCCCTGTCTGCCTCTTCCTCTAACTGAATTGCTTCATACTTACCCTGGTTGTTGATCTGTTATTTTTTTATCGGAAGGACGTGACATCATCATCATCATCATCATCATGTCCACTACAGGACAAGGCCCCGTCCCTTCTGTTTCCACTCTGATCTCTTAGCTGTTAGCCTGTTCCGTCCAATCCCAAATCTCCGAATCTAATCTCGCCACATTGTCCTCGCTTACCTCTTGCCCTCACTTCATCTCTAGGCTGTTAGTTACCCTGGTTGTCCCTGTTCTTCGAAGGATGTGGCCTGCCCACATCCATTTACGCTTTGATTTTGGTGGTTATATCCTCTACTTTCGCATGTTCCCTTATGCAAGAAGTTTTGATTTTATTTCTACGTGTCACCCCTCACACAATCCTTTCCATTCCACTTTGAGCACCCTTAAGTTTACGTTCCAAGGATTTTGCCTGACTCCACGTTTTCGTTTCGTGAGGACGCATTGATCATACATCCGATTTTTGGCATAACAGTAATTGTTTATCTTTCATGCAGTTACTCAGTTTGCCAAATGCCCTCCTTCCCATTACTATTCTTCCCTTTGTTCATTCTCATTAACCTGGTCTGGCAGAGCTGCCTGTCCTGGGTATATGTACAGGTATATTCATCAACATAGTTTACATCTCGTCGTTTAAGGGCTGGCAATGAACATGTGTGTTAAACATAATTTATGTCTGTTTCATATTCATTTTCAAGCCTACCGTCAAACTCTTCCTGTTCAGGTTACCTCCCATTTCTTTTAGTCCTTCCCTCTTTCACTGAAAAGGACTATATTCTTTGGAAATCTTAAACATTTCTGTCTCTCAGCATTTACGCTAGTTCCTGTCATCCCAGTCTACATTTCTGAGAACGTCCTCTAGGCACGCAGTGAATAACATGTGAAATTGTGCCTCCTTGTGTAATACCTTTATTTTATTTATTTATTTTTTTGGGGGGGCTGTCCTCATTGTGTTTCATGATGGCAGTGCTATATTATTGTCGTCTAGTATTTTAATATTTCTTTTACATCACTTCTTGAATTGCTCTCATCACAGCAGTTGTTTCAGTTTAATGAATTGGTCCCTTAGATTCTGTAACTGGCATGGTCAAGGTGACTCTTATATTCTCAAGTATTCTTAATCATCTGATTAACAAATTGAATATGGTTTGTTGTTGAACAACCAATTAGACACCCAGCCTTATCGTTAGACTGGTTTCCACCTAGAACCACCTCAGTTTTGTAGAACTTTTGTGAAAAGTTGTACGCAGTAGGAAGAATTTCTTTAGGTCTTTGATGTTACCTGTTTTGTGAATCAAAATGTATACGCATTTTCCCATTTACAAGACACAGCTCGAAGTTCGAAAAATTTCGGGGAAAGCTTTGCTGATTCGTTCAGTGCAGCGGCACTTTCATCCTTGTTATGATTAGCGGTGATAACGTCATGTCCTGCGCTACCCGTCTTCCGTCCTTAAACGAATTCCTTGCTTCACCGAATGTTTCTCTGGAGATGACTGTGTCCACTGTTTCTCTGTTTTGAACTGACTCTCCCTGAGGCACTGCTACTGTAGTATTTCGTATGATTTTCTCTGATATTTTGACTGCATTTCTTTGAGAGAAAACATCTGGTGTCTTCCAAAGCAAGACTCTGAATGGATGCCTTTAGGTTTCCATTATTCCATAATGTTTCTTCAGTTCTGTTTATGATATACTTTCTTATATTTTCATTTTTCTTCTTGTCCTTATACTCACATTACCTCTTTTCTCTTATAGTTCCTTTGTAATCCCTGAAAGTATGCTGCTATGTCTGGATTTCCTTGCACCTAGTTCTAGGGCAACTTCTTTTACTATTCTCATGAAGTTTTCATCCATTTACTCTCTGTCGGTATTTACTTGGTCCATCAACTGCGAGTACTTATTAAATAACACTCTAAGCTTTTCTGCCTTCTCTCGCTGGAAAAAAACGTGACCTGTTCACCTCCATTTCTGCTTTTGGTTGTGGTGATTACACGTTCTACTTTTGTCTGTTACCTTACCAACTGAACTTTCGTTTTGTTTCTTCAAGACAGTTCCTTTCATTCCGGTTTAAGCACTCCTAAGTTTACGTTCCGAAGATTTCATTAGCCTCAACGTTTCCTATCCATAAGCTGGAACAGGGAGGACAGACTGATTACACCAGTCTTTGTTGACATTAATTTTCCTGTCCCTCAGAATGTAACACTGTCTACCATTTTCATTCCATCTCTGTTCCATTAATTTCGTTGTCATAAACTGGAACTTTGTACTGTCCAGTGTAGGTACTGTGCATTTATTCTTTAATAAATTCTAGTTCTTTATCCCTTCCTTTACAGGAAAGGAATGAACATGTCTGTTAAGCATAAATTTCGTCTTCAGTTCCTGATCACAATTACATTCAGACTCTCCCTGCTCAGTTCAGTCAACATTGTAGTTCTTCCCTTGAGTCACTAAACAGATCTATGTTGCTAGTAAATCAAAGTTTGTTCAATCACTCATTGCTTATGCTCATTCCTGTGCAGTCATGATCTATATATCTGAAAACGTACCCTAGCAATGAAGTGAATAACGGATGAAACTGCGTGTCCTTGTTTAATATCACCATTAATTATTTTTAACAACAATGTCATGCTTATTACAGTAATATATTTTGTTAATTAAACATAAATGTCTAATACACATTTTTCGTCGACTTGCTCTGAGCACTGTCGTTGTTTCAGCTGAACCAAATGATTTTTCTGGAGCAGCAAATGCCATGGTTAAAGCTTCTCGATCAGTACGTTAACAACATAATGTTTTGTTGTTGAGTACCCATTACAAAATCTGAATTTCTCTCTTGGCTTATTTGTATCTAGAATAGGACTAATTTTATGTACGTTTTTTTTTTAAATTACTTGTGCAGTATTTAAAGAAATTATAGGTCGGTAGTTTTCTTTATCAGTGTCCCTTTGGACAGTTTTATCTTTTGCTACTATTCTACTTAGGTTAGCTAATTCTTTAATGAGAATCATCTGAGATAAGCATTACCTCATGCCTGACCCCTCTCCATTCTTTTCATGGCTCTCTTCACTTCCTGTAATAATGTATCATTGTGTCTACCACTTCCTTGTCCTGAACTAACTCATCGATCATGTTATCACGCCTATAAAATTTTTTAGAGGTCTTCTACCATTTTGAATAGTTAATATTTGTTGTGTTTTACTTAAAAAGCTGCTCAAAGTAAATATATATTCCTATGCTGCCTATACCAATACTGCACTTGTTTTCTGCCAGGCTTCCTTAATGCTTCTTCAGTTCTACATATGATATACTTTGAAGGTCATTAGTTTTTCTTTGGCTTGTTTTATATCATCTCCGTCTTCATGGTATTTGCTTGATCTGTCGATAATGTTCCATTTTTAGAAATTCATTTATTCACTCTGAATGTCTGCCACACCTGCGTCTAGAGCTATATTGTGTACTACTGACGTAGTTTTCAATCATTCATTATATATCTCCTCTTCATTCCTCCAAAAGCAATTTTTTTTTTTTATAATGCAATGGTGTAACCGTACATGTAGTTCTTTCTGCCTTTTTCAACATACACAAAAGAAAGCCAACAATCCTCTCTCCCTTGAAGAATCCTTCTCGCTCCCTCTGTCTGTCTGTCTGTCTGTCTGTCTGTCTGTCTGTCTGTCTGTCTCTCATTATACCGAAATCTCGGATTAAGCATGTCCTCAACTTGATCCAAAAAATTCCGGTGCCGTTCCTTCATCCATTCCTTCTGTTTTTCATTCTTCTTGCAGTATGGATGTCAGAAGTGCTACTCTGGCAATCTTCATACGTACATTTCTGAATGGTGGTCATCATTGTCACTGAATATATCTATGACCTGCTGTTGCATCTCACTCAGCTCTTGAATTTCTAGACTCCGCTCATGACGTGTCTCTCTTTCAGAACGTGCCTTCATTTCAAATTTTTCTGCTGTTTAGGGTGTGTCTGCTACTGCTGACAGCCACCTTTTTTGTTAATGCTGTCTTTATTAGTACACCTCAGGATACAAGTAATTTCAGCAACTCTCCTCCTAGTAATTAACAATGTTTTATTTTGTACTGTAAAGTAGCTGAAAAAGTGCTATGCATTCCATGAGTGAAACCATGTGAAACGGTGAACTACAAGCTTTTGGATGCTCATGATGCCTCTGTGGCAGGTTGGTAGCACTGCACACTATTCATGATGTCGTAAATTCATTTGTAGGGGCATTTTCTGCTTATACAACAAACAATGTGTAATATATCTACTTTATTTAAATAATGAAGAATGTATAGGTCGACTGTACTCTCGTGAGGCAATGGCTCAATTTCCATCTCGATAACACCACCG
Source organism: Coenobita brevimanus (assembly GCF_032717465.1). Taxonomy (NCBI): domain Eukaryota; kingdom Metazoa; phylum Arthropoda; class Malacostraca; order Decapoda; family Coenobitidae; genus Coenobita; species Coenobita brevimanus. Next base: position 769,997 of record NC_137020.1, read on the forward strand.
AAATATGCATGAAATATACCGCGTTTAGCATATGACTGAACATTTTTATATGTCAAAGTAGAACAAGATATGCTTCACAAACTGTGTTGTGTTTCGTGGAACATGTTCACCAACTCTGAGCTTGTCTCGGTATTCAGTTAATATTCGACAAGACTGTTTACACATTGATTCAGGTTGCCATTTTTACTGTATTATTATGTAACTCATATATGGACAACGATGACAACTTTCTCATATACCTCTCCACTCCATCACTCCATCTCGTCCTCGGCCTCCTCCTCCCTCTTCACTCCTTCACCTCACTCGCATACACTCTCCTCGTCAATTTCTCACTCTCCATTCTCTCCACATGGCCAAACCACCTCAGTGTATTCTCCTAACGATTTCTATCACATCCGCATCTACACCACAACGCTCCTTCACTTCCTCATTTGTCAGTCTGTCTCTCCACGTAACCCCACATGCTTCTCTCAAATAACTCATTTCCACTGCTCTCACTCTTGACTTCTGTCCTTCGAACAAGGTCCAAGCTTCACTTCCATACTTTAGAGTTGGTATCACAATACTGTCATGCAGTGACTTTTCACTTCCATGCTCACTTCCCTGTTCCTTATCACTTTCACAGAACCAACAACCTCTCTTCCCTGTTGTACACTTTCAAGCACTTCACCCTCTAAACTTCCATCCGTACTCATCACGCTACCCAAGCACTTAAACGAACTCTCATTTTCCATTTCCTCCTCATCCAACCTCATTGTACATTCAGTGACTTCACTTCTTTCAAAGACCATAACTTTACTCTTCCCTACATTCACCTTTAGATTTCGTTTCTTACATACACTCCCAAACCCATTCACCAAGCCTTGCAGTTCCCCTTCGTTTTCACTTAACAGTACAGTATCATCTGGGGGAGGCGGTGGCTGAATCGCTAGAGAGGCGGCCTGCAGTCCTGATGGACCCAGGTTCGAATCCCGGCTGGGGTAGGGAACAGTTTAAGGATTTGAATTTCATAAAAGCAGACTTTCCTGATCTACCAGACAACCCGCCGACATGTCATAAAAGTACTCCCGCTAATACCAATACACCAGTCCTGTATGAGACAGCCCTTGCATGTATTCAATATGGACGGTGGGTGTTAGCGCCGAAGTGGTGACATGTAGACAGGTGTATGGTATGTAGGAGGACTACTGGCCCTTGAGAGCAGGTTGTGAAGCCTATGCCCAGAAGTCGGACACACACAAAAAAAAAAAAAAATCTGCAAACAACAGCACAGGGAGTTTCCAAACACTTCGCTCTCTTATTGGGGTCCCTCCAACATCCGCTGCCCTACCTTGTATCTCTTTTATAACCCCATCCATATACAGATTGAACAACCATGGGAACATGACTCACCCCTGTTTCAATCCAACATTCAGAACTTCGCCGCTCTGTTGCATCTTTATCTCTTTTCTATCGCTGCTTTAATGGTCACTGCTCCTCTGAACTGTCTGCTTGCATTCCTCCACCTCTACGACGGGCACGTAGCACCCGTCTGGCAGCAAACTCTCATCCCTTTTCTGTCCAACTCTCTAATGCAAGAGTTAACCGTTACTCCCAGTCTTTCATTTATGCAACAGGTCAGCTCTGGAATTGTCTCCCTCTGTCTGTATTTCCTGCTGCCTATGATCTCCAGTCTTTCAAACGCAGTGTGTCCAGGCATCTCAAAATGATCGGATCTTGAATTTGGCTCTGAATTGTATTTTGTTTTTCTCTTGGAGGGAACTGTTACTGCGGGCTCATGGCCTTTGGTTTCTTCTTCCTCGCATTTAAAAAAAAAAAAAAAAAAAAAAAAAGATAGAAAAATTCACTCAGTTCACTATCCACACGCACTGCAGCCTTGGCACCCTCATACATACGCTTCACGGCATTCAACAACTTCCCATTTACTCCATGTATCCTTATTACTTTCCACATTCCTTTTCTATCCACCCTGTCATATGCTTTCTCCAAATCCATGAAGACCACATACAACTACTTTCTCTTCATTAGAAACTTTTCCACTAAAGACCTAAGAATGAATATCTGATCTATACAACCTCTTCCCTCCCTAAAACCTCTGTTCTTCTCCAACTAATTCCTCTGTTATTTCTCTAACTCTGTCAATAAGTATCCTACCATATACTTTTCCTGTTAAACTAAGAAGACAAATGCCAATATGATTACCGTACACTTCTTTTTCCCTTTTTCCATGTACTGTGTAAGAGTAATTACTTAACCGTTTAATTAACTTATATGGCAACGCACCCATCGTTTTGAATCCTGAGTGGTCGTCGATAAAAACACGTACCAGCCATTCTCGGGTATAACCAAGTGATTAGTACATACAGCTTCGGAGGTCACAGGATTCACTCTGTTATGTAGATGCTGTTCACTTCATATATTTCTATCCACAAATATTTTTATGATTCTGCTTAATTTCTTCATCAACTTCGTGAGTCCACCACGAACGTCACTACAGTACCAATGGAATTATATTTTGGCACATCAGACTCTCTTTTTGCCCACTATGTTTACGACTATCTGTCCTCATCGCTATTTTGCATCGTGCACTCACTTGATGTAGTGCTGCCTGCTTCTTCCTTCACCTTTGTCATTATTTTTCTTTGTCTACCCTCCTCTCTCCGTATTTCTCCCATCTTTCCAGTCATTTTTTTTTACTACTCTTCTTTCAGGTGGCTTTACACTGACAAGATAATGGTTTCCTGTAAGCCATTAAACTATTTGCAACGCTGGGTGATAATCATACAACTAACCCGTACGTGTTCCCTGCGTGTCAACAAGTGGGTTGCCGGAGGGTTAGTGCCCCTCCCAGTAAAACACTAATTCAAAGACAAACGGCCACCCCTAATGGGATTATGGCTTCTGGCTATAGATAGATAAACAGACCATCAGTTTGCTTTAACCAACATGCAACTCTGTTCATCATCTTTGGATAGTCATGATATCTCAGTCTTTGGATATTAGAGAAAGTACTGTACAATCAGCTCATCGGAAGTCGGATGTACAGGAGCGAGCCTGTGTACTCCTTCATTAACAATGTATAAGTGGAGACTACACGGGAACCTTAACTGTGCGAGAAATAAAGTTCCCACGCCTGGAAAGTCGGCTGCTCCTCATACACAATTCTCTTGAATAGTGAGTGAATAGTGAGAAGTATATATATATATATATATATATATATATATATATATATATATATATATATATATATATATATATATGAGCCTCTGTGGTACAGTGGTAGAGTGTGCGTTTCGTACACGGGTGGACCAGGGTTCGCTCCTCGCCAGGGTAATAAACTTTGGGAGTGTTCACCCGGCCACGTACTGCACTGGCGGACACAAGGGGTGCTGTGGTTGAACCAGTGTCGCTTACTGTAAAGTATGCTTGCACCCAGTCGGCTTGCGCGGGCCGATTACACTTGGTTCACAGACTACACACACATCCAAAGCCATTCCAACACTGCAATTACACTTGCAAGCACTTCTCACCCTACATACAATCTCTACCAGACAGCCTAAGCCACTTGGTAGAGATACATTGGCTGTATCGTCCCGACTTCGGTCGGGATAGGCCGGTCCTGCAGTGGATACTCAAACGGCTGATGATGATGATATATATATATATATATATAATATATAATCATTATTATTATTATTATTTTTACTGTTATCAAGCTTTAACTCACTCCAACTCGGGGACTCCCTTTATTCATGTAATCTTATCGGGAGTGTTACATTATTCTTTTTCTCCGTCGCTAATACATTGTCCATTGTTCTCCAGAACTTTCTGCCTGCATGCTGTCTTTTAAGGCAAATCTGGAGCATCGGACTGTCTGCACACTCTTACCTCTCTTCGGTCCAGTCTAATGCAAGTTCCTTTATAGTCTCAGTCTTTCATGTGCACAGCTAGACAATTATGGTCAAATCTTCCTCAGTTCATGACTGCAGCACCAACGTTTTTGAAGTAGTGCGTCAGATCATTCAGAAATCAGTGGAACATGATTCTGGCTAATTTTCACATCACTGGCATTTTTTTTTTTTTTCACTCCATCATTATTTGCTTCCATCTGTCTGCAAACATGCACGTGTAAGGAAATAAACAAGCATGTAAAACACCTTCATGCACAGAAACTTTTAACAAAGCTGTGCATTCTTTTCTTTAATATAAAGCGGTTGTTGGATATTTTATTGATTTTTGCTCCAGATTGCTCGATGTCATACTGTATCAGAACTTCTGCCTTGTGCAATTGCTGGTGATTCAGTGACTGAAGATGCCAGTCAGGGTGAACGTCAGGTACTCTGTGCAATGGTTTGGGTCCCTAAAATACGGTTGCAGGAATTTCAGTCAAGTAAAGCGACCAGGGTCGTTGGTTAGCCACCTTCCTACCGTCTAAAAATTGCTGACTACGTTATCCTTGCATGGGACCGTGCAGTTCGCCAGAGGTGCTACCGGACTGGCTGAGGAGGTGCGTGGGGGTGTTTTGTTGTATTCTGAGATTATACTTTGCACCTTCATATACCATATACAGGATTGCTCCTTCTGTACCATGATGTCCTTTGAATAGTAAAATCTTGCCACAGCCAGACGATTGTATTAACTTAAAAATGTCCTGAAGTGAAAGGAATGAAGGCAATTACTCCTTCAGTACGATGATGTGCAGTTCATGATGTTACTGTAATCACCTGACGCTCTTGTTGTGCGCTTTACTGACTGAATGAAACGTATGATATTACATGCTATTTTGCAATAATGTTTTACGTGTCGTTATGCTGTGGTTCAGCGAAAATTTGGCCTGTCTGTAGTTTCAGCAGTTATGTTCAAGTTAGCCTGAAATATAAACACACTCTCTTCGATAAATCTGATGGTATTCGTGCATGTGTGTTTTGACCTATCCGTTTTTTAAAACCTTGCAATAAATCATTGTTCAGGCAGCAGAAAATACTGTTCCCTCTCTTATCGCGTCACACTTGCTCACCGTTTCCGCTCTCTCTCTCTCTCTCTCTCTCTCTCTCTCTCTCTCTCTCTCTGTTATAGATAAATATGTACGTACAGTATGTATGTATGTATGTATCTATATATGTGTGTGTGTGTGTGTGTGTGTGTGTGTGTGTGTGTGTGTGTATCTCTCTCTCTCTCTCTGTCTCTGTCTCTGTCTCTGTCTCTGTCTCTGTCTCTCTCTGTCTCTGTCTCTCTCTCTCTCTCTCTCTCTCTCTCTACACATATATACACTTTGGTTTCTTCACGTTCTAAATAGATGATGCTGACAGGATTAAGAACATTCATATCAAAATTTGCAGATTACGATAAAGTTGATACTGTTATTATGACTGACAGTGGGAGACGGAATCTACAACATATTTTGACAATATTCTTGAACTTTCAACACAAACTTAATTTAATATCAACGAATGTCACACTGCACAGGTTGAAAGGTAATGAAGATTTGAATACGAGTAAATAAGACAGAATATATGAGTTACAAATGTGTAAAGGGTGTAGGGGTAACTGTGTCTAAAGTCGCCAGTTTTCTGAGAATGAAATGAATATGCCAAGAAAAGGCTTATATGAAATTAGGATTTATCAACCGAAATTTCACATTAAAAATAAAGACATCACGAATCAGTCATGTACGATCTTCGAACAGTCACATTTTGATTATGCGCTGCTGTTTTAGACCCATCATCAAATCAGTGACATACATTACTTAGAAGTAGGAAAACGCAGAGTAATATAATCATCCCCCCCACTCAAAAGTTTCTAGGAAGAAATTCTATGAGATCTGAACCTATTCTCTTTAACACACTATTGGCTGGAAAAATAACTGAATGTTGACCAATTGTATCCGGCTATCGTTCATCCAAGGTTGTTATTGCATTTACCATAAGTTTCAATTCAGCAAACGAAAGGCCTCCTTTAGTTAAAGGGTTTTATAAGGGATATATCTTACATATCTAAATAAATTCGTCAGGAGCCAGCAAAAATACAATGATAAGAAGACACCCTTCTCAATAGGTAATCGTCAAGGTCTTCAAAATTTAGGCACAACCTGTGATTTTGACTTTCTGATGCATGCAAATGGCTTAGTACCAGAAAGCCACGGGGATGACCTACACATCTATTTTTTTTTTTTCCTCCAGTGACGTTGTTGACTTATACAACAGGCTTCCAGAAAATGTAATATTCAGTGCCGTCATAAGCAGTAAGAAAATAAAAGTAAATAATCGCCTGTTACCATATAAGACAGAACAGCTGTCTCAGAACCAGTCACAACCAGCCTCCAATAACAGTTTTTGAGAGCACCAGCAAAGACGTGGTCAAAAACAAATTAGTGAAGCATCAGCCATCATGAGGTGTAATATAAATAAATAGACGCAGACAGCCAGCTCTCTGCGGCTACCTTGATAAGTAAAGCCTTCATAACTGATTAATAATGACGTGAAATAATTTATTATAAGTGGTGTAAGCGTTTTATCTCTTGCTCCTGGGTCTTCATTTGTAAAGATAAGACACAAGGTTACCTTAGGTTAATCAGTACGTTAGATACACACACACACACACACACACACACACACACACACACACACACACACAACTAGACAGACAGATGAGGGAGGCGGTAGCTCAGTCGGTAGAGAAGTGGCCTGCAGTCCTACCGGACCCAGGTTCAAATCCCCGCTGGGGCAGGGAACAGTTTAAGGATTTGAATTTACTGAAGACAGACTTTACTGATCTACCAGAAGACCCGCCGATATGTCGTAAATATACCCCCGCCAATACCAATACACCAGTCCTGTGTGAGACAGCCCTAGCATGTATTCAATATGGACGGTGGGTGTTAGCGCCGAAGTGGTGACATGTTGAGGTGTATGGTATGTAGGAGGACTGCTGGGCCTTGGGAGCAGGCTGTGAAGCCTATGCCCAGAGTCGGACACACACACAATAAAAAAGATATGTGTGCGAATGTGTGTGTTTGTGTGTGTGATATTCCACTATCATAATTATCGTCCTTACCATTTCCGATTTCGTGTCACCTAATTTTCCTCCAGTCCATCGATTTTTCCCACTTACATTTTCCTTTAACTTAATCTGCCGCAGGGAATGTCGTGAGGTCTTGAATCTCTGGTGTTTGGTCTTCGCGTCTTTGTCTCCAGAAAAGGCCCCAATTAAGAATGGTTCAATAAGTAGAACAAACGCCATCCGTGCCTGCCGAAAAATCTGTGAAATTTTTCTGCGAAGACGGTGGAGATTTTCTGGTGCTACGCTCTGCCGGGGGAAGCCAAACATGGGGAGAGAGAGAGAGAGAGAGAGAGAGAGAGAGAGAGAGAGAGAGAGAGAGAGAGAGGAAGCGGTGCTGGGAGGAAGTGAAGGGAATGTTAGCCCCCCCTCAAAAAAAAAAAGTGATGAACAAACGAAAATACGAAAGACTGCGAAAAGCAAGAAAGAAATTAGAAAAAAAAAAAAGAGCCGTGAAAAATGAGTGAAAAACAGAGAAAATCTGAGACACAGCGAAGTGAGAACTGATGTAATATATGAGAGACAGATGACAGTGAGCAAAACATAGGCAACACTACGCCGTTGCAACCCTTCATCTGACCAAGCACATACCTACATATCCCCCCCCCACCTCCTTGTGCAACTAACCAAGAGAATAACGGCTCTCACCCCCCCCCACCCAATCTTTTCCTCTAAAGGTGGGCGTAAGGGGAACGCCTTGAGGCCACGTAACCTGGGTCCTTCAGATTTCTTGCGCAGGTTGCATTAAAATCACCGGATTTTTTCCTTTCTCATTTAAAAAAGAAAACGACTTAAGACACAGCATTCTGCCTATCAAAAGTTGCCAGTTCACTGTAATATACACAACTACGTGAAATTTCACGACTCTATATTGAATACTTTCTGACTCCTGGCCAGGAAACGAAATCTCTGCTTCCGGCCACCCAGCTCGACGGATTGACTCCTATTGATCCTAGTGATAACAACAACTTCCTCTGACTTTGTCAGGTGGAGGATAAAAACCTGGGAATATATGAGAGGTCAAGTTAAAATTACCAGAGAGAAAAGAGGAATGGAACGCAAAGAGGAATAGTAAGCGAGTCGGGTGAGGGTGTGGAAGCGACAGTAAAGAATGAAAGTTTGAGAAATTTGAAGTAAGGGATAAAACACACGATGAGGGAGGAATGAAATTATAAGAGAGAGAGAGAGAGAGAGAGAGAGAGAGAGAGAGAGAGAGAGAGAGAGAGAGAGAGAGAGAGAGAGAGAGAGAGAGAGAGAGAGAGAGAAGGAGCAAATAAGGGAAAATGTGAGAGGCGGGGAGATGAGCTAGAAATAATCACTTCCTAAACTACAAAGACGTCTTTTAGCTATAATCAGATATCAATCCACTAGCCCCAAGACTTCCTCTAGGAGAGATTTTGCAGGATGGTTACTAGGCGTGCCGCCCTTCACCTGTCGGCTCATAGTCACGAAGCTCGAAGGTCCGTACCCCAGGGTTTCCTTCTCTATTGACTTTTGCAAATGCCCAGTTCCGACCAATTTAGAGGACACTAGGCGGAAATGGGTTAAAGAAAATGATAGATTTGTCAGTGTTTAAGCCCAATATTTTAACCTCAACACCCATCAACCTTCCCCACATGAGTTTTAAGAGACATATCCTCCAAGATGGCGGAACATTTGTATCATTTAAAGAAATGTACTTGAAGTGGAGGCAAACAGGAGTAAGTGAAGTATGATTTTTACACCTGCATGATTATATATATATATATACCAGGGGCAGGATCCCACAGCTATCTGGCGCGCCCCCGGGTGGCGCAGACCATGGGAACCCCAGTAGATACATAGGACTCCACCGAAAATCCTCAATAAGGAGGCACAAATATTACATCTCACAAGAGACTATGTGGCAGGAAGGTGAGAGTATTTGTTCTCATGGTGAAGCACTGAGAAATAATATAAATTATGGCACTGAGGAATTATATACTCTCTCTCTCTCTCTCTCTATGTATATATACAGTATATATATATGTAAACAGAAATAAAATATATATATCTGTATATCTATCTATCTATCTATCTATATATGTATATGTGTGTGTGTGTGTGTGTGTGTGTGTGTGTGTGTATAAATATACTGTATACCGGTATATATATATGTAAATCTATCAATCTATCTATTTATCTATATATACGTATATAGTTTGACCGATTGATTGACTGACTGGTTGATTAATTGATGAACTGACTGATTGTCATCTTTCTACCGCAAACCGATATTGTTCAGGGAACTGTAATTGAAGATATGGATATGCAGCCTGAGGCAAACATTTTACCATGGTAATATTCTTCAGTGATTACTTAACATGGATTATTGACGAACCTTTTATTTTTAATTATTCCTGTGGAGATGGATGGAATAATTTTCGGCAACCCGCCCTATAACGTAGCGCTATTCTCAGGCTATATGAATGTGTGTGTGTGTGTGTGTGTGTGTGTGTGTGTGTGTGTGTGTGTGTGTGTGTGTGTGTGTGTGTGTTTGCTATAACTTATCCTAGGCTATATGATGAATCTGAATGTAACTTTGCGTGGTGAGTTTGTCGGGTTCCTGGAAATTTTCCAACCATGAATTTTAGGGGGGTCAGCCCCCCTAGTGATATATAAATTCTCAGCAAAGCCAGATCTTCCTTCCTTTCATAATAACAAGGAAGGTAGATATGGCTTTGACAATCCAGAATATGTTGTACTCATACATTGGACTCTAATTTGTAATGCAATATTTGGGGAGCCTGACCCCCCCAGTTATTCTTGGGAGGTCGGCCTACCTCCCCAAAACTAAAGTGTCTTAGAAATATGGGAAAGTGAGCTGATAGATTTCAACGAAACCTCCCCAGTGAAGTCATCGTTTTCCTTGAAAGGTTTTCCTCCATATAATTCTACAATCATGATTTTTAAGGGGAGTCAGTCCTCGTTGCCAATTTAGAAATTCTCAGAAATAATGAAAGGAAGGCAGATATGGCTTTGATATCGTAATATATGCTGTACAATGGGATTTTATTCATAATGCCATATTTGGGGAGCGTGAATCGTCCAATGACTTTTTTTTTTTTTTTTTTTAATAACAGAGCAGAGGAAGGGAAACATGTGAAGAAAAGAAATAATCCATACACCAGATTACAGGTGTCCTCCATTCATAAAAAATCTGTAACAGTTAGACTTAAACAGCCGTAGGTTGAAGCCTGGGGGGAAACCACTCTTGGGAATCGAGCTCCAAAGAGATGCAGTTCGTGGAATAAAAGAATTCTGATAGGCAGAAGTTCTGCAGTATGAGAGTGTGACAGTCCAGTCACGAGCGCTACGAGATGCCTGTGTACAGCGGGGAAAGGCGCGGAGAGGTGGTACATTGGATGCAATTTCATTTGAGCATTTGCCATAGAAATATCTGTAAAATAATGCAAGGAGGCAACATTCTTTCTTACTGTAGGAGAAGTAGTTCATTTGTAATAGGATTAGTATTAATTCTAATAGCTTTGTTCTGAACGTTGTCCAGTTGTTTTAATGCAGCCTCTCCACATCCATTCCACAAGGGTGAGCAATATTCCAGCTGAAAGCACACATGGCTCTTGTAAATAATAACTAACTGCTCGTCAGTGAAGAAGTTACGGACTCTGTACAATAATCCAAGTTTCTATGGAGCGATTTTAGCAAGTGATCTGAAGTGAGAGGTCCAGTTGTGGGCACTGTAGAGTGAAACACTGAGAATTTCAATACTTTTGGAGACAGGAATATTAGTAGCATTGAAGGTATATAGAAATTAGGCAATATCTGTCTATTAGTAAGCTGTATATATTTGGTTTTCCTGGCATTCAATAAGACAATGTTATTTTGTCCCCATTCAGTGATCTTTGATAAATCTTGCTTTATGGAGATTGCTGTACTGAGCTGTTAGTCAGAGATATTAAACTTTGTGAATGGGTGTTGAAGTGTGGATGAATTGTGAAGCGTTGAGCAATCTGCACATGAATGGACAGGATCTTGGGTGGCAGATAAGAGGTCATTAATATGAATTAGGAATAGGATTGGAGCCAGAACTGATCCTTGTGGCACACCGGCATTAATCGAGTGGAAATCGGAATATACTGTACATCATCTATTTTACTCTTTGTTTTCCTTCTGTCTCAGAAATATGAGGAAATCAGAGGAACAAAAAATAAATAGGCCATAGCAAGGGAGTTTGGATAGCAGGGAATTGTGCTGCAGTCTGTCAAAAGCTTAAGGAATTAACTAGAAAACAAAAATTTTCTTCTAAAATGATTGTTTTAAAAAGTAGGAATGGCAAAAGTGCAAGTATAAGAGATAAAAAAAGCGTAGAAACAGAAGAACACTCAGGATGAGAGGAGATTTGGAGACCAGTGCCCATTACTACATTCCACACTTTAGCCACAGACTTGTAGCTGGTGGAATGTAACAATGAGAATATATCTCCAAATCTTTTCTCATCCTGAATACTCTCTTGTTTCTGTGCTTTTTTCATCTCTTATCCGTGTACTTTTGCTATTCCTACTTCTTAATCATTTTAGAAGAAAGTATTGTTTTCTAGTTTATGATCTTTTTGCGGAAGTATAATTACGGTATGCATAAAGCAAGTGTAAGATATGGATTGTTACATGCATAGCATACTGAAAGACTAAAGCAAGGGTGCCTTCCCATAAAATAAAGTGTTTTGGTATGTTCTTCGACTGTAGTCGAGCTGTAGCTACCAACCAATGAGCAATCAATGTTGCGCAAAATTGCGTACTTACGTGTAATTGCGATGAGTTTTTCAGGCCGTAACTCGTGAACCGTGGCCTGAATGCTTTTCTAAACATGAATAGAAACATCTATACTTGACAAGCAGAATTTTGGTGTATAGTATGCTCACCTACACCTTTTGGTTTTGGAGTTATGGCTGATGAAGAAGAAAGAAAGAAAGAACAAAATTGATATTTTTGCAGTTCGATTTTGCGACTCCTATGAAGGTTAGCAAGACTTTGCGATTAGTTTTGCGCTTGAATAGTGAAGATCTTTTAGTTCATGAGCTTAGAACTAACCTTTGCGACCGTTTTCAGACAAATACCTCTATACCAACGTTTCCCAACCTTGGGGGTTGCTCCCCTGGGGGAGCGTTTGAGATTGCTAGGGGGCTAATCCATTCAAATGCATACAGGGTATTCCCAAAGATATATATGAATAAGAAACTTTGGTAGGAAAACTTCACAACTATCATTACGAGCAAACACGTAGTGTTGCCATCTAGCATCTGAAGCATCCATATGGAACAGATAAAAACATCGTTGTTTAGACGTCAGAGGTGTGGGGGAACATCATGAATACAGTCCTGACAAAAGGGTGGCGCAGTGGTAAAAAGGTTGGGAACCCCTGCTCTATACCCTACAGTACAGGACGCCAGTTTGAACCTGCACCATTCCTACTTACGGAGTGTTACCGCACTCCGTGATATCAAGGGCTACTGCATGAGTTTCTCCATGTCAGACAATTGACTGATTGAGTATATCAGCATTGGATCTTTTGTGCGGAAACCATGCTATCACTAATTAAGTTGTTGGATTAGAGATGTTTAACTATTTGCTTATTAATTACAATCTCAAATACTTTACCAAAAGATGTGATAACTATTGGTCTGTAATTAGAGGGGTCAGAGGAACTTCCTTTCTTCGGAATTGGGTGGATATTGGCTTTTTCCAAGAATCAGGGCATGACGAAGCACATATGCATAGTTTGAATGATTCAGCTAGAACAGGAGCAAGTTCTGGGGAACCCTATTTTTCTAAACAATTGGAGGAGCTTTGTTGGTTGATAAACTTTTTAGGATATTACGTATCTATTCAGTATCTTCACTGAAGCAATTTCGGGAGTGTCAAGTTCTAGTGTAGGGACGTTCTGGCTGACTTCCTTTAAGGTAGAATTTCTGGTAAATATACTAGCAAGGATGTTCACATTACTGCATGGGTTATTAACAGTGTTACCATCTGAAGATTTTAGTGGAGGAATGACATGTTGAAGTTGTTATCGAAAGAGCTGAGAGTTGACCAGAATATTCTCAGCAATAATGAAAGGAAGGCAGAAATGGCTCTGATATTGAGGGGCCAGCCCTTCTACCAAGAATAAAAATGACCAGAAATAAGGGAAAGTTAGCAAATGGACCAGAACCAAACTTCACGGGTAAGTTCGGCTGGTTACTTGTTAATTTCCTCCCCGACAAATTTTTTCACCAGTATTTTTAGGGAGGTTCGTTGCGCACCAAAACTGAAAAAATAGGGGAAGGGGGGGGGGCAGATATGGCTCTGATATCTTAGTATTTGTCGTACAATAAATTCTCATCAGTAATGTGATTTTTGGGAAGCGTGACCCAAACCCCCCAATAATTCTTGGGAGTTAGCCCCCTTCCAAAAATAAACACGATTAGAAATGGGGGAAATATTTAAATGATACATCCCAGACGAGTTCGTTTGGTTACTACGAAGGTTCCATTATACACAATTTTACAACTCTGAGGAGGTTAGTTCCCCCCTCTTACATAATTTGAAACCTTCAGAAAAGTGGAAGGTGGGCACATATGGCTTTGATAATCTTAGTACATGTTATACAATGGACTTTCATCCGTAATGCGATATTTAGAGACCGTGAACCCTAAATGATTCTGAGAGGAGTCAGTCCCTTCCCCAAAATAAAAACGATCAAAATTATTGGAAAGAGAGCACGTAGACTTCAGCTAAATCAGCATACCTATCACAGGATTAGGTGTGCAGTTCCCATGTTTTCTCTTAATGCACAAGACGAAACAGCACACTGATATTTGGGGTGCATGATTCCCTACCCCACCATGATTCTTGAGGAGACAGTCCCCCCTCCCCCCCCCAAAAAAAAAAGGAGAAATATTTGAAATTTCATTTGTTTACTGGGAAGATGTTCCACTATATACAATTTTCCAACCATTATTTTTAGAAGGGTCAGCCCACTCACCAAATAAAATGTTCTCAGAAATATTGAAAAGAGGCAGATATGGCTTTGATATCTTAGTGCATGTTGTACAATGGAGTCGCATCCGTAATGCGATATAAAGTATATAAAAACGATCAGAAATTGGGGAAAGATTTGAATTACATTTCCCAGGTGAGTTCTTTGAGGTACTGGGATAAAGTTTTCCAACCATGAACTCTAGGAAGGTCAACCCTCCTTAGGAAAAAAAACTAAAATTTTGTGAAAGGATTGCAGATATGATTTTGACAGTACATACTGCACAACGGACTCTTATCTGTAGTGGAAGACTTGGGGAGCTTGGCACTCCCACTGATTCTCGTGGGATCAGCCCCCCTTACAAAAATAAACACAATCAGAAGTAGGGGAAAATGAACATATAAGTTTAAACGAATCGGCATACATATCGTAGGATTGGGTATGCAGTTTCCGTGTTTTCTCTAAATGCACAGAAAGAAACTGCCATCTGCTTTATTTGTAACACTTTTTTCAGTTTGCGCTGTTCCATTCATCTCTTTCAGTGTCTTGATTTCTCAGGTCTCTGTGATATAATGCCTCTTGCACACCATCCCTTCAGGGAGATAATGGAGTATTGGTAGGCTCCACTTTCAGCTGGAAGACCAGTTCCATTCTGGGGCCGGCCAGACTATTGGGCACAGTTTGTTTCCCCCTTCACACAGCGGTACAATCTGGGACCTGGATGTAAATTCATTTGTTGCGGGTCGTGTTCTAAGAGATGATTAGTACTAAGAGAAAATTATATTTTTCTGTCCATAGGCATGCATAAATATGTCTTCTTCACCTCTCGATCCTTTCTTTCGTTTCGCCCTTCCTTTCATTTCCTCAACATCCGAGCAGTGCTTACATTCCTCTTTGTTAGTCCCTCAGTCATTAAGTCTCTCCACCAACCCAAACCCACTTAACGTAGCCTACCTCGATTAATGCCTTTCATATATATAAGAGTATTTTCTGTTCCTACACCTCATCTGCTCTTTGCTAGTCCTTCATTACCTCTTCCTTGGCCATCTGTCACTCATTCTCTCCATAATGGCAAACTGTTTCAACGTTTTCAGGCTTTTAAAACTCAATTTCATTT
Source organism: Coenobita brevimanus (assembly GCF_032717465.1). Lineage (NCBI taxonomy): Eukaryota > Metazoa > Arthropoda > Malacostraca > Decapoda > Coenobitidae > Coenobita > Coenobita brevimanus. The sequence goes on from NC_137020.1 coordinate 785,163, forward strand.
GCAAATAACACTCAGAAGTTTGCTGGATTTAATACACTCTTTCCTACATGGCAGAGTTATTAGTGACAGTAGTAGCGCTCAGCGTCCGATGATTTATTTCAGCACCTTAACCCCTTCATTCCAATTAAGTGTATTTTGTTTTATTGTCGCCATCTCCAAGAAATTTTATTCACTTTAAGAAGGATCTCAGTTGGCGAGGGAGCTAAGGATGGCTGGATCTGACTCCTCCAGTTCGAAGAATTTCATCTAAACTGAATAAAAGTATCGGGAAACAGCACGAATAGAATAAAAAGTACGTCATTCGTTATTAGGTATTTTAAAAATCTGATTCATCTATAAGATACAAAAGAAGATGCGACCATGAGATGCTTAACAGTTAACACACACTGATCTTCACTTCCCATTATGCTTTACGGACTGCATCAACCTGTCACTCCGCTGTTCATCTCAGTGCCTCCATCCACTCACTTGGGTGGAATTATTAAAGCCACAGCGAACCAACACACATTGTTGGAAAGCAAAAACTCAACATGAGCACGCTAGCTCGCTCGAACACGGTCCTCACTTTGTCTATAATTTAATTTACCTGAGGGTGTGTTATAAGAACCTGGGACCATTAATGAACGTAAGACCAGTAACTTGCAAAAATTTCCGTCCTCTGATTCACTCTCTGTTAAACTTAAAAGCAATAATTAGCCCTTCCTTTATCTTTCCCCTACTTGGAAAGCCAACTTGCCTCCTCTGAGCCTCGCTTTCTTCTCTTCATTGAAACTCAGCTGTCTGGGGCAATTGCCAGTAACCCCTAGCCTGTATCCTCGCACCTTCCCTGTAATCAGATCTGAGCCAACGTTTGCCGTTGTGTGTACGTGCTCAACGACCTCACTTGTTCTCATGATTCCAAGCTTGAATTTTCTGAGTTCTTTGCACTCAGTCGTTAGGCTTTCTTGTGAGTCTGTAACCTAATGTATCTGAGTTGTTTACGTCTCCCACAAGTCTACTGACTATCTAATATTCTTTTATTATCATCTTAACTTGAAATCCATTATTATCCTTTCTTTAAAAAATCATTTTATGAGAATGTATTGACCCCGTTTCCATACTGCTACGAGCTTGTAAAATGTGCAATGTATTTAGATTTAAAAAGAAATGAAACTTAAATTATATAATAAAATATAGACACAAAAGGAGTACTTAGTGCAATACTTCCACACATAACTGACCTAAGAAATGAACCCTTGACTTTGCCGTGTGACCTTGACGTTCGACTGACTGTTTTCAAAATCGAATTACTGCATACTTGCGTGAATCACAACTCGAATCGCTTGTTCTTTGCCTGACTTTTAATCTCATCACCAAGGTTGGTCGAAACAAGTTCAAAACAGCCTGAGTTATCTGGTTAAACATTGACCCTTGCCCTTTGAAAATTAATTGTTTTCAAAATCGAATAACTTTATCCTTGGCTTGACTTTTCAGTGTTTTAGTAACACAAAGAGTAGGCCAGCATGCTCTCCAATACAAGTTTCTCTTACTGTCAGCACCAAACTACATGCACATTACACATTTCACTTCCAATTCAAAATTTAACAAAAACATTGGCATCTAATAACCAAGCCTCGGAGTCCCCATGGTGGGAGGGACCATAAATGCCCCCACCATCCGCCCCTCTCCCGTTGACTACCCAGCGAGATGCCTGGAACCACTGTCTGACTCACTCCTCCTCCATTTCAGCAACATTCGTGGCCTTTCCTCTAACTTTCTCTCTGTTGAGCACCACCTCTTCTCAACTAAACCTAACCTTTTCCTAACTGAGACTCAGCTGTCTGAGGCGACTGATAGCAAACCCTTCTCTGTATCCTCCTACTTTCTCTATGCTCATTTCAAAGCCAAAGGTGGTTGTTGTGTATATGCATGCAATGACATATCTTGCTCTCGTGTTCCTGAACTTGAATCTTCTGACTGCTCTACTCTCTGACTTCGGCTTCCTGTTATTCTCTGACTAAATATATCTGTGCTGTTTACTTACCCCGTAACTCTGCCGACTATGAAAAATTCTTCGACTATCTAACTCCTAACCTGGAACACATCCTATCCATTTTTCCTATCTCTGAAATCTCTATTTTAGGAGATTTCAATGTTCACCACCACCTTTGGCTCTCTTCTCGTTTGACTGATCCACTCGTTTAACAAGCCTACATCTTTACTGTCCTTAATGACCCAGAGCAGCTTGTACAGCACCCTACCCGTATCCCTGACCGCCTTGAAGAGAGTTCCAACATATCTGACCTCTTCCTTACAGGTAATCCTTCTGCTTACACTGTTAATCTTTCCTCTCCGTTGGGCTCCTCCAATCAAAACTTTATCACCTTAACCTGTCCTATCATTCCAGTATAGCCTGTGGACCCTCTGAACAAACATCGATTGTGGTATTCAGGAGCTGCTGATGGAGAGGCTCTCGGGCAGTACTTCTTTGATTTTCCCTGGAATGATTATTGCTTCCATGACGGGGAGCCATCTGGGTGTGCCTTGCGCATTACGGAGGTTATTCTTTCGGGCATGGAAGCATACATTCCCTTCTCATATCCTTTGTCTAATGCAAGAAAACCTTGGTTCCTTTGCCCAAAAAGGTAAATGTCACTTCCACTGAATAATATTAAAATGAATAAAATCGTTTTAAAAAGATCTCAGAATCGTCGGAGGAACTGCTGATTGTGACTATATCAGAAGACTGAACGGTCTCTTTTTCATTACAATTTTCCTAACACACACGAGCGAGAGAGAGAGAGAGAGAGAGAGAGAGAGAGAGAGAGAGAGAGAGAGAGAGAGAGAGAGAGAGAGAATTTCTGTTAAATGTCAGCGTACATTAAGCTGTCAGGGTTTGTTGAAATACGAGAGGAAAGGACAGGAAGCAAAGCAATATAAACTCAGTGAGGAGCAAAATATGTCAACAAATACATTTGGAGAGAGAGAGAGAGAGAGAGAGAGAGAGAGAGAGAGAGAGAGAGAGAGAGGTAAAGGAACAGGGGGAAGGGAGAGGCATAGGATGCCTCTGGGAGTACCAGCACCTTACAAGAGGGTTGGCCCTAGGCATACGAGAAAAGCTTCACCACACCAGCAAGAGGTGGTGGGAAGGGGGGGGAGGGTGAGAAGTGTCCTTGCTGTGGTGGTGTGGGTGTGAGCCTGTGAGGGTGATGGTGTGCGTGTGTGTGTGATGACATCGCTGTGGTGATAGTAAAGCTGTGATGTGGGTGTGATGGTGATGGTGTAAGGAAGTGCGTGTGAATGTGGTGATACACTGGTGATAGTAAAGTGGTGTTATGGGGTTGATGGTGATGGTATAGTGATGGTGTAGGTGTGATGATGATGGTATAGTAGTGGTGTGGATATCATGGTGACGGTATAGCTGGTGTAATTGTAGTGGCATAGTGGTGGTGGGGGTGTGATGGTGATAGTAATGTTGGTGATGGTGTGGGTGTGATGGTGATGTACCGTGGGTGTAATGATGATGGTATAGTGGTAGTGTGGGTGTGGATGTAATGGTATAATGGTGGTGGTGTGGATGGGCAAGTGATGGTATAGTGGTGGTGTAGGTGTGATGATTATATTGTGGTGGGGTGGCCATAGGTGTGATGGTATAGTGGTGTGGGTGTGAGAGTAATGTATAGCGGTGGTGTAGGTGTGGGTGTGATGGTGTAGTGGTGGTATGGGTGTGGGTGTGATGGTGTAGTGATGGTATCTGTGGGGGTGTGATGGTGTAGAGGTGTGGGTGTGATAGTGATGGTATAGTGGTGGTGTGGATGTACTGGTATAGTGTTGTGGTATGATGGTGATGGTATAGTGGTGGAGTAGGTGTGGTGGTGATAGTATAATGGCGGTGTGGATGATGGTGATGGTATAGTGGTGGTGTGGGGGTTTGTGATGGAATAATGGCGTGGGTGATAGTGATGGAATGGTGGTGTGGGTGTACGAGTGATGGTGATGGTACAGTGATGCCGTGTGTGTGTGTGTGTGTGTGTGTGTGTGTGTGTGTGTGTGTGTGTAATGATGATGGTATATTGGTTGTATGTGAGTGGTAGGGCGGGAATAGTGGTGTGGGTGTGATGGTGATTTAATGGTGATGGTGTGGGTGTGATGGTGATGGTAAAGTGATGGTGTAGGTGTGATTGTAGTGGTATATTGGTGGTGTGGGTGTGATGGCAAAGTGAGGGTGTGGGTATGTTGGCGATGGTACATGGAGTGGGTGTGATGGTGATGGTATGGTGGTGTGGGTGTGATGGTGGTGGTATAGTGGTGTGGATGCGATGGTGATGGTATGGTGGTGTGGGTGTGATGGTGTGAATGTGATGATAATGATAGCATGGTGATGTGGGTGTGGTTATGATGGTATAATGATGGTGTGAATGTGAAGTGGGTGAGATTATATAGTGATGGTGTGGGTGCGATGGTAGTGGTATAGGGATGGTGTGGGTGTGATGTTAATGGTATAATGATGGTGTGGGTACAACGGTAATGGTATAGGGATGGTGTGGGTGCAATGGTAGTGGTATAGGGATGGTGTGGGTGTGATGTTAATGGTATAATGATGGTGTGGGTACAACGGTAATGGTATAGGGATGGTGTGGGTGCGATGGTGATGATATTGTGATGGTGTAGGTGTGGGTACGATGGTGATGGTACAGTGATGGCGTTAGTGTGATGGTGATTGTGTAGTGGTGTTGTGGGTTTGATTGTGATGGTATTGTGATGGTGTCTGTGTGATGGTGAGGTATAGTGATGCTATAGGTGTGATGGTGATGGTATAGTGAAGGTGTGTGATGATGGTAATTGTATATTGATGGTGAAGGTGTGATGGTGATGCTATGGTGGTGTGGGTGTGGGTTTGAAGGTGATGGTATAGTGATCGTGCTTGTGTGTGATGGTGATGGTATAGTGGTGGTGTGGGTGTGATGGTGATGGTATAGTGGTGGTGTGGGTGTGATGGTGATGGTATAGTTGTGGTGTGGGTGTGATGGTGATGGTATAGTGGTGGTGTGGGTGTGATGGTGATGGTATAGTGGTGGTGTGGGTGTGATGGTTATGGTATAGTGGTGGTGTGGGTGTGATGGTGATGGTATAGTGGTGGTGTGGGTGTGATGGTGATGGAATAGTGGTGGTGTGGGTGTGATGGTTATGGTATAGTGGTGGTGTGGGTGTGATGGTGATGGAATAGTGGTGGTGTGGGTGTGATAGTGATGATATAGTGGTGGTGTGGGTGTGATGGTGATGGTATAGTTGTGGTGTGGGTGTGATGGTGATGGTATAGTGGTGGTGTGGGTGTGATGGTGATGGTATAGTTGTGGTGTGGGTGTGATGGTGATGGTATAGTGGTGGTGTGGGTGTGATGGTGATGGTATAGTGGTGGTGTGGGTGTGATGGTGATGGTATAGTGGTGGTGTGGGTGTGATGGTGATGGTATAGTGGTGGTGTGGGTGTGATGGTGATGGTATAGTGGTGGTGTGGGTGTGCATGCAATAGTATTGTGGTGGTGTGGGTGTGATGGTGATAGTATAGTGATGGTGTAGGTATGATGGTCATGGTATAGTGATGGTCTGGGTGATGATGTTGGTTTAGTGGTGGTGTAGGTGTGATGGTGATGGTATCGTGATGGTGTGGATATGATGGTAATGGTATAGTGGTGGTGTGGGTGTAATGGTAATGGTATAGTGGTGGTGTGGGTGTGATGGTAATGGTATAGTGGTGGTGTGGGTGTGATGGTAATGGTATAGTGGTGGTGTGGGTGTGATGCTGATGGTATAGTGGTGGTGTGGGTGTGGATGTGCATGTGAAGGTATAATGGTGATGTGGGTGTGATTATGGTGGTATAGAAATGGTGCAGGTGTGGGTGTGCATGCAATGGTATTGTGGTGGTGTGGGTGTGATGGTGATAGTATAGTGATGGTGTAGGTATGATGGTCATGGTATAGTGATGGTCTGGGTGATGATGTTGGTTTAGTGGTGGTGTAGGTGTGATGGTGATGGTATAGTGGTGGTGTGGGTGTAATGGTAATGGTATAGTGGTGGTGTGGGTGTAATGGTAATGGTATAGTGGTGGTGTGGGTGTAATGGTAATGGTATAGTGGTGGTGTGGGTGTAATGGTAATGGTATAGTGGTGGTGTGGGTGTAATGGTAATGGTATAGTGGTGGTGTGGGTGTAATGGTAATGGTATAGTGGTGGTGTGGGTGTAATGGTAATGGTATAGTGGTGGTGTGGGTGTAATGGTAATGGTATAGTGGTGGTGTGAGTGTAATGGTAATGGTATAGTTGTGGTGTTGTCGGTGTGCATCTGAAGGTATAGTTGTGATGTGGGTGAGTGTTGGTATAGTGGTGGTGTGGCTGTGGTGTTATAGTGATGATAATGTGATGGTGTGGGTGTGATGGTGAAAAAAATGGTCGTGTAAGTGTGATGGTGATGGTATAGTGATGGTATGGGTGTGATGATGGTATAGTATAGGTGTAGGTGTTGGTGTGATGGTGATGGTATAGTGATGGTGTGGGTGTGATGATGGTATAGTATAGGTGTAGGTGTGGGTGTGATGGTGATGGTATAGTGATGGTGTGGGTGTGATGATGGTATAGTATAGGTGTAGGTGTGGGTGTTATGGTGATGGTATAATGATGGTGTGGGTGTGATGGTGATGGTATAATGATGGTGTGGGTGTGATGGTGATGGTATAATGATGGTATGGATGTGATGATCGTATAGTAAAGTTGTAGGTGTGGGTGTGATGGTGATGGTTTAGTGATGGTGTGGGTGTGATGGTGATGATATAATGATGGTGTGGGTGATGGTGAGGGTTTAGTGGTGGTGTAGATGTGATGGAGATGGTATAGTGATGATATGGGTGTCATGATGGTATAGTGATGGTGTGGGTGTGAGAGTGATGGTATAGTGATGTGGGTATGATGGTGATGCTATAGTGATGGTGTGTGTGGATGTAACAATGATGGTTCAGTGGTGGTGTGGGTGTTCTGGTGTTGTGTTGGTTTGGGTGTGATAGTGTTTGTATAGTGGTGGTGTGTTTGTGGGTGTGATGGTATAGTGATGATGTGGGTGTGTTGGTGATGGTAAAGTGATGGTGTAAGTGTGGTGATGGTAGTGATGGCGTGGGTGTGGGGGTGATGGTAACTGAATAATGGTGGTGTGGGTGTGATAGTGATGGTATAGTGATGGTGTGGGTGTGATGGTCCTAGTATAGTATAGTTGCGGGTGTGATGGTCCTGGTATAGTATAGTTGCGGGTGTGATGGTCCTGATATAGTATAGGTGTGGGTGTGATGGTGATGTTATAGTAATGGTGTAGATGTGGATGTGAAGATTATGGTACAGTGATGGTGTGGTTGTGATGGTGGCAGTATACTGGCGGTGAGGGTGTGATGGCGATTGTATAGAGATGGCATTGGTGTAGGTGAGATGGTATTATGATGGTGTTTGTGTGATGGTGATGGTATAGTGATGGTGCGAGCGTAATCGTGATGGTGTAGTGATGGTCTGATGAGATGGTATTGTGGCGGTGTATGTTGGTGTTGATATAGTGGTGGTGTGGACGTGATAATAATGGTACATGTTTGTAAAAGTGACTGTATAGTGGTGGTCTGGGTATGATTGTGCTGTTATAGTAATGGTGTGGGTGTGATGGTGCTGTTATAGTGGTAGTGTAGGTATGATTGTGCTGTTATAGTGGTGGTGTGGGTGTGATGGTGCTGTTATAGTGGTGGTGTGGGTATGATTGTGCTGTTATAGTGGTGGTGTGGGTGTGATGGTGCTGTTATAGTGGTGGTGTAGGCGGGGTGTTCACGGGGTAGTTGTGGTGTGGTTGTGGTGTTATAGTGGTGGTATGGGTTGATGCAGGTGTGATGGGTATGGTTTGATGGTGTTGTCGTGATGGCGTGTCACTAGTTCTGTACAACTGGTGGGGTAAAGGTGCTGTGCAAGTAAGTAGTGATAATGGACTGGTGTGTGAGTGTAGTATTGTAATGTTAATATTGATGGCGTGGGGTTGGATTTGCTGTTGTGAATGAAGACAGTGGTCGTCATGGTGTGGTGATACAATGATATGACGGTACAGCATAGGACAGAGTTGCACTGTGATTTGGAAACTGTGATGGCAGTGTGTAGATGGTGATTATGCAATGTTGTGTTGTGATGACAGTGTAGTGATAGTGGTTTATTAACTATACAAAAGCATGGATCATATTACTGTGATTATAGTATAGTTGATATTTTTTTGTGTAGTTGTAGGGGTTGTTTATTTAGAAAGTGGGAATTTGATGGTAAATGATATTGCAGGGTATGTGGAGTGGATTAAGTGTCTTGTTAAATATGATTAAGTACATTGTTTTTATGTATTCATATTACGCACTACAAGTCTATTTCCTACTCTCTTCAAGTATTTCTTCATCACCATCAGAATGCTCATTTCTGGACAATCATTTTAAGTGATCTCCCTGCCATTCCTGCCTACCTTCTTCATTCTTATTTTTACAGCGGTCTCCAGTCGCAAAAACAGATTTGTGATTTTTTAAAATAAGTTTTACATCACAAGAAAATACTTTGGTGTGCTTCTTGTATTGCATAAATCATCTAGCTTTAACTCCATCCGCGTGGATTGATGTTGGAATATAGTGCATCATTATCTTCATCTCATATTGTTTTAAAAATGATTGTTAAGTCCTATTATCACTGTATTGACAGTAAATAAATTTTCTCGTTATTACCAGCTATTCCTTTGCTTACGCTGAGGGTCATTTAACTCTAGTAAATCGCATGACGTTAACTGGAATAGAATAGCAGAGTTGTACTGACCATAAGAGGGTTCATGGTACGTCCATGTTCTCTTTCAGGATACTATGTCTCACTATCGACTAAAAGAAATTGTGTGGCTTTAGCAGGACAATAGTACCGGTACTAGAGCTGTACTGATCATATAAGGGTTACCAGGAAATTAAGCTGTAGTTCTTCGATTTCATTCTTTGCAGCATACTCGTATCGATTAAGTAGTCACCAGCATTTCTGTGACTGTCCTCATCTGGCATTCCAGACGTCAAAATAATCAATGACTTCACACATACCATCTCTGAGGCCATTTGCAAGTATACCACCAGAGTTGTATACAGATCATTGCAAGGCTGATTTTCATAGTTTTTTTTTTTTTCTTTTTTTAATCACTTAAAACCGAACGATATTTATTGTGGAGCAGTCTAATCATACCTGTAGTCATTTGCGTCTTCGTTACTTGGAACCAGTGACGTACCTGAGGGGGGGGCAGGGGGGGCTGTTTGAAACTGTCCCCCGGGCCCTCAATTGAGGGGGGGCCCCAAAAAGCCTTAAAGATTTATAAGCTTTTTAATTAATATTTAAAAAAAATAATCCCGACAATCCCGGCTGAGATATTAGATAAGTTTTGAGAATGAGGGGGGCTAGGTTCTTTGAGGGGCCCCCCTTCAGGAGGGGGGACCCGCAAAGAACCTAGCCCCCCGGGCCCCAAATCTCTAGGTACACCCCTGCTTGGAACTCATTACGGAATGGTTGAGGAGAGAGAGAGAGAGAGAGAGAGAGAGAGAGAGAGAGAGAGAGAGAGAGAGAGAGAGAGAGAGAGAGAGAGAGAGAGAGAGAGAGAGAGAGAGAGAGAGAGAGAGAGAGAGAGAGAGAGAGAGAGAGAGATCCAGCGTTACTGAAACTTGCATTATTAGCCATGCAGTTTGTATTGACTCCTTAGTGTAATCGTGTGAATAATCAAGACTTTGTGCCTTTCCGAAGATAAAAGTCGAACTAACACCAAGCGTGTGAGTTAATGCTCACCTGTAATTTATATCTTGCTGACATGAGAAAAATGCTATTTACTGCAGAGAAAGCCTTTATCACACGATCTAAAAAAGACGTAGGGAATATTTTTTTTAACATAAAAATCATTACTCCTACTACCCTGCTTAAAAAACGTGACCAAAGTACAATGGTAAACAGGTAAACGAACAGACTATGATGTGGTATTTAAAAAGTGCACCAGCCTCCCATACACGAAAATATATTTAGATGTTGACAAGTATCTAACCATTTCTGTATTTCATTGTATGTACGAGATGGAGATGTTGGTATGAAGTTGTATTATCCATGCAACCCATTGAAACATCTATTGTGCTTGCCAGCACCAGTATTCTAATAATTCATTTTGGGGTTCTGAATGCTCGTTTGGTTTCAGACACATCAGTTTGCTCTTTGATGAGAGAGAGAGAGAGAGAGAGAGAGAGAGAGAGAGAGAGAGAGAGAGAGAGAAAGGGGTGTCGGCGGGAAGAAAGAATTTCGTTACATATCACAGCCAGACTTGGTTCACCTAATAACTTAGTTCAAAACCCAATTCGGGTAAAAGGCCAGAAGTGATTATATACAGGAGAAATGTGACGGCAGTAAATTGCAAAAATAAATGGGAATATAAAACGAACTTGAAAGATGTATGTGAAAATTAGGGGCGGTGAAATGAAGATGAGAGAGAATGAATTGGGAAATGAAAGGAAAGACGTAATCTACTACTCGTATTGTGTCCATCCCGTAGGCGACGAAGTGCTACTTAAAAAAAAAAAAAAAAAAAAAAAAAAAATCGTCTGGCAGTAGAGAGACGCATGTACTTAACCCTTCAGCCTGGTATTTAAATAAATTCTTGCTTTAGTCAGACCATTGTGCTTACCCTACGAGAACTTTCAAACTGGAGAGGTTGGATACATTCTTAATCTGTCCCATCTGTGCTGCCTCGCTGATGCTACAATCAAATATCATCGAATAAAATCGTTTGGTGGCAGTCTACAGTAAATCAGTGTAAAAGGCCGTAATCAGAGTCTAGGAGTTTAAATTTTTGTCGTTGTTAGAAAGTAATTGGAATCGAATTTTAATCCTTTAGTGCCGTGTAGCCTATTGGAATGTAAATATAAGTTTTATGATTGCACGGATAATGTAGTTTAAATTTCTTCTGTATTCTGAGAGTTACTGGAAACTTTTTAACACTTAGAGAAAGACAGACAACTCACGAGCTGGAAAAGAAGTAGTCTGGCGGTAGCAAGCATACATATTTTAAGAACTGTGAAAGTAAAAAATGACGGGTAATGGGGAGGGTGGTTGATTAATGAGGGTGTAGAGCGACAGACACAGAAAGAAACGGAAGAAGGAAGGAAGAATGTATATAAAGAAAGGTTCTGGGTGAATTTATGTATAAAAAAAAAAAAATAGAATGAGAGAAATAAGAAGGAAGCTAAGCTAGGCTAATGAGGAAAAACGAAAGGCACATATGAAGTTGAAGGGAAAATAATAAAATTACCTGGAACTGATGAACAAAGAATGGGGAGGAACGATGAAATAATCAGTGAAAGGAATGAGAAAATGAGTGAAGGGGGAAGACACTGAGACAGGTTGAAGGATTAAAGAAGGGGAGAAAAGAACGGAGAACGTGTGTTAAAAGCAGACACGGAGGATAAGTGTAAAGAAGTGTAAGGAAAACATGGGAGAAGGGACGATTTTGGTGCGAGAATATAAAAGGCTAAAGAGACTTTTAGATGGAGGTCAACACGAAGGGTGGAATTTAAAGGAAACTACTTGTCAAGAAACCAACAGCTTAGGGACCCCAGAGTAAGCTAGCAGCCCATAATACTTAGCCACCTTACGCATTTCCTTGCATTTTTTTTATACGACGTTGGCATTCTGTTCAGGGTAAGAAAAATAACCTGCAATGAAAATTTTAATACAGATTCAACTGAACCCCTCCACCATTTCATTCCGGGTGCCACAAGACCGTTTTTTTTTTTTTCATATACAGTACAAGGCGATTTTCTTCAACTTCAAGATATCTCAGAGTGCTAGGGTGAAAGATACTGCTTCGGCATATCCCAGCAATGGAATTACATGATTAACTAATCTCCAGTAGCTTCCGAGGGATACTGATCCAGGCATCCGTGATAAATGGCTGTCACCCAGTCTGTCTCCTCAGACCACCCGACCACCAGGCGAGACAAGTACGAGAGGGCAAAATAACAAGGCGTAAAACTGATGAAGAACATAATCTTAAGACGAAAAAGTAATAGAAATTCTGTGACGATCCAGTGGTGGAAACTGGACTGCACTTGTGTG